>NC_081833.1:14115681-14418712 GCF_030867095.1 Alligator mississippiensis | reverse complement strand
CCCTCGAGGGGGTGCTGTGCCGGGTCGAGGCGGGACGCCTGATCCTCGTTCTGTGATGCCACCGGCTGCTCAAGCCGCAGAGACGCGTCGAGCGGGCCGAGGCCCTGGACTTTTGCTCGTGCGGGTCAACCCCGGAGGCCTCCATGGGTGTCCCTGCTGGCACAACTGTAAATACTGTAAATAGTCCTTAAGTTTCGTTGTGTTGGTTGTTTTTTTTTTTTTTTGTCTAGAGTGTACGGGCAGGCCTTGCAGGCCACGAGCCCAGGCCTTGTCCATGAGGCCCAGAGCTTTGGGCGTCGTTGTACATGCTTTTGACTGGCTCCGAGTCATCACCCTCCGGGGAATAAAGGTCTCTTAAAAGTCAAAAGTCTTTCTTTCTTTCTTTCTTTCTTTCTTTCTTTCTTTCTTTCTTTCTTTCTTTCTTTCTTTCTTTCTTTCTTTTAAATGTTTGGCTCTTCAGCAGCACGCGTGACTAAAACAGCCCCGAACCGGGACCCGGTGGCCTGCCTGTGACACGGAACCAAGGCTGTAAGTGAGCATCGCTCTGTTTACCTTGGTGAGAGCTGCGCCGATTGGCACCTGCTGAGAAGCTGGCCTTGAGTCTTAATATAGAAGAAATCATGTGCCTGAAAAGAGCTTGTGGGCTTAGTACACTTTCAATACATGGAAGATCTGGCATTTTCAATTTGATTTCTTTAAGGACCTTAGATTCAGGATTCAGTGAAAAAAAGGCAACAGTTCTTTTCCCTTTCAGAGGCAGGGGATCTAAGCTTGGTGGCTTATTGGTTACATTTGTTTCTCTTTCTTCTCTCCTTCTTTCCCCCTGCCTCCCCCCAGCAAAATCTCTCCCAGCAGCACCGGGACTATGGTTTGAGGGCATAGTTGTCATTCCATTAGGCTTGGCTGGGCCTGCGTTAAAGCGTGTCATACAAATTGAGGGGATCCAGCATATTGACAGACAGATATTTAGCATGTAATTGCACTGAAAGTGCAGCACAAAAGCTCTGGGAGGTAGAGGAGCGGAGGATTTTGCTTGCCTGAGATCTGGTTGGAGTGAGGTTTGGACTTTTTTTCCAAAGCTCATTTGAGCTCCATAACAACAGGTGTCATGGAAAGGCACAAATACATCATCTCGCAGCCATTGGACCAGTGCATTATTCCTCCCCCATACCGCCCTCAAGCCCCCTGACGAAATACTGTGCGGTGCAGTATCTATTACAGAGCGAGCAAAGCCATTCTGTGGCGGGCGCACAGCACTCTTTCCCTCTCACGCACACACACACACACACGCTCATTCTGCTTTACAGACGTTTCTCAAAGGAAGCAAAGCTACAAGTCTCCTGCTCTGTCAAAACATGGCCTCCTGCCCCTTTGCTTAGCCTCACCCATGCAGAGACAAATCCCAACTTCTCCACTTGCACTATGAGTTTTATACTGTAATGCAGGGCACATAAATTTTAAAGTATATTTGACAGTATGGAAAATAATAGACCATGTTAATCGCTGGTGTTACACACAAGTCACTGAGGAAGAATTCCATCTCTATGGTGAAACTCCAGAGTCTGGTTATAGGCTCATCCCAACCGGAATATATTTTGGAGACTTATGAGCTAGTTAGCTCCCCAGGATCTCCCTGAAAAGGGGAAAACCCTGCTCCCCATGTATGGATGGGTAGATGGGTAAATAAAAGGTAAAAATCTGAACCTTTCAAATGGCAGACAAGGTTCTTTGGCTTTTGAATATAGCAGCTCTGTGGTTTAATGCTAGATTTGAGACTGATGTTCAAAAGGGCTGAGCATTAGTCTCAAACGCTCTTGAAATCAATGGGAGTAGTGCGCAAGAGTGCCCATCCGCCTCGCTAGGCACCTAACCATCTTTTGAAAACCGGTAAAATTCCTGGCCTTAGCCATGGTGTGCTCACACACCCTGCGCTGCTCTGGTTGGGCTGCCTCCTAAACCAGAAGTGATGTAGCCACATCCCCAGGGTGTCACTGCCAGGTATCAGTGCCAAGCAGCCCACCCCATGGTTGCTACCTTTCCGGTGGCACTGCACGGACACAGCAATGCTGCTTCCACCCAGGGAGGTGGGCTTTCTGGAGCATCACTATGTGCTTGGAGACCTTGATGCTCCACGTGGACCATTTTTCATGTGGATGTAATCTAAGTTTCTTGGTTGATGACTTAGATCTCCAAATGCCTAAGCCACTTATAGAAAGAGCTCCTAAATCACTTCCTGCACAAAAACTTTGCCCTGGGTAACTTGCTTATGAGACTACTGGGAAATGGGTTTGAAGTGTCCTGATGGTTTGTGTCCTGCTGTAGCCACTAGATGACACTCCCTTCCTGAAGGTATTCCAAAGGATTGAATATCTGCATCTGAGGACACTGGTAATTACCTCAGGCCACAGCAAAGTTAGTTATGTAAAAAGGCACTGAGGGATTGCAGGAAAACCATCTGTACTGGAACAAACCCAAGTAATCCCTTTAAACACATAACCCTTCAAGAATGAGAGAGCTGTTCAAAAGACGTTTGCTGAGCTTGGCCATGTGATGTGCCTTAAAGAAGAAGGCTTTACTACAAGTAAAAACTTTTCAGTCAGTAGCATTCCAGATCAACCCTCCTGCTACATGCATTAATGGGAGAGGGGTCACTTCCCAGATATAGGAAAGGTTAGAACAGGGGAGCCTCCAGAAGCCTGTGGAAGTTTGGGGTGCTTCTTTGAAGCATACCTGGAATAGATATTTTGCTCACTTTCGACAGGTCTTTATGGGCCTGCAGAATTTGTCTGGAAAGTTTATGAGAACAAGCTTTCTTGAAGGCTTTTGGGACATGATGCCTTCAGCCAGTGATAATTTACCTTCAGGTTTTTCTTTCTTTATGGGAGCTTAGCATCTGTGGTGGCCAGAAGGCTGCAGAGAAGGTGCCCACAGAGCAGAGGAGCATTGGAAGGAATCAGCTGACCTAATATTTGTGGAAGGATAGTCTGTGATATGGGGCAATGGGCTAGGAGTTGGGTGTTCTAGGTTCTATTTCCAGTTCTTCTCCATATTTCTTGTGTAACCTTAGGTAAATCTTCATTCCCCGCCCATAAAATGAGGATACGCCCATAAAATGAGGATAAAATATCCCCAGTGCCCAAGGATGTAGCACTAGTGCTTCAGATGGATGATGCAAATCCTGATGTACACTTTAAAATGTGCAAAAGGGTGGAAAGGGGCCCAACTGTTCTACTCAACCTTGAGAAGCAGGAGGATTTGTACCTGGAGTACAGGACTGGGTGTCAAGAGCCCTGAATTTCATTTTTAGCTCCAATGGTGTCTTGCTCTGTGAACTCAGACATGTCCTTTAATCTCTGTGCCTCACTTTCCCAAACAGTAAAATGTGCGAGCAAGTCCTTTCCTACCTTACTATTATTTGTACAGCACAACACAGAGCAAGGTATTAGGCACAAAGAGTGAAACGTGCTGGTCTTTTTGTAACCTGAATAGATAATACATTAATTTAGGGAGGGGGCTGGGAGATGACAGAAAAGTGTGCTTGACCATCCATGATAAGATTTTGTCATCTTCCTTTGATTTAAATTGTTCTGTGTTGACCTGTCTCCCCATCTCTGTGTATGTGGTAATAGGCTCCATGCCTTTTCAAGTGTCTCAGATTCTTGGGTGCCTGAGTTAAGCATAAAAAGGACCAGCTTTCCAGAAAATAAGGCAGCCAAAATCAATTAGGCACTTCTGCAAATCTTGGCCCATAGGCCTTCAGGAAGAAGGATAACTGAAGAGGAAAGGGCAAAGCTCCAGTAGGCCAAGTCAGGGAGGGAGTGCCAGGTACCAGCGGTCAATTTGGCGTCTCACAAAGGATTGCTACGAATCTTAGTCATCTGGGACACATTCTGTTCTCTCTTTTTAAGCCATGTGAAAGTGTAGTAGCTCTCTTGGCTTGCTTGGTGTGAGTCTGCATTTTTGATAGTTTAACTGAGGTCAGAATCTGCCCTTGTAGGTTTTGAAAATACTCTGAGGGGCTCCAAAAAGCGAAGGGCAAACCCATGCAGATTTTATAGTGCTAATTGTGAGACTGTCTCTGCACAGCACAGCCAGGCCTTAGGAGCTCCCCCCCTTTGCTGTACAATGCAGGATTAGATCTTTGTCAGTGAACATGATAAAGGAAGAAAGCTGCAGATGGGATCATGTTTCCCTCCACCCCATCTCTGTGCGTGTGTGTGCATGTGTGTGTGCGTGGGGTTTTGTTTTCTCTGCACCGTAGCTCACAGGGGCTCGTAAATCTTGGAGCCGACGGCAGTTTTTTTTCTTTCTCCCCGGGTGACTGATGGTGTGAATTTATGTGTGGTATTTTTTCCTCCGCTCCGTGAGGGAGAAGGCTGGCAAATTTCCACTGAAAGCTGCATAGGCTGTGTGGATATTTGCTCCTCTTTACACAACCCTAGTGAAGGCTGTTTCTACAGGATAATGATTTTGGGTTTTCAGCTGGCAGCAGGATGCCACTTGCTTAGTGTCATTAACAGGCATTTGGTGACTTAGCTTTGACCCTTCAGTACCAGTGACCCAGATACCAGTCTAACAAGCCAAAAAAGAGATGCTGCCAGAGAAATGTCAACTGGCATCCAACCTGGAGAAGGCATTTTTGAAGGAGGGGCAGACAATTCTGCACCAAAGTCCCTCTGATACAGCACTCCTTCCCTGTGAATGTTTAGAGAGTTTTGCCTCTTAATGAGACACCCAGAGAGAGACAATGACAGACAGACAAACCCGTTGCTAAGATGAAGTCCATCAGTTTGTGTATCTGTAGTAACTGGTCCAGTGAACAGTTTCAATGACAAGAGTGAACAGAGGCAGACAAGGTTCTTTGGGTGAATCTGGTATCTTTTATTAGACCAACTTAAATAGTTGGAAAACAATTATTAAGCAAGCTTTCGGGTTCAAAACCCCTTCATCAGGCTGAGGAGGTTTCAACAGTCGGTGTGTGCTCTTCCTGGATGGAATGACAAGTAAAGAAGCCAGAGGCTGGGCTGGTCTTCATACAAGACAAGCAGTCAGTGAAAATGTAGATTGAGAGTGAACAGAGGCTTTTAAAACCCTCTTAAAGTTCTCTTGGAAACTAAAGTGTACATTTTATTTCTTAAATATGCAGGGCCACGTTTCCAAAGGGATCTCAGCCTGGGTGCAGGACACTGTTGAGCCACCTGTGTCATCAGCTTTTTGTGGGTGGAAAGGTCCCCAGCACGGGGAGGATTCCTCACCTGCTTTCACCAGCTGGTTCAAGGTCACTTTGTTCTGTGTAACCACACCGGGCTGGAACATGGAGCCCGGCTCTGGAATTTGAGCTGTCATAAGAATCTTTCTCTTGGATCACGGCGTTTTGCACTGAAAGAGCTTTCCCGATTCCTTCCAGTGAGGGACTAGCTAAGTAATGAGAGCAGGAGATGGAGCATTTTCATTGCTGGGGAATGTTTTAACATGTATGATTATTTTCTGAATTTGGCTTCAGAAGGTTTCTTGAGTCCAGTGTGAGCACACTGAAGATCCAGGTGCATTGAGGACATCCCTTGGGAGGTGGAAACCTACTTTCAGGGATAGTTCAGGGATTTGAAGAAGGGTCTCCCACATGCCAGCTGACTGCCTTAAGCATTGGGCTGTTAACTGTTCTGCCACTTCTCTGACTGGTTTTTTATGCAGTAGTTGAAAGGTGTCTGCTTTCTCCTTTTGCAGAATGGAACCCCCCTCTGCAAAACCTTAAAAAAATGTTGTCAGAAGGAAAATCCTTTCCTCGCCCCCACTTTAGTCCTTGGTCCTCTCCGTTCTCACATTATCCATTTGCAAAGTGCTCTGCCTTTTTCACAGAGGTTATGAGGCTTAATTGTAAGCATTTCAAGATCCTCTGATGAAAGCTGTCATACAAAGTCAGGGGCCTTGGAACGACTGTTCCACAGCCCAGGCCTTTGCAACTCTGCATTACTTCTGGTGATACAACTTTTGTTTTCTGCTGCTAAGGCAAAGGCCCAGCCTCTTGAGCCAAAGCTGTATCTACGGGGCCTATTAGAAGCCTTAGGATACACAGGGAAGCAGCTGTGATTCCATCTAGCAGACAGCAGTGGTGTACCCAGAGATTGGCGACTTTGTTCCAGTATTATTTTAAGGATATGGTCTAAATGTCAGTGGGGAAAAAATAAAACAGCCTGACGAATGTGGTGCATGGACATATGGAGGTGTCCACTTTGTGTGTGCAGATTGCTTTCAGATATTTTGGAAAGGGGCATGTGAGTGTCACACTATGCTTGGCCAAAGAAAAAAAGAGAGGGAAAAAAAGTCTGAGTGGGAATGTTGATTGAAATTAAACAAGTCAAGCGATCAGCAACCTTCTGGAGGCCTGTCAGATGATCACTTAGAGAACAGCACGTGTTTACCAGTAAAAAAAAAAATCTTAAATGAAATGGGCATCAAAGAGAGTCAAGTTACAGTGTGGATTGGGGCTCACTTTACTCTCGCCCAACTATGGCGTTTGAATGGCTAATCTCAGCCGCTCACTTCTTACATGATCCATTTGATACCAGTAACGCAAACGCTTTTTCACATATGTTCTTGCCACCCGGCTGTTTCGCACCTCTCCAGCCACCCAGCAGTTACCATCCAAGCACTCATCAATGCAAAGGACCTTCTCAGCCATCCAGATTTCTGCTCCAGCCTCAGAATTTTTAAGGAATCCTTTAAATTGAGATCCCCAAACATGCCTTTATTTAGATTTAAAAACAAGAAAATTAAACACATTCCAGCAGATTATATAAACCCTGTTTGGATTATAAGATTTTTGATGACTACAGAAATAATTTATGACTCTAATATAGCTTTGCCAATTGGGCAACCTAGGTGCTAAACCTGAAAATATGGTTTCAGCGATCAATTTGTATTTTATTAATATGCAATAAATATTTTATTAAAGCTAAATTGAAAGCATGTTTTGGAGCCTTAATTGACAGGGTTATTTAATGCCATTTTTTAATACCCTCCCTAATCCTTAGATGTATTGCTGAAGCCTGACTCAATCCAAAGTTAATACTAGTGTTATAAGTTTCAGAGGACTATGTAAAAATACTTGTAGTTTGCATTTATTAGGCATGCAATAAAGGGTCTGTTCTTTTGCATGACAAGAAGGGCAGATAAAGAAAAAAACTATATAAGATAAAATATGAAGACTATGGCAAATACTTCATCACTACAAGAAAATTAGGCACCAGCTCAGCCTCTTCTCATTGCATGGGCTGATTATTTGCATGTCAGAAACTCTGGAAAATACACCACAGTTTTCTTTGGAGGGAAGGAGCTGCCTGTCATCTGGGACACTTGTACATGTGATGCCATTAGCATGTACACATGATGACAATGTCACTTTGTGTGGTTTAATGGCATCACAGTATATATGTGAAAGACTTTTGAAGGGTTTTAAATGACTTTGCATTGTTGCAAGCTAAACTACATCTGGATGTAGATTAGTTTGCAATGTTGCAAATTGCAACAATGCAGCTGTCAGCTTACCCTGGGATGTGGAAGAGGTGGGCAGGCTCTACAGAAAACAAGGATTGGGCCCCTCACCACTGCCTGCTGAAGGGAGAAATGGTGAGGGGCCCAATTCTTTTTTTTTTTTTTTGGCTGAGCCTGCCCACCACTACCATAGCCAGGGGGCAAACTGCTGGGGGGCCAAGTGGTCACTGATCTGTGGGGGGTCCTGGTCCTTTCCTCCACAGTGGCAGTGCCCCCTGGAGCCACCCAGGTGGGCTGCCAATGGGCTGGGTGCTGCCCCAGTTTGGAGGCAGCACCTGGCTCAATCCAACTCTTCCCTGAGCCTGCCTGCTGGAAGCCCACCAGCTTCTTCCCAGGCAGGCTTAAGGGATAGTTGGATCAGGCTGGGTGTTGCCTCCAAGCTGGGGCAGCACCTGGCCAGTTGGCAGCCTGCCTGGGCAGCCCCAGGGGGTGCTGCTGCCACAGAAGGAAGGACTAGGGCCCCCCACAGCTTAGGGCCTGCTTGGCCTGCTGGCAGCTCAACCCCTGGCCATGTGCAAACAAACAAACAAACAAACAAACAAACAAACAAACAAACAAACAAACAAACAGGATTGGGCCCCTTGCTGTAATGCAATGGAGAAATTGAAATGGTGGGTTTCAATTAAAAACCCACCATTTCAATGTCCACCAGACAGTATCAGCCCTGTCCAACATGTATATCTTTCTGGTGGGGCTGCTTCTGGTATGGCTGCAGCTGCCCAGGTACTGTTTGGCTCTCCCTACTTTCAGTGGCTGCTCCTCCTCCTGCCCCTGCTGTGCCCCTCCAGGCAGGGGGGAAGCTGCAGTCAGGCAGCTCCTGCTCCAGTGTGCAGGGCTCAAATCCAGCTCTAGCTCAGCTCCAGCTCTAGCTCTAGCTCCAGCTCCAGCTCTAAGCCTCCTACCACCCACTCCACCTACCTAGTGCAATGAGCATCCACCTATGGCGGGGGGGGAGGGGCTGGGGGGCTGGTAGGCAGCTGGGACCTAGAGCTGGAGCCCCACACGCTAGGGCAGGAGCTGCCCAGCTGCAGCTCCCCCCCACCCAGAGCAGCACAGCAGGGGCAGGAAGAAGAAGAGCCACTAGAGGCAGGGGGAGTTGAGCAGTACAGGGGTGGCTGCATCCACACTGGAAGCAGCCCCGCCAGGAAACTGTGCATGCTGGTTGGGGCCAGGACCAACTGGTGGGCATGGGTGGGAGTGCGGTGCAAGCTGCCCCAAGCAGATGTGGGCGGGACTCCGCCCCATGCAGAGTGTGGTGGATGCAGCTATGTGCCGGATCCAATCAGTTGGCAGGCAGGATCCAGCCCAGAGGCTGTAAATTGCCCACCCCTGGTTTAAATGGATGCAGGGCTGACAGGGACAACAATGATGTAATAAACCCTTGATTTTCCTTGCTGACTGCACTGGTTCTTTCCCCCCAGATTTGCTGCAAAGGGCTCTTCTACTTTCACCTCCTTCAGGATCTCAATCTGGGCTCAGTGAAACCTCTAATTGTATGGTCAATAGGGTGCCTTTCTCCAAAGCAGGACCTGATTCTCCTCCTGAGAGTCACTTCATTGAAGTGGAGCCAGGGGTATCTTTTGGAGTACAGATGAGGTTGTTTAAGATTGCCCTATGGGGGTGATTGGGTAAACTGTTCCCCACCCAACTAACTCATCTGTTTGTGAAAATGAGAGGATTTTTAATGTGCATGAGTGTGGCAGGAGTTATGTAAATAGATTAAGCAGATTTAATGCAGAAACATTTAGAGCATTGTGGCATAATAAATAATAATTAAAACTGAATGGCCCCTGAAATGGTTGTCTGGGGAAGTTCTCTAAACAAGTATGGAGTGAAGTTAAAACCATAAAGTTTTTGGTCCTTACGTTCCTAGAGAGGACTGGAGAGTGTTGTACAGAGAGTTAATAAAAGCCTGACCCAACAAAGTGCTTAAGCACATGTGTAAATTTAAGCATGTGGTAGTTATGTGGACTATGTTGACTTGAGTGGGCTTTGGATGAGGCCCTTTGTGCTTAAATTCTTGGCTGGATTGGATTTCTTCTGGATAAGAGATTTGTCCTGCTCGCTCCTAACATCATGGCTTTTAGGCTTCATTGTTCTTGTTCCCATCACACAAGGACCCAGTGGACTCCCATCTTCTACTGGTACGTCACCTTTCTTTCCTTCTCCTTCTCTTAACTCTAACTCAACAAAGTGCCACCAACATGCCCACTGAGGGAAGCTGTCCCAGAATATTGTTTCCTTCCCCAGCGATGCTGCCATGGGGACTATTATTCTTTCTAGTAATAAAATGCACAATGACCCCATTTGTCACTCATTCCTCTGGGTTAAATCCGTAACTCTCCCAAACAATGGAGAGCAAATGTCTGCCCCAGCAAAGGTGCTTCACATGCTGCTGAGAACCTGCATGCGGCTAGCAATTCCATATTCATCTGATGCAGTCCCTTTGGCAGGTTTCCTAACATTTCTGATTGAGGTGGGTTCCTCTGATAGTCTGTGTTTAGACTGCATTGGCTGCATCTACATGTGCACTTTACTGTGGAGTTGACTAATTAGTTTTCTCGCAGCTAGCTAATTAGTTTTGCAGTAAAGTGTCACTGTCGATAAGCACGCTGGTAGTAGGGTGCAGTAAATTAATTAACTCTGCTGTACGATAGTACTCTTGGGGACAGTATTATCCTATAGTGGAGTAATTATCTGTGCTGAAATGCATATGTATATGGTGACCAGGGCTGGCTAGGGCATAACGGTGCTAAAGTGCAGGGGCTGCCTGCCTCACGGCTCTACACTTTAGCACTCTTGTCCCCCAGCCAGCCCTTCTGATGTCACTACCCAGAGCCCAGGGCTGAGCCCCTGGGCCTGCTGCCAGCCCAGGGATGCTCTGCCCCAGCTCAAACTGCTGCAATCCTGATTGCACATGCAGACGCTGCACCCCAGGAGCAGCTGATTCCAGTGAGGACTGTGCTGGAGTTTATTGCTCTGTGTTAATTGAACACATACGTGCACCCACTGTGTCTGTTATTGCTCAGGTCAGTGGTTTTCACACTGTATTTCATGGACCCCCATGGGGCTCTGAGATGGGTCATCAAAGGGTTCTGCAAAGAGACTGGGGGTAATAGCAAAGTGGACCAGGCAGTGGTGCACTGCCATTACCAGGCCGGGTTTCCTTGGCTGAGCCTCAGCTCACAGGATAGGCGTCGGCGTTCCAAGGCAGAAGTGATATGAAAGGGGTCTGTGACTTTAGGAAGTTTGAAAACTACTGGCTCAGGCTGTTATATGTTCAACAAAGAACAGGAACCCTCTATAAACAAATCTGGGGCAGCAAAAAGTTCTCAGTGTGGGATATTCTGATCAGAGACTTGGAAAATCCAGAGCGTATTGGTCCTTGAGGCTCAAGCAGCCTGAATGATTTCCAGTATTGTGCCAATTCCCCAGGCAGCTACTCAGGCTTTTCTGAAAGGTGAGATTTCCTCCAGGTTCCAGAGACATGTCTCTTCATCTGCCTTTTTGCATTACACCCCCCACAGCCATCTTAAAGCATGCAAACCTTCAACAGGTCCTCTCAGAGCATAAATGCGTCACGTCCTGCAAGTAGTAAAAATGACAGAAACGTGGCATCTTACAAATTCTTCATCTTTCCCTTAAATAAGAATGGATAAATAAATACTCCCCCCCTCCCCCGGCCGGGATATAGCTAGCATGCAGTTTGTTTTGTGGAAAAGATACCAAAGTAGAATTTTTAATGGAGTTTGGCCATTGACACCAAAGACAGCGGTATCTGCCTTTGACAACTGAAATATTGAAAGCCCAGCAAGATTTCACACCATTCTGCAAGCAACACCTTGAGCCTCACAGGTGGAATGAATGCGATTGTGAGCTGGCTGGGGAAGAAGTAACTCTTCAGAAAATGTGCACAAGTTTTCTGAGGGTGAAGATAGTCTTACAGACACACCTGCAACCGTGATGCTACTCTCATATCCCAGCAATATCTTGATTTTTGACACAAGAGTTAATGAAGGTATCCTTGACACTGAACTACAACAACTCTGATATAGGAAAACCTAACCTGCAGAGAGCTTTCAGTTTTAGTATTTAGCTTCCTTCAAGACCATTTAAATTCTGCAGCAGCTTGGTATATGGTAGCTTCTGCCGTGAAAGTCTGAATACAGTGTGTTACTCTGTTGTTAATGGAAATCATATTGCTTTCAACCCTTTACCCTTCCATCCAGCCATCGTCTTGGAAGGCTGGATTCCTGATGAATGTCAAGTGCTGTGGGAAGGGTATAGTAGGACCCAAGCAGCAGGCTTGGCTGATGGACAGCTGATTGTGAAGGCAAGATTACAGAGAACCAACATTGCCTTCAAACAATCCTTCCTAAGGGAAGGAGGGCTACTTGGCCTCTGTGCCATGTTCATGACCATGCTGTTTTTGGCTATAAGGCTCCTGGATCCAACGGCCCATGTACCACCCAAGGTCCCTCCAGTGCATTCCTATTAAGAAGCATGATGCCTGTCAGGCTTCAGCAGATGCTTTTGATCTAGCTGCAATTCATTAGGGATCTCATTACCACACATCACCTTTGATTAGTAATCTCTTGAGTCATCTAAGCAGTCTGAAAGCATGTAACGCCTTATTGTCTTTTCCAGAGCATGTTCCCCAAACTTGGGCTTTGCAACTTTTAACGATTGTTAGGATATATATTGAATTTGACTTAAACAAACAATACAGCTTATAATAATGCCCCAGCATGAAAGAGACCTGCAGGCTGACAGCATTAATAGATGTGCCCTCAGTGCCCTTGTGGTCAGCTCCCTGAGCTGGGTCTGGTTCTGCCCGGAGTTGTTATGTCCATTGGTGAAGTTATTTAACCCTCTAGCTGTCATTTTTAAGCCACTTCCAATTTTGAAAATTCCTGTTGATTTGGAGGCTCAGTTCCCATTAAAAATGATGGGATCAGGTACCCAGTTCTCAGCCTTGGTGCCTTGGTGTACTCACCTGTAAAATGCAGATAAGGGGGGGCCACTGATAAAGTAGGTGGGAAGTGTGTGGAGAGCTGTGGATGGGACATGCTGTTCTGTAATACACTGTTGATCTAATGAACCTTTTGGTCACCTGAAGTGCTACACATGCTCCTCATTCTTGGCATAGATCTATTGTGCATGAGCTGTTCTGCTGAAAGAATGACCCCCTCCCATGGTATATCATACATCTAATTTGGGCCTCTGACCCCCTCTCTCCCTGCTGCCTGTCCTTCACAACAAACTGCTCTTCCTCTGATGATCCTTCATCACAGGGTCCTACCAACCTTTCTGCCATGACTCTATCCCCAAATTTCCCATGAACTGGAGGCTTCCCAGTCAAGAAACATCCCAGGGAGCCTCGGGAGAGAATACAGGATATTTAATTGGAGGAACCAATGGTAGCTGATTTGAACTGATACAAGCTTTACAGCCACTTTTCATTGAAAAGCTACTAATGAGGGCTAGAAGTACAATGGTGTGTGCGCATGAGTATCTGTGTTTCTTTAAGTAACATCCCTCGTGTAGTATGCCATGGCATATCTTTACCCTACTGTATTGCAGACCTGTCCCTCTCTATACTCTTGACTTTTGAAAGTTATGAGTTTTTTTCCCTTCATTTTAAGAAAAAATCACTCTGGCAAAATTCCCATAGACAAATCTGCAATTTAAAAACAACAGTCTCCCTTAGGGTTGGCTGTGTTCAGTTTTTCTACAGGCTTTAAGTTTTGAAAAGATGGGGAGACTCAGAGAAAGAAAGTGCTGAGTCCCAGGCAGTCAGGCGGGCAATTCTAGGAATGAAAAAGTCAACTGAATCTTAGTCAAGAAGTGTGAGAGGTTTAGAATAATACAGCTAGTGCTTAGTGGAATAGTTGCCTGACAGGCAGGTAGACTAATGTAATCCTCCATCATTATGTACAGCAGACACAAGGCGAGAGCACAGAAAATACAAAGGGGACTCTCTGCTTGACAGCCTAAATCCCTAGAATACAATAACCCTGTAGAATTGGAATCAAACATGTCATAGTAGTTGCTAGAATACCCCATGCCACGTGACAGAGGCATAATCTTGTATTTAACAATAACCAATATTATGTGTATGGGGTCAGAACATAAATGGACATCTTGCCAATATGCCTGTGTGTGTCACCTTCATAACTCAAGTATTTTTGGCGAACATGAAGCAGATGAAACCATCTGAAAGGGTCACTGGCCCAAAACTAGGATTCTTGATTGCAGTAACTCTTTTTTTGTTTTGAAGCAAGTGTCATTGCAGGGAAATCCTCCATGCTGATCCACACAAGCATGTTACTGGGGGTGAATCTAGGTTCCTTCACATGAAACAAGATGCCAAGTGAAATCATTGACCATTATACGTTACAAAGCGGTGCAACAAAGCCACCTCGCATGAAACTAAACCGTTAACAGAAAATTGACAGCCTGAATTATTTGGGGTATAACTGATAGCCAGGTCAGTGCAAGCTTATTGTAAAAAATGGATTTGACTTGGCAAAGAACAGTGCATACTTGTAGAGCTAGTGAAAACCTTGCTTCCCAAATGGATGTTTCATGGCCCTCGTTAACTCACAGACTATCATGTAATTGTCTCAGATAGGATGACTTTCTGCAGCTGCCAGTCATCTTAAGCCTAACATATGGCTGGCTGCCTTTGTCTTCCAAGTGCCTGCTTGTACAATGGGAATTATCTGTTGTGTTATGACAGACAAGTGATTAACGTGAGAAAGACAAGTTTGATCTGGTACTGAGCTTCCTGAGTATCTTCCTTGCACTCCATTATAAACATGTTTTGGAAGCAAGCAGTGCAGTTCTGTACAACCAGGTGCTTCCAGAAAAACATTTGAAGTGAGGCTCAGTCCTATCAAATTGCCAGATCTTCAGGGCAGGTATTTTCTCTTACCATAAGTCTACCGTACATGGAGATAAGAGTGTGATTGTGATTTCAGTTGGAGCCCTTCAATGGCACTCATACAAATGATAGCAAAGGCATATGAATTTGCCATGCATCCTGTCATGACCCAAGGGTATGATTTTGTGTGTGCTTTGGCACTGCAGAATTATTTCCCGCCACGAGGAGCTTTCTTTGCACGGTGCAATTCTCAGTTGCAGAGAGAAACCCCGGTGCAAAGAAGTTCCTGCCATTCGCATGCAAATTTGTGTCCCACTATTGGCTGTTTCTAAATTATTCCCACATGGCGGCTAGCGATTGGCTTGCTAGCCGTATAAGAGGCTTGAGCGGTTTCCGCCCAAGTTGGAGGACTCCACAACCATCTGGAGAAGAAGGAGGACTTCACATCTCGTGAAGAACTCTAAGCGCGCTGCGGAGCCTAACAAACCCAGCGTGTGCCTTAAGAAGGATCTAGGGGCCTGATCAACCTCTAGCCTCTCCCCATCGCCGCCCATTCCCCCGACGTACCCTTCCCTGCGCGCTTTCATGGAAAGTCACCTTTTGGACTCTCATCGTGGTATCCAGAGCTCTTTCCGGGTTTAAGAGGCTCGAGTGTTCTACGGGTCTTGTTCGTGCGAGTTTTCTTTTCGTTTGTAACTGCAACTTAAGCGAAGTTTTTCCTGCCTGCACCGCGACCATCTACGGTATAAGTAAAATAATCTTTAATTAACCGCTACACGTCCATGCCTAATTCTAGTCCGCTGTGCCGAATTCCCTGACCCATGTGCCAGGGCTGCTGGCCACAGCCCACCGCGCGCCCCCGAAAGCCTCGGACTGCTCCTGGCCTGCACACATCCGTGCTTCCTTCATGGAAAACCTTTCATTTGAAAGAGGAATTTAAAGTCATTCTTTTTTTATTCCCAGATGGTCTGCAATTGCCCCTTTAAGAGAGGACTCACATCTTCCTTAATTGTACTCGATTCCAATGGGCACTGGCTTTAGTGCCGCCCTGAGCTGGGTGGTTAAATGGGTTTGTCAGTGGTTTAATCCCCGAAGACCATCAGGTCTGTACAGTCAAGGGTGCAAATGTCTCTGGCTGTCTGGTGAATGGCAGTGATTTAAATGCTGTTAATCTGTGGCACAGGCAAAAACAGAGCAGCCAATAAATATGTGATCTGGGGGCTTCTCCAGCCTTTGCAGAAAAGCCAGTGTTTCCGTATCTAGCTTGAATGCAACTGAGGTCAGCAATTGTGTTCTTGAGCACAGTGGTGAAAGACATACCTGTTGCTGAGGATTAAGGGTACTGTTCTCACTGAAACAATGGAGACTTCCAACAGCTAGTACTATTTAGCTGTGCTTTCATTTGGCAAGTGAGCCCTTTTCTTTCCCAGGGCCCAGTAAGTGAGACATTCATCTGTCTGCAGCACCACAATGAAAACGTAACCCACCAGGATTTTTTTATGAATGAAAATAGTCTGTGATTCAGCAAAGCAAGTACATCCACACATTTAAAAAAAAATCATTTAAGCCACCTACTTGAATAGGAGAACCCATCCTTTCCAGAGGGTTTCACCTTTCAGATTTTGATACAGAAGCATAAGTACAATTTTGAGAATAATTCGTGAACATTTGGATGATGCCTCTGGTCCTGCTCAGACCCTTTGGCATGGTTTCTCTTCTAGGCCTTGTTTGAAAATTTTTTAACGTTCTTTCTCTAGTAATGGGACTTTGCATGTCTTTCATCCAAGGCTTTCCAAGTGATTTTCAGACAAATAAGTCAAGGGTCAACCCTGAAGTGGGTGATACTGTGCGTTTCTCTCTCTTTATTAAAGGAGATATGGAAATAGAGGCATAGATGACTTGCCCAGGTCAGTAAGCAAGTCAGTGTCAGAAGCAGAAGAGAGATCCTGAGCTCCCTTACCCTTGGTTTTCTCTATGCCACCCCACCCAGTCACCCACAATGCCTTTCTGCAACGTGGTCAGGTAGATGTAATGATTTGATTGCCCTCCAGTGGTGGACCAGTTGTAGTACTTTCTTGCATACACAAAGCCTGATGAGTTGCATTAGCCAGAGCCCCTAATACCAGGCTAGATGAACATAGCTTTTTTGACAGCTGAGGAAAAGAGCAAGTCGGGGAGTAGGAGGATGGTAATGATACAGTACATAGTCTTTGGCTATCCTTACTGGAGAGAGAGAGAACGAAGAAAAGAAATACAAACCATATCCATAGCCCATTCCACACTTTTTTTTGCCTGCCTCCTTGGCTTCTCTGGCGCCGATTCAGGCCTGATGTGACTCATGTGTTGAGGAGTTGCTTTGTGGTTTGGTATAGACCACAAAGCTTCATTTGTGGCCCTTGGATTTAAACCAAGTAGGAGATCCAAACGCTGGAAGAATGAAGCCTAGTATATGCATGTGCTACCCAATGCAGTTCAGCACAGTCAGGAGAAATTCTGAAAGACACGTGCTTACTGTTGAGTCCTAGCAGCTTCTTGCTGCTGGTAGGACTAGTTGTATTAAATAGCTCTGAAAGGTTATCACCAAAGGTTAAAAACAGCGAGTCAGCAAAGATTTAATAAAACAACTTGTAAACACTCTGCTCTCTTTAATTGGCCTCTAAAAAAAAATAAGGTCAGCTTTGTCAAACTGTTTCTGATTCTAACACGTGCTCTCACAATTTTATCATCAGTCTTGCAATATTTGATGTTGTATTTAAAGTCCTAGTTCTTCAAGACAAGTGATTACATGAAAATCCCAGCCTTCATTTTTAAGCAGTCTCCTCACCCTCATAGTTGCGGAGAAGAGCATGCAAATTTGACAATTTGTACCTTAAGGGCTCAAAACCCAGGAGATATAGAACCAACAATATCATTTTTTGAGAGCTAATGTCTTCTAAGCCAATGTTATCATTTTTGGAACCACGCTCATAACTTTTTGCATGTTTGCACTTAGCCATTTGCTTTTAGTCATGCTGATTTGTTCTTCACTTGCTGTTTAATCTTTCTATCATGGCTTTCCCTATAGCCCATAAAGGAATCCTACCCTTCTATAGCCTATAAAAGAACAAAGAAGACTATTCAAATAATGTTTGGCCTGTGCTTTCTCTGTAGGATAAATGCACCAGCCCTTCACCTCTGCAGACCTATAGCCTTTGTAAGATGGGTGATTTAATTTTAGCCCCTATTGCCATAGTGCTCTAGTATAAGCACACTTGGCTGTATCTGACATGGGGCTGAAACAGTGCGCTGTATGTCGGGAATTAGAGGACATAGCAGGGAGCTAGGGAAAGCTTGTATAGCATCAGCCTTCACTGTGCCTGGCTTCACTGAACCCACTATCCTCTCATTTTCATTAGCATCTCTGTTCCTTGTAAAGTCAGAAGCTAAGCCAATAAGATGATAGGACTGCTCATGATTTTCTAGATATTCTCCTGCCTTACTGTGTTGCCATGTGTTCCTGGTGAGATGTAGTTAGCCATGTTAGTTTAAAGTCAAGTAGAAGGCATGGTAGATTTGCACCTTATAGACTAACCTAAGTAGATATATAGCACAAGTTTTCATGAGCTGAAATTTACTTCATCAGACTTCATCAGATACTTTCAAAGGACACGCACAAAGTAGTGTATAAAAAGGAGAGAGAAATTAGAATATAAAAAACAAGGAGCGGGGGAGAGCGGGAAGGTGGTGTGGGGGCCGGTGCTGGGAGAAGCAAACAAACAAGCAGAAACCCATAGGAACAAACGAGTCACAAAAACGAATCCAGGTAATGGGATAAGATCCCACAGTCCCTGTTTAAACCATACTTAACACAATCTGTTTGTGGGTGTTTTCTTGTTCCCATTGAAAGAGAAATTATGGAACAAGAAATCATCCACAGACTGGACTGTGTTACATATGGATCAAACAGGGACAGTGGCTTCTTATTCCATTACCTGGATTCGTTTTTGAGACTCATTTGTATGGGTTTCTGCTTGCTTGTTTGCTTCTCCCAGCACCGGCCCCCACACCACCTTCCCCCTCTCCCCACCTTGTCTTTTATATTCTAATTTCTCTCTCCTTCTTCTACACTGCTTTGTGCATATCCTTTCAGAGCAGTGGTGGGCAAGATGTGATGAGCTGTTGAGGGCTGGGTCAGCATCCCCCTCTCCCCCCTCTCCCCCTTGCCTCTGCAACAGCTCACCAAAACTCCCTAAGTGGTAGATTAGTAGACTCGTCTGGGGGTGCTAGATGGAGTGGGTGGGCAGGGTCTCCATGGAGGCTGTCCTGGGATTCCTGTGGGGAGGGCTCACTGGGCTGGGCAGGTGGGATGGGGCCATGGGCAGCTGGAGATCAGTATCCAGGAGTGGGATGAGTGGTGACAGTGTGGGGCTGGGGCTGGAGCAGAGCCACAATCCTCTTTGACAGATCATGATCAGCCCGACCCAGGAAGGGGGCAGAGCGCACACCCGTGTGCAGACAGCCCCAATACAGCGTGGCCGTGGAGCGGCGTGGCCCAGCAGCACAGGGTGTCCTAATCCAGTCATGATCTGTTGGGGCCACCCCCCACTACTGGGGCTGCCCTCACATGCTTGTGCTGGGGTGGGGCAGGAGGGGCTAGGTCACAGGCATGCACTCTGTCCTGCTCCTAGGTTGGGAGAGTCATGATCTGTTGTGCAGGGAGTGGATTGCGACTCTGCCCCAGCCCTAGTCCCAGCCCTGTGCTGTTACCAACCCACAATCCTGGGTCTGGGCCTCACCTGCCCATCCCACTCCTGGATGCTGCTCCCTACCTGCCCACCACCCCATCCCATCTGCTTGGCCAAGCATGCCTTGCCTGCAGGGGTCCCAGGCAGGTCTCGATGGAGACCCTGCCCACCCGCTCCATCCACCACCTCCCGTGGTGGGTGCAGGATGGATGGGCTGGGATGCCCAGAAGCAGGACCAGGCCTGGTGGTGGCGGGAACAATGGCAATGGCAACCAGAAGGAGCTGCTGCTGCGGGGAAGCAGAGTCCAGTTGCCACACTGTCCCAGCCCCACTGAATGCCTGGGGACAGTAGGACCAGACTCATGCTTCATGGCCCAGGTTGCCCCTGTGCCTGAGTTGAGTAGGGCCAAGGGACCTTCTGGGGGCCAGACAAACTCCCATGAAAGGCTAGATCCAGCCCATGGGCCATATTTTGCCCACCCCTGTTGCAGAGCATCTGATGAAGTGAGCTTCAGCTCACGAAAGCCACTTTAGTTAGTTTATAATAAGGTGCACCCACACCTAGCCTTCCTTCCATGTGAGTCTAGTCCTAAGGCTGCAGATTTTCTTCCCTGGGAGAGCAGTAGAAGCAGATTGGAAGCTAGCCCTGCAAGAAGCAATGGTACCATGTGAGGAGGAAGCTTTAGGGAGTCTTCAGCTTGTCAGGAGACTCATATCGTGCCTCATACAGAAATTGCTGACCAGCTCTGCCTTCCTCCAGGTGATCTTGAACCTCCCCAGGCCTTGGAAGAACAATGGCTTGGAGACCTTCTGCCACCAAAAGCATTCTGCTTTAGACTTTATTTATTTTTTCAGCAAGTGCCAACACACAAGAGACCACGCTTGCTTCCATCTGTGGGACAGTGAGGAGCATGTGCTCTGGTATAATGAACCTGGAGTTCTGATTTTTTGGCTTAGCTTATGTAAAGTGGCAGCAGCCATGGCACCTGTGCAGTGAGAAAGTCCTGAGCTTCCACCACTGTGCTGATTTCTCTGCCCTTCAGAGCACGTGGGACATAGCAAGGGAGATTTCATTTGCAACTAAAAACAAACATGTGGCTGTGGGAATACTAGTAGCTTCCCTTTCCCTCCAGCCTTATGAAGCAAGTTCTGCCGCCACTGGATGTGCTGAGGGTTAGCACTGTGATCAGGCACGTCCTTCTCCAGCCACTCCCAGACACTGCATTTCCAGGCTGACAAGATCAGGAAATCAGGGCAGAAGCAACCTCACCCCTTGACCTTTAATTCTGCAAAGAATGCAGCTTGCAGTCGGACATTAGAGGAGACTTTTTTTTCCCCTTTCTTCAGCTTCAGATCTACATGGTTTCTGATGGGAAGGAGTTTATGCAAGGTCTTTCAGTCTCTCACATATATTTGAAAAGGGTAAAAGCCAAGGCAGTGGTGTCATCGCCGGAGCACTGATTGGGGCTGCTCAGTGGGTGTGCAAGTGCAAAGTAGCGTTCTGTCAACAAGCCCTCTGAGCCAGAGAGGGTCACTAACACTAACACCAGGGCCACAGGCTTTTCACGAGAAAACACTTTTTAATGAAAAAACTTTATGTGACACTGTCAGCTGCATCTACATACAAAAAGCTGGATTTACATCTTACACAGTCAGACATCACTGGCATTTTGGTGCTCTTTTACACCACAGCAAATAATGGGGGGCTGAGTCAGGCACCAGAATGGCAAGGTTTTGTTTTAGCTGTAGCTTCCATGGCTAGTTTGCATCAGCTGATTGTTTCTTGTCCCCGGGTTCTGTCTCTGTGGCCAGAACAGGATGGACTGTAGAGGAGAGGCATTTTCAGTGCTCTCTGGCTATGCCTTTTAATTACTACTCCTTGGGTGCAGCTACATGAGATGCTTCTGTGCAGTCTTTACTGCGCATTTATTTAGTACTTGTATTAATAGGTACTAAATAAATGTGCAGTAACCAGTTACTGTGCAGTGATGCCGGCAAATGTCTTTTAAGTGACACTACTGCACATTAGCCTAATAATACTGCGCAGTAGTGTATTAGCACTGGCCATGCCAGGATGTGCTACTGTGCAGTATTATTCAGCTACTGTGCAGTCAGCATCTCATTTACACATGCCCTTGATCTCTTAATTCCTAGAAGTCAAGAGATAAAGCAAAGCATTGTTATTTGGTTTTACATATGAGGAAACCGAGGCACACAGAGGTTGTGAAATCACCATTGCTGACAGTCTTTCAGTGCAGATTAGATAGGAAGAGATCAGTGGAGTGTACTTTTCAATGAAGCTCTTAGGAGTGCTACAGAAACAGTATAGATGTGCCCAGAGAGACTGCAATTTTAAGGTTAGATGGGGCCATTATAATATCTAGTCTGACTTCCTGCATAGCAGAAACAAGAGAACTTCACCAAGGCGCATCAAGCCTGTTGCTTCTATTTGAGCTCAAGCAGAAGTTTAGAGACAGCTCTAGTTCTGATTTATGGGCTATGAGCGACTGAGAATCTACCAGGCTCCAATAGTTAATTATGCTCACTGTTAAAAAAAATGTTGCCTTTTTTCTTAGTTTGGATCTTCCTAGCTTCTGCATTCAAATGTCTAGCTTCTGCATATTCTTCTTTCTACTTAATTAAAGAGCTATTCAGTAACCATCATTATTGACCACACCCCCAGTTTTTGTGTCATCTGTACATTTTGCCACTGATGATTTAATGTTTTTTTCCCCCCAAAACCATTATCATTGATACTGAGAAACATTGGCCAAAAAAGCACAAAAACAAATAAGCACCACCATTAGATGGTGACTCTCCATTTACAATTCCTTTTTGCATTCTGTCAATTTTAATCAGGTTTTGGCCATTTAATATGGATTTCTGGAATTGTGTTATTTTTTTCCAGCATGTTGTGAGAGACTAAGTCAAGTGGATACAGAAGTCTGGATAGTTACCTTTGCTAACAAAAGCTGAAGACCATGATAATGGCTATCAACCATGTTACCAATCTTTAAATGTTTACTGATTGCATCAAAGGATCTCTTATTGATAAAATATTGGTAAATTAATAAATTGGTAAAATAATAAATAATAAATTGGTAACAAAATAATAAATTTGCTGGGGACTTGCAATTAAGTGCGAGCAACTAAGTGGTAAAAAATGATTGAGTTTGGACAAAAAAAATTGCAACAGAAAAGCCATGACAAATAAGAAAGAAATCTACAGTAGAAAAATAGTTCCCATTCAAAAAAGGAATGCTAATATTTTGGAATCACTTTCATGGCTGTTTCTGTGTTTTATAAACTTTTTCATTTCTGAAATAACTGAATGGAGTACAAAATTCAGAATGTAGGATTAGGCTAGGAGAGATGCCCTAGGAAAGGGCATAGAGAAACAACTGCTCTGAAAAAATACAGTATTCTGCTATTTCTTTTGAGTGGAGTAACATTTGGAATATATAAAAAGTCAGGAAATTTTGCTGAAATGAATCTACCTCTTGTAGTAAATGTGCGTAAGTGATGAATATTGTACCATAACTTTCTAATACATGTAACTAATATAGAGCCATAAGTATTTATAAATCTAATCTAATTGTATTGTATTCAGGGTATTGTGCTTGTACTGATCACTGCAATACTGATGGCCCAAGATAGCAAGGTTCCCTGTGGGCTTGTAGAGTCTTTCTGGCTCTTTTCCCTTTTTCGGGTTCTGGAAAACTGGTTGGCTAGAGTTGCTGGTTGTAGTAGTGGTGGTTGTACCTGTCAGTCTGGTTATGCTGGGAAAAACAGATCGATGGGCATCTGTTGGTTGGTATTTTCTGGAGGTGGATGAAGGCATGCTTCGCATAACAATGAGCATCTTTGCCAATGTCTGGCTACATGAGTGTCTATTGAAACAGTAGTTTTACATCTCTGGGATGTCACTGTATTTATTGTACAGTTAAGGATGTCTTAGGTCTGTTAAGCTCAATATCTCAGAGGTACTTAGATGACTGTCTGCCTCCTTTGGCCAACTCTGAGTTGAGGTTCTTGAGGCCTTATACACCTAGGTCTGTAGGCACTAAATTTATGCAGGACCTATATTTCTACCGGTGGACAGGCAAGAAGCTATTAAAGCATTGATGCAATGACTGGCTGCAAAGCTAGGTTAGTATTTTAGCCCATTCAGTTATATTGTAAGTGCTCAGTTACTTTTAATAACAATTTGTCCAAACCAAAGCAGGGCCCCCTCCATCCTGTACCCTTTGCCCTATTATAATAGCATGGTAGTTTCTAGAGGCACCAGTAGGAATCAAGGCACTATGACACTGCACATACACACACTGAGAAGAGTCACTGTGTTAAAGCACTTACTGTCTGGCTTTAAGATTAAGAAACCATTATCCCCGCGCTGGGCTGAACTAGAAGCACAGACATGAATAGCACACAGTTTTGGGAAGGGTTAGAGCTAAACTTTGCAACTTCAGCTGATTTCCCTTGTCAAGATATGCTGCAATAGAGTTTGTGTGGCACCCATGAAGCCTGGGTGGGGGTTGGGAGGTGGGAAGCTTTCTGAATAAAATGACCATGATTAATTATTATCACCTAAAGAGGGATTATAGCAAGCTTTGTAGCTAAATAACATAGTGCTTAGCATTTCTATGCTGTACCATTTTTCATGTTCAAAGTGCTGTACAAACAGTAACTAAAATTGCTAATATGAAGAGATTATTATATATAGCCCATGACCTTGTGTGTCTCAGGGAAGGGTGGAGAATGGGTAGAAGCTCAACCCTAAACACTGCAATTCAGGTATATTCCAAGATTGTGTTGCATGCTACCAGGAATTTAGGATGTTTGTTTGTTTTTTCCTCTTTGGGAGACTTTAGGTGTTATGCAAATAAAATTAATAGCACTGGCTTAGTGTGGGCAGATGCTCTGCAAGCTTCCCCCATTCAGCTTCATGATGCATAAGCTTGATGCAGAAATTACTGAGTGAGGTTTTCGTCTGTGTTTCATGGGAGGTCAGCCCAGATGATCACAAAAGATTCTCTTGCTCATCCCAGCTCATGAGCCTCTCTGTCCTGTAGAAACACTTGGTGCTGCCATATAATGTCAAATTATTTTCAGGTTGAATGGGCTGTTTGCACTGCCACCCCTGTGCATTCTCTTGGAGCAGGTCAAATCCTGATGCATGGGTTACTTCAGGCTTCTTTACAAAATAGCAATCTCTGCGGTCAGTAGACAAAAAAACCTGGAGGCTGTCTGGTGCTTGTTTAAGGCTCAAATGCAAATGGAAACAAGCAATGAAAAGCTCTATATACTTCAGAAGGTCCTTCTAGTGGTTTGCTTTAGTGCTATACAAAAATGAAAAGGTTGACCCAGTGAGGATAAGGTCATTAGGTTGCACATGGTATGAATGTTTTTCCTGAGTCCTGAAATATTTTGAAACATCTGATTGGTGCATCCAGGTCATTTTGGATCCCAGCCCTACCTTCAGGAGTGTGTGCACTCAATCCCATCATCTAAATAATTAATGAAAATACTTATCAATATTGGACGGTGGGGAACTCTACTTGATACTTCCTCCTAACTAGATAGTAGACCATTAATGACTATTCATTGAGCATGATGATCCAACCAGTTATGCATCCACCCAACAGTACTCTTGTCTAGTCAGTATTTCCTTAGCTGGTTAGTGAGAAATGCCATGGGAGACAGTGTCAAAAGCCTTTCTGAAGCCAAGGTATATCACATCCACTGCTCTTGCCCTATCTACAGATCCTGTCACCTTATCAGAGAAGGAAATCAGGTGGGTCAGGCATGACTTGCTCTTGCTGAATCCATGCTGGCTGTTCCTGATCACCTTGTTTTCCTCTAGTTGCTTCACAGTAGGCTCCTTGAGGGCCCGCTCTGTGATCTTTCCAAGTATGAAAATCAGATTAATTGATCTGAAATTCCCTGGATCCTCCTTCTTTCCTTTCTTAAAAGTGGGCACTGTCTTTGCCCTTTTCCAGTCATCTGGGGCCTCACCCAACCTCCACAAGTTCTCAAAGAGGGTAGCTAATGGCTCTGAAATTACTGCAGCCAATTCCTTCAGTACCATAGGGTGCATTGCGCATGTCCCTGCTGACTTGAAAACATCTAGCTTTTCTAAGTAATCCCTACCTGTGCTGCCACTCCTCTAGGCTGTTTGACTCCTTCTCTATCTTCACTGCCAGCTACACTCATCATCTGGTAGCTGTCCCCGTTTGTGAAGACGGGAGTAAAAGAGGCATTAAATACTTCAGTCTTTTCTACATCATCCATAACTGTTGCCTTCTACATGCCTTAAGGGAGCTGTGGTTTCTTTGGTCTTCATCTTACTTTTGACATACTTTTATGATGTCAAGTGGGAGACAGTGCTGTTAATGCTACCATGTCCACCCCCCAGGTCTTCCCTCCTTTTCCCCACACTGGGCACAGACACTAATAGAAGTTCAGTAGACTAATTCTACTGCACATTAAGTTAGTACCTGTTATTACAGGTACTGAACTCAATGCACCATTATTATGGTGCATTAATGCATGTGTACACATGCCTACTGTAACTCTACCTCCAAATTTAAGTAGAGCTTAATTCACGGGCGGGGTTTTGAAGAGCTGAACAGTGTGTTGGTTTGTTCGTTCAACCCCTGCCTTCACACCAATCTGCCCCAGTTGGTTTCCCATATTTTTCCATACCCCATTAATATTTAAGACCCCATTAATATTTCAGGTGTAGACACGTGAATGACTTACAGTGGAATAAGGTGGGAGGAGGGTGGGGGTTTACAGTGCATCAACTATGCAGGATAAGTGTGTGAATGCTCTTATCCCATGTCAAATGAAAGCTGACCCATAGTAACTTAGCTTTCAACAAAAGGCGTTGGCTTTCATTGTCTGTGGATGCATGTTGGCAGTCACCACAGAGCAGCTGGCGCACTGTAGGTCACCACTTCCATTTACCTCATGGTAACTGCTCATGCCCTTTGAGAGGTCTTGTTCTGCTCCTCGCTCCTTACTTCTCATCAGCGGGAATTTTGCCCGAGTAAGATCTTATGGACTCTAGGATTCTGGCTGGGGAATGTACTTGTCCCTTGTTTCTCTATATAATTATCATTTGCTAAATATATTGCTACACGCTAGTTACGTTGGACTGCACCAAGTGTGAAATTCAGCCATGTGCACAGATCCAGCATGAAACCTGCATGTGTGCGGAAGGCGCTCATGCTACAAAGTCCTTTTGCTGGCCTTCACAGGGGGTGAATTTCATCCTGAGTAAGACTCTCCCATCCTCCTAGAAACCTCACAAATAAATCACAGGACATGCAGGCATCTTTTCAATATTGCACATGCCTGTAAATTATACTTCCTGGCATCAAGGATCTTGAGCTGCAGAAATAAAGACAAAATGATTGTTAAACTCTCCTAATAAATCCTGACATTTAAGAAACTCCAAGGATTCATCAAAAAATTACTGTTTGAACGCCCCTTTCCAAGGGGCTTTAATAACAATTACAAGTATTTTTCTCATGCAGTAAATGGTTCAGTTAAATGCTTGTCATGTTACACATCAGTCTTCATATTGTCAGGTTCATGAGAATTTTTCTTTGGGTGCTTTTGCCAGCCAAAGCCAAGCAGAACAGCTAGTCAGATAGAGCTGTCCCTGTTACCCCATTCACCTCCACACATGATGCATCAAGAGAGCTTTAGCCCATGAAAGCTTATGATGTGCATGCATGTGCATGCGTGTGTGGGAATAATACACGTAACCTGCTTCGTCAATAATTTAGCCTACTTTGTCTGTAAGGTGCAAATCTACCCTGTCTTCTACTTGTCTTCAGCTGGACATAGCCGACTATTAGGCCTGTGCGAATAGGTAGCTATTCAATTTGGCTTCAGATCCAGCCGATTCAGATGCCAGCAATTCGATTCGGAGCTCCAAATCAGTTTCCCGCTTTGATTTAGCCAAATCAGCTCCAAAGCTTCGGAGCCGCTTTAGAGATCCGGCCATAGGGTATAATGGGGAATCAATGAAATATCTATAACTTTGTTGTTTTTTGTATGATTTGGATGAAACTTGCAGAGATGGTAGCCTCTGCTGAGAGCATGAAGCCTACCAAGTTTCAAGGAGACAGGAACAGGAGTTTCTGGGAAACTGCACCCCAAATTCTTGAAAGCAAAACTCATGTTACGTGTGTGTGTTAAGCCACAGTGGAGTCAAAACTGCAGGGATGGTAGCCCCTGGTGAGGCCACAAAGCCTGCCAAGTTTCAAGGAGATAGGTGCAGGGGTTTGCGGGAAACTGCACCTCAAGCTGCTGACAGGCAAGACTCGTGACATAGATGACATGACCCTGTGTGTATTAAGGCGCAGTGGGGTGAAAACTGCAGGGATGGTAGCCCCTGCTGAGGCCACAAAGCCTGCCAGCTGTCAAGGAGATAGGTGCAGGGGGGGTTTTGGGGCCATGCACCTCTAGCTGCTGACAGACAAAACTGGTGATGGGTGCTTGTGCAGCTGACTGTGTCTGTCTTGGGGCAGTTGATTGTACTGATTCTTTCCTCTCCTTAGTCTGTGGTTTTGTAGGTGTTAATCCTTGCTCATTACTTCATTACATTAGCTAGCTACTGTGTATTGAGCTGGTCCCTGGGTGAATCATGATTGATTGGTGACTGGTAACACAGTAGCTTAGCAGCCAGGCCTGCAGTAGTCTCCCCCGCCCCCATGCCTGGAGACAGACACAGTTGCACAAGCACCCATGTCACAAGCTTTGCCTGTCAGCAGCTAGGGGTGCAGGGCCCCAGGACCCAGAAGCCCTGCACCCATCTCTTTGACAGCTGGCAGGTGTTGTGGCCTCAACACGGGCTACCATCCCTGCAGCTTTCACCCTGCTGCACCTTAACACCCACAGTGTCACCTATGTCACGAGTTTTGCTTGTCCGCAGCTTGAGGTGCAGCTTCGTCCAAACCCCTGCACCGATCTTCTTGAAACTTGGCAGGCTTTGTGGCCTCAGCAGGGGCTACCATCCCTGTAGTTTTGACCCCACTGTGGCTTAACACATACATGTGACATAAGTTTTGCTTTCAAGACTTTGGGGCACAGTTTCCCCAAACCCCTGCACCTATCTCCTTGAAACTTGGCAGGCTTTGTGGCTTCACCAGGGGGTACCATCCCTGCATGTGCACCCCACTGTGGCTTAACACACGCACGTGATATGTGTTTTGCTTTCAGGACTTTGAGGTTCAGTTTCCCAGAAACCCATGCACCTATCAGCTTGAATCTTGGCAAGAATCATGCTCTCTTCAGGGGCTACCAGCCCTGCAAGTTTCATTTAAATCAGCCAAAAGATAACAAAGTTATCAATATTTCATTGATTCTCCATTATACTCTATGGCCGAATTGGCTCCAAATCTTTTCTGAAGCGATTCTCAAGCTCTGAATCAATTTGGAAAGCCTAAAGCTTCCAGCGATTCAATTCAGATGAGTAGATTCAGCCTCCGAATCATCTGAATCATCTCCAAATCCGAATCATGATCCGAAGCTTTGCACAGCCCTGCTGACTATACATCTCCTTCCTTATGCAACCATTCCACTTCCAGGAGTGTTGAGTCCTATCAGTTTTTCCCGTCTGCATATGCTTGACGCCCTTCGGTCACATGTGCTTTCCCTGTCAAGAAGAGTGGTGGTCCTTTTCCACAAATGTGTCCTGTTAACTTAGCTTGAGCAGGATAATGAGAAAATATGGTCTGTAAGCAGAGAGACTGGTTTATCAGTAGAGATAACTGAGCTTGGTATTTCCGGAGAATCCCACATGTACAGAGAGGACTGCCATTTTCCAGTACGTGGCAGTGCTCACCCCGCTGTCCAAAAACAGCTACTTTCCCCACTTATTTTTATGATTGCGACAGTACCTTGCTGTTTCTATCACAAACCTTTCAACTTGTGGTGATAACCATATTCGGGCTAAGACAGAGTGGTCAGAGCAGCCTTGTGAGGAGCAACAAGGAAGTTTGCTGATGGACTTTTGTTTTTCCTTTTTACAATTGAGGACTGCAAACCCAATCGTTCTCTGAAACATTGGTTTGGATAGGGATGATCCTGCCTCAGACAGGGGGTTGGACTAGACGGCTTCTGGAGGTCCCTTCCAGCCTTACTACTCTGTGACTCTATGGGGATATTTCTTCAAAAGAACCCAAAGGATCAACTGAACTGGGCTGAGAAGTAAAGGCATTAATTGCCCGGTAATGAACCTAACTGTCCTCATGAGAATGCAAGAGGCTAGCGCTCCTGCTTTCCTGTCAAAGTGTTAGATACTAATACTTGCCCCAGAACATGCTGCGTAGTTGTCTGAGCTATGGTGGCCTGTTAGGAAAAGACTCGTTTGCATTTATTTTGAGGGGTTGTTTGTAAACATTTTTCTTTTGGTTTGAAGAAAGCACTTCCTGGAGGAAATTCATCTGTCCAAGCTGTGAGGTCAGCTCAGGGCCAAAGGCGAGGGTAGTTTATCCTTAGAGCTGGATGATCGTACCCTAGTTATACTCTTGTGCCACTCTTAACATCAGTGGAGGCGCAGGGCTGGATGTGGCTGGTAGTATCTTAGCTTCTCCCTCTGCTTTCTTCTCACATTGTGTCTTCCAGTGCACTTGCAGGGGGAGACATCTGTAGGCAGCTAGTGAGGGTCTATGGGCTCTTACAGTCCAGCTCTGAAAGAGTTCTCAGCCTGTAAATTAATGTCAAGCAGAGGAAATCATGCAGGCTTCTGAACTTGACTTTAGCATTTCATGGTGCTTGTGGGACATGCTCATTCAGACCAACTGGATCCTTACTGTATATTTTTCCTTCTCTCTTATCCCTCACCTTTTTTTGTTGAACCACTAGACAAACTAGCCTGTAATTCATGGACGAATGCATTAAATGACACATTGATGCATTTCTGAGGAGTCTCTTCTCTGAGTGAATATGAGCAAGCCATTTCACTTCTCTGTGCTTTGGTTTCTCCACCTGTGAAGTGGGAGCAATAACACTTACATGCCTTTGTCAATCGCTAAGAAGAAAAACACTTTACAGATGCTTACACTTTATTAAATGCAAGCAGAATATGGCCAGGGACCTTGCAGGGATATGTGTAGCCATCAGAAAGGGATCTTATTTCACGGAGAGATTGGCACTATTTGTAACTCCAAGAGAGGTTTGGGGGCATCATTATAAATACTGCAGTGAAACCTCTTATCGACCGTTTTGAGCTTGGGTTCCTGCACTTGAGATTACTGACGCATCAACATTTTTAGGAAAATCTGTCTCCCACTCTTGTGTAGACTTGATAGACCAGGAAAAGTAAGAGAAAAATCTGAGAAGCATAAATATGGTGCTTTGTCTGGTGGTAATTAGTATTTTGTTCTGATTTATCGTTCACAGGAATTTTTTTTATGAGACCCTTGCAGGCATAATTCTCTTTCGTGCATATTTTATTTTTTTGCCAAAACTACAAGAGGAGAGGATACTTAGCAGAATAAATCTAATGGGTGGGTGGGGAAGAGAGAGGATTTGGATTTGTGCCAAAGGTAGGGCAGGCAAAAGAATAAAAAGAACCCAGTTTATTGCAATACCATACAGCTGCACAGATCCATTTTGGAAAGAGGCATTTGCCTGAAGTTTCACTCACAAGTAATTCTATGTATACGGACTCCAGTTTATGCTCCCAAACTTTGCTTCTGTTTGCAAAATTGCAAGCAAGCCTTAAATGTGTTAAAAAAATCACGTCTCAGAATAAAAATCACAAGACTTAAAACATGGAGTTAAAGAGGTAAAAAATACAGGACTTTTTTATTGGTCTTATGTTAGTAAACCTTTAGATGGCATTTGTTTCACTCTAGGCTTTTCCCAGCAGCCAAGGAGTACCAACTTATTCTTGTCAGGAAAGCTGAGGCTGTCAGGCAGCCTCTTCATTCCAGTTTGAGGAAACATCTTTGAGAGTTGAGAGCACTGCACTTAGATACTACAACAAGTAGGCAGAACAATCAGAAAAGTTCAGCCCTTCTCTGTGTAGATGTTATCTCCATTTGGAGATACAGCTTTCTCACCAAGGCATTTTGGTTGCTATTCATAGCTTGAAATGGTTTGAATCCTGTGCGTATGGCACACCAGGCAGGCAGGGATAGGAACTATGTACCTGGGAGATTTGGAAGGCAAGTCCCCGCTTGCAAAGCCAGAAGATAAGCGAAGCATTCCCCTCACCTGCTCTTTCCCACTGCAGTCAGGTGTCAGGAACAGAACCTTAAATCATGGAAAAATGATCGGTTTGGTTACAACCAACAGACTCTGCTGGTCTTTTTTTTTTTTCTAAAAAAAGTGCCTGTTGGGTGTTGAGCACTTCTGAAAATGTGGGCCCGCATTACTAAAATACCCTGCAAGAGTTTGTAACACCCTGAGCATTTTTATAAAGCCTTCTCACATTGTCGACAAATGTTCATCACACACCTGAAGACCTTGCGGGGGCATTTTTTTCCTGGCATACGTATATATGCCAGCTAAGACCCCACTCCAGGCAAGCTAGTTTTTGTTGTTGGTTTGTATAAAGAAGCTGCAAAAAACTTCCCTTTCCCTCAGCTAGCCAGAACAACCACTCTCTAGTTTATGAACATAGCTGCCCCCTCCAGATGCTCTCCTTTGGAGTCAGGGGGCAAATTAAGAGGGAGCTTGGGGGGGTGGGGCTGAGCCCCCCATAAGAGACAAGAGCCCCCCTGTAAGATTTGAAAATCATAACCGGGGGGAGGGCTCTAATCAGATTGCCCCTTCCCTTAGGTGGACTTGTTAATCAATGAACCAATTTAATTTTTTTTTGCAGACCCCTCCAAGAGTCAAACTGTAATTCGAACCCTGTTCAGAGTTTATTCCTAGCAGGCACTTTTATCCTGACTGACAAATAAGGACCCAAGTCTACACAATGCTGACCACTTTCAACACCCTTTGTTTTCAAAGAGAGTTGGACATGCTTGGCACCCTGAAGGATTAGGCTGCAGGGGCCAGTTTTACAAGGAGCTCAGCAGGCCAATGGGTGTTGAGCACTTGGAGAATCTCGCCCCATATGAATACTGATAAAATATCCTGCCAGAATCTACTGTATAAATAGGTTGTCAGCTAGCACTTAGCCACCTAATGTTTCCTTATCACCCCAGCCCTTCTTCTTCATATCAAACAACAGAGCTACCACTGCTTCCAAGACCACTGTTTGGTTCTGCCATCATGGCCATCAGCTTGTGGCCATCCTGTACAGCTGTAGTGTGCATGAGCTGGGGGCCAGGTTCTCACAAAGGCTCATCACCCACAGGTTGGGCAGATTTCACAAGGAGTTCAGCTTCCACTTGGACACCTGAAACCAAATGCATCTCAAAAGATATCTGCAGAACGGGGACTCGTATTCTGGAAAGCTGTAACTGAAAAGGACTTAGGTGTCATAGTGGACAAGCAATGCAGTATGCACTCTGAGTCTGAAGCTGTGGGAAGAAGGACAATGCTTGGATGTGCAAACAGGGAAGTATAAAGTCAAAGTAAGGAGGTGATTTTACTTCTGTTCACAGCACTGGTGGGATTGATACTAGATACCATGTCCAATACGAAGGCCCACATTTTTAAAAGATATTGGAGGGTGTGGGGAGAAGAGCTATGAAAGCTATTTGAAGGGCTGGCAATAATCGAATACAGCAAAAGGGATTGACTGAAGGGTGAGTTGATTACATCATGTAAGCAAAGCCAAAGGGGAAATATTACTGGGTATAAAATGGCTCTTGAATCTAGTGGGAAAAAGATGTAAAAAGGGCCAAAAGCTAGAAGCTGAAGTCAAATAAATTCAAATTAGAAATCGGACACAAATTTTTAACAGATATGTGACTAACCTTTGGAACACGCTGTCAAGGGAAGCGGTGCGTTCTTCATGTCTTCACGATTTCATGCTTTTTGGGAACACAAGCTATTGGGCTCAGCATCGAGGTAAACGGGGTGAAATGAAATGACCACGGGTCAGAGTAGATTGTGCAGTTGCCTCTTCTGGGTTTAAACTCTATGCATTGGTGAAGTAGCCCCATTCCAACATGGCTGCAAACCCAGCAGCTCCCTTTCAAAATAGAAACTTTCCTGTCAGATACAGTTAACTTCTCAGCAGGGTGTGCATGCTTGAGGAGCTGAAATAAAAGTGGGTACAGCTCCGCCTGGCTGAGATAGCGAGGCACTTGCACAGCTGCACAACTTCAGAAATTCCTGGTGATTCTGCAAAGGTCAGTCCTTCACTCAAAAATGTGTTTCTGATTACATTCTGCCCCCTTGCAGATAACAATGCAGTCAGTGACAAATCTAGGGAAAGATAGGCTTTCAGAGCAGCTACCATGCATTTGCCTTCCACTGGCTGACACAGCTCATCTGGTTTAACTTCTGCATGGCAACTGAATGTCAATCAAGCTTGTCACTGCCTTCCGCAGAGAGTACAGTTCCCTTTAAAAACAATATGGCCACTCAGTTAGGGAAATGTTTGGCTCCCTGCTTAGAAATACAACAATTACTTATAATGACTGATGTCTAGGTGGACAGGTAGGAAAACTCCTCTACAAATAAGCAACCCCCTTTTTTCATTTCTGGCCAAAACATGTACTGCACTGAAAAGTGCAAAACGACATTGTTTATGTAAGATGACAAACCATGATGTTATCGTGGCGATATCTGTCCAATTCCTTATAAAGAACATATGAGATATCTTAAATAGGGTAGGCCAGGCTTTGCAAGTCTCATAGGGTGCAGACAGATGTGACAATTTTTGCCTGATCTGGCCACCGCAAGCAGTCTATAGCTGTGACCAGACACAAGTGCACAGCTGCAAGCAGCTTAAAAAATGGCCAATGGGGTAAAAATCTGACCCTAGCATAAGGTGCAGCCAAGTCCTGCTGAGTTGCGCACCATCCCTGAAACCGAACACATACACTTCTGATTCTAAGTAGCCCTAGCCAGAAGAATGATTAGGAAACTTGCCCCCTATTTGAGAGACTTGGATTCGGTTCTGTTCTCTGCCATGGATCCATGTTTGACTATGGGCCAGACACTTCGATTCAATGTGCCTCAGTTACCCTGTTGCAAAGTAGGAAAAAAACAGCACTTCCATATCTGATAGTGACGTTGGGAGGAAAAATGATTACGGCGTGTTTTGATACTGGTGGAATGTCAGTAGCGAAGACAAGACAGGCTAAGGCACATCAGCCCGTACGAGTCCCTGAAGACACTTCAAAGGAGCACATCAAAGGAAGCTCTCATTTTAAAAGCAAAGCTGAGCTCTTTGCTCAGATGAACCGACTAGGAAAATTCTGGTGAAACATTTTTCGTGTCCAAGCCTAAGCATTTCACAGTGGCTGTTCAACATCGGGAAAAGTGTGAAAGCCCCCCCCGGGCAGGGCTTGGATGGCATCCAGGCAGCCAGCTTTTTTGCCAGCTCATGCCACAAGCCCCTGGGCAGTCTGCTTGGGAAGGTGATGGGGAGCTAACAGCGTGGTAGCCACAGCACCTCTGCTCACAGCTCCTCAGCAGCCTGGCCCATCTCCTTGAGAGCCTCAGCTCCCAGGGCACCCAGGGCCTGCGGCTCCAGGGTGGGCTTCCAGGAGTACTGTCTCAGCATCTGGGTCTCTACAGTTTTGAGGGGCTGTGACTTCAGTGCATCTTGCCGGGTGGCTCTGCCTTTGAGCTTGGCTCACTTCCCTTTCACAGGGAATTTTTAACGTTGTTTGGTTTTATTCTAAATCCGAATGAAACCCAATGTTGCAATGTCTGAATCCTCCACAAATCAGTTTCCTGCCTCCACATGGCTCCTCAGTTCCAGTCCCAGGGGGGAGGGTCTTGTACACAGCATTTCCAAGTGGCTTTAGATTTATGACCATTAATTTTTTAATTTTTTTTTGGAGCTTAATTCCAGGAAGTTGTTAATTTTGTTTTAATTACACATGGTCCTAAGCCAAAAGTCCAGGTGCAGAAGGGGTGGGAATATCAGCCTCTTGAACACTATGCATGCTTTGCTTCAGCTTGTTTCCAATGCACAAAGCATTGAACTGGGAGTCAGGCGATATGAGGACAGTCCTGGCTCTGCTTCTGATCTGCTGTGCACCTTGAAGTGAGACACTTGAGAGTGGAATATTTTCTTATTTTCAGATCCTAATTTTCATATTTCTCATCTCGACAGACTCAGGGTTTGCTCTGTACTGGTGCTGTGCAGGCCAATGGGACACGTGAGAGCTAAACACTTAATGGGCAAAACAAAGCAGGCGGTGTGCGTTTTAAGTTGCATACCCAAGAATGGAGGTATCCCAATCCAGGGAGAAGTTTTGTACACTTTAGCAGTCTCTGAGCCTAAGGTTTTCCATCAGCAAAATGGGCATTGACGATATTTAGTGGTGACTTCTGTCCTGCCCCGCCTGACTCAGTTGGTTTTTATGAAAGCAGTAATGGTGATATTTCCCAGTACATGAAGTGCGTCAAGTCCAGATTAGCCTGAACCAAAGCTTGTGGAGCCAAATCGCCTCTCACTTCAAGGGGAATCCATAGTGAAATCTGAAGCATTTTGGCTTGGGCCCATCTTTTCCTCTGGTGGGATCTTTTCCCCATCAGTCTTTTCCTCTTTTCCGATTAGCTGGGCAATATCTTTCATGAGGGATCAGCTAGCATAAGCCTCTGTACTGCGCGGTCATTGCAGAAATTCTCTTGCTTATTCCCCAGCTGTACAAGTCCTCGGTTATTGCAACGGGAAGGCTGAGTTGTAGCTCAGGTCATTTTTCCCCTTGATGATCCCCCCCCCCCCTTTTTTTTTTTTGTCTTTCGGTCGAGGGTGCTGACCAAGCTCTTTGAGCCATGAAGTCCTGTCTCTCCTCCAGGCAAGATGACAAAAGAAGCTGTTTGAAAGCGCCAGGATGGCTGACACTGTTTTATTTTCAGCCCTCGTCGAAGGAAAAAAAAAAAAAGAAAAGATCACGAAAATGCATGGAGCGTGTCTGTGGTGGTGACTAATGACGATTAGGCCCTTATTGCTGTCAGGTGAGCTGGTAGCCAAGCCTCAGACATGTGGTCATTGTCAAGAGGAATTTCTGACTCCCCTCCCAGGAGCGCCTCCTCCTCCCCTCTCCAGCCATTAATTACTTCCACCATCCTTCCAAACTGCCAAGGAGTGAGGAGCAGCAGAGCTAGAGATGAAAGGAAGCTGCGGCTGCCCTAGTTTCCAGGTCTTTCAAATAACCAGTCTGTAATAACTTCCACAGCCAAGGGAAATGGCCAAGCAGTGGGAGGAAGGTCAGCTCTGAGGGGAGGAAGGCTCTTGCGCAGCAGTGATGTAGTGGCTTCTAATGGAAGAAACCTGTGGAATTAATCAAGGGCCGTGCCTCATTTGTTAACGACAGCACGTTTGAAAAAAGCAGCCGCCTTTCTCCCCGGTTTGTGGATGGGACCCGAGACTGCAGCCAAGTGCTGTCAGACTGGCAGGCATAGGTGCTGGATCCCCCCCTGCCTTCCCAAAGCAGACAGACAGGTTCAGGAGAGGTGGAGGGCAGGGGCTTAGTGAAGTGGCTCCAAACAGCCTGTGTGCTGCCTTCTCTCTGAGCTGGTTGCTGGGAAGCTCCAAGCTCGGCCAGTGCTGACCTCCCATGCGTGGCTTCCTGGCTGTCATGCATGAAGTCTGTCACGCTCGGTTTCACCCAGATTAGCCTGCGGTATTGAGATGACATTGTTTTGGCATGCTTGCTTCAGAAAGCAGCAGCTCTGTGGAACCAGTTAAGGCAGTCCTGGGCCCAGCTTCCATCCCTGAAGACAGGAGCGTTCTCCCTTCCATTTTTCTCCTCCCACTCTGAAGCACGGCCTTGATTTCATGGGCCAGAGACAAGGGAGTATCAAAGTGGAATAATTATGGCTAATGCACAATGCAAAACCCCATCCCTTCTCCTGAGGCCACCTCTGCTGAGGCTAGCAAGCAGACAGACACAATAATCATTTGGGCATGACGCATGAATGGGTGGTAAGGACTTTCTCCAGCGTGGCTCTCTGATGTGCTGAGAAGTGCAGTTGGAAGGGAACCTGGACTTTCCAAATCAGGTGAGACATTCCCAATGCAAAGCAAATTCTAGCCGCACATGACCCCCAAGGGTCAGTTCCCTGGCTGCGGTGTGGCCGCTTTGCATCATGCTGCTAGTGCACAGACCAGTGTAGACTTCTGTGCCCCATTGCCTTCTCTAGCAAAGCTGGGGGCACTGATAGAAGAAAAGTGGTGCAGTTGACCTCTCCCTGTGTGCTACTGATCCCTGACTGCCATTGCAGCCTCTTGAAGCTATTAAAAGTAACCCAAGAGAGCAGCAGCTAAAGCTGCTGTATTTGATGCCAAGAGAGTGCCTTGCCCATAGCACAAGTAGAGGAATACAAAGAAGAGCCTTGATACACTGCTCCTCCCAACTTGCATCATGTGCTTCTTGTATAGGGCCAATCTCATCTACTTCCAAGCCTAATAAACATTGTAAGTTAAGCCAATGCAAGTCCATGTAGGGTCACAGATATGAATTGAGAGAAAGAATCAAGCCTTTTCAAATATTACAGGCCACATGTATGTATAAAAAATGACATAGAGACTCATTATAGGAACCATATGTGTCCTTTCCACGTAGGCTGGACAGATTTCTGTTTGAAGGGATGACAGTCTAACCAAATTGCCAAGCTGTATACAGTATCATGTTACACCCAAGAGAATGACAGCATTTTCTAAGTGTCAGGCTCTTTCCAGGCTCCCATCCCCTTCAGAGGAGCACAGCTGTATGATGCCTTATAGGGCAGGATCTTCAGAAATCGTGCACGGTCACTGATTGACCTTAAGCTAGTCCATAGCTTTGCTGTGTCTCAGTTTCCCCAGGTGTGAAATGGAAATAACATCCACTTACCTATATAAAGATCTTGGCGATCTTCAGGTAAACATTCTGCATGACGTGAATATAAAGAACTGTTATAACTGGTTGGAAAATGGTGAAGTATCTTGCAAGTTATTGGTTATTACAAGTCTTTTAGGCAAACAAAGCCTGGAGTACTGGATTAAGGGCTGACAAAATGCAAGCCATTGCCCCTTCAACAAATCAGGAAGCTATTTCTCTGAAAGATCCATCAATTTGAGGGCATATATTTATGAAAAATGTTACGGACAGACATGAATTGCCCTAAGGTGTTTGTGACCCAAACATTGCAGTGTTCTGCTAGTACCAGATAACCAGAAAGTGTAATGGATCTGTCTGGTTTTTATAGTCCTCACGTGTGAGAAACGCAAAAGAGTAAGTAGATCTCCATGCTGTTTGATAAGAACAGAAAGTACCAGGTCCTAGGCTCTCTGGAAAAGCCGGCCCTACAGTTGGTGAAACTGTGTAATATTCCTCCAGTTGTAGCATAGCAGGGCATTATAAATAACATCGGAGGGGTTTTTCCTAAAAGCTGAGTGGAGCGGAAGGCATCCAGGGAAGATGTGAGTTCACACTCACACTGCTATTCTTTCGTGGAGCTTTAGACAGGTGATGTGGAAACATGCAAACAACCACACGTTCCTCCTTGCATACAGCGTGGTTTGACTTTTAGAACCTGATCCTTTCAGATTCTTTTATAATTGTTTCTGTGTGGATATGTCAGAAAGGGAGAGAGCTCTCTCTATTTTTTTTTCCTTGCAGTTCAATGATTAATTAAAGTCTTTAGTCCCATTAAAGTATTAAATTTTGGGTAAATCCTTAATTAAGCTCTCCCTGCTTTAATTAAGGCATTAAGCTTTAATTCAAGTCAACACACTGGCAAAATCTCATTTCTGTCCTGCCTTAACTGGACCACACTGGTTTGTGGCCCCATCAGCTGATGCTACAAAACCAGGAAGCACATTTTTTGAAAGTGTACCCCCCACCCCATGTGAATGAGCAGACCTGGGAACATGTCAGTGCTTGTTACCGGAGTACTGAGCCCCACCTGTATGTCTGAATCAGCTTTACAAAACATACCCAGGGAGATGTAGGCATAGACCTTACAGCCTGATACCCTGATTCCTTGCCATTGCTACAGACAGAAAGACCCCCAGCATAAAAGCTCTCTTACCTAGCATTCTCAGCACAGGGGTATTCTCATGGAGATGATTGTACATAGTCCCGCAGAAAGAGTTTTATGGCTGAACGAGGAAGCGTTGTTTGTGGATGTTCACTGATGATGCCTATGCTGGACCTGGTCTTTGACCTATCAGCAGAGCTTTGCTTCTAGGGCTCTCAATCAGGTATGTTTCATGGGCATTAAGAACCAGAATTGAAATGTCATCCTCTGTTTTAAAGTTCACAGGAAGTTTGCAGTAGACTTTAATCCAGACACATTCCATCTCAGACATCATAAAGAGCTCAGCTCCCAGTCAGGCCCTAAAATTAATAGCCAGATCTTTCAAAGAGGACAGTATGTTTGGGGCCTGGCTCTCAGCTGTGAATTTTCAGTCCAGTGCTCTAGGACAGGGGTGCTCAGCCCCTGGCCCATGGAGCCATGCCATCCAACCCACAAGGGTCCCTATGGGTCTGAAAACTTGGCAGCAGGGGAGTGGCGGCAGCAATTATTGCTCCTCTCCTGCCAAATTTCTGGACCTGTGGGGAACCCTGCAGGCTGCATAACGCACTAGATCAGCACATGGAGGTGGCCTGGGGCCCGTTCTGTGTACTTGGAGGCCAGTTGGAGGCAGTTCAGGGCACCAGTGCAGCAACACGGGTCCCAGGGAGGCAGTGTGCAGCTGAGGGAGGCAGCGAGGAGCCCCAGGCGGGGCTGAGGGACTTGGTGTGAGGGCCTGATCTGGTGGCATGGGGCCAAGGAGGCGTTGTGGGGGCCTGATCCAACAGCACAGATCCCTGATCCAGCTAGCAGCTGAGATCCAGCTGAGGGAGGTGGCGCAGGGCCTGATCCTGGCATGCAGGACTTGCTCCGACCCACAGGCTGGCCCCATGTCACTCATCTGGCAACAAAAGGTTGAGTGCCTCTGCTCATCTCTGACAATGATGTCCTGTCTGCCAGTGCCTTTTGGAAATCTGGCTGTCCCCAAGCTGTGAAAATGGGAGCTGAGCACCGTTGAACCTTCTCTCCCTGATTTTATAGTTTAAAACAAAACAGCAGACGTTTTAAAGCAAATGTAAATAGCCTGGAATTTAGGGGCCAGATTTTCAACTGGTGGAAATGCTTTGCCTTCAATAAAGCTACATCCATTTTCACCAGCTGAAAACCTTGCCGTGGCTATTTCAGGTTTTGTGGGAGGTGCTGATCATCCCAGGCTGTGACTATACAGCCGCTTGGGACTGCTACGCCCCACCAAGAGTTTGTCGTCTGGGGAACAGTAGGCTCTGGAGAGCGCCCGCTTGAAGTGCACCAGCTACATGTTACTGGAATTGTTCTAGGTCCAGCAATAAACTGTGAATGAGGTTTTTGATGCTGTAGCACAAAGTGTGGCATGTAATGCACTGTTGGTTTCATTGGGAATTAAGGGTGCTCATTGGGCCTGAGTATGGAAAGGCAAAGGTCCCATGCCATACAATGATTTTCATTATCATTTTCTTCACATTTCACTGAAATCTTCCATCAAAATCTACATACCCTGACTTGTCAAAACTTGTCGTTGCAACAGCGGCTTCTCTTTGGAGCAGAATAGAATTGACAAGGACAGACCTGAGTATTTAACAGTGCATTGCATTCCCAGAGCACCTCTCCTCCTGGCATCTCAAAGAGCTTTACAAATCCTACTTAATTGTTCCTCGCAGCACCCCTCTGAGTCATGTAAAGGTCACTGCTCCATTTTCAAGATGAGGAAGCCAAGGCACACAAATTAAGCCATTTACATGGAGCAGAGTCTGCAGCAGACATCTCTGCTCCCAGATCCCTTTTAACCATTGCACTGTGCTTACTTTGCTGAAGAGTTATGCAGCTAATGGAAGATAGTGCAAACGCTCCATGCTCTGTCGTTACCGAGCCCTGCATGTTCAAAGGACAGGATACTTCCCACATGGACAGATTATGGAGGTCTAGTTCAGACAGAGAAGTCTGAATGTGAAGCCAGTTGCCTAGACAGAGACCTTCAGGTCTAATGCAACATCCCTTGCTAGCTCTTTTCTCAGTGGTTGGAAAATAGAACGATTTTTGTACCACATCCTGACAAGCTGTAGGCAGAGTGGGAGATTGCTGAGGGGTAATCCCTCCCTGAGGCCCCACAACCTCTTGACATCATCTCAAAAAGCAGCCTTGTAGCAGCTCCTCTTCACTAGCAGACCCGTGCATCAGCCTCCCTACCCCCAGCATGCCCTTTGGCCTTCTCCACAGCTTGCTCTCATGGTGGACAGGCCACGGGAGTGTTTGTATTCCTGAGATGAGCACATGTTGTGTTTACACCTGGGTTTTTTCATTAGCATCATGGAGACTGGAAATATTTAGCCTTTGAAACGTTAAGGTATCAGATCCAGTATCCTTGCATCTATGTTCTGGCACTGACTCATGGGCTCCAAGGGATTTCTTTAGTGGGAAGACAGGCTGGCATGTTGTGTTTCTGTGACTGCCAAATCTCTGAGATGCTAGCTGTTCTCAGATGCCTGCTTTTAACATTATCTTTCCATTTAATTGCTTAAAATTCTGATAGAAATAATTAAAGATTGTGTGTGAACCAGAACAGGAGTGAAGGACCTGAAATGAGACATCTAATGGAGAAGTTCCCAGGACAATAGTTTAAGAAAATTACTGGCAGTAGCCCTACAACAACTAACTAGCACGTGCGTTCCGACATACCACGCTCATGAGCCATCCCTGGGGGCGTGTGTAGAAGAAATTAACCTCATTAAAAGCCCTGAAAGTCCGTAGGAGTCTCTAAGCAAAGTGGGGCTATCATGGTTGGTGTGCGTTATTTGCAGTTCACCACTTGATTAACCACTAGATATCTTTGTCTGCTTTGGAGTTCCTATATATGGCACCTGGTGAATAAGGGAGACAGAGCTGGAACTAGTAGAGACAGAAGCAACAATTTTTGCCAGATCTGGCAACAGAAAGCAGTTTATAACTGTGACCAAACACAAGTGCACAGCTGCAGACAGCTTCAGCAATGACCAATCTAGTGAAAATCTGATCCGTCATTGAATGATGTTTCAGATAAAGACATTTCAAAATGTAGCATCTTCTGTAACTTGTGTCTGTGGAGTCCCCAGCCTGTCACTGTTTTCAGAATTGGAGGGGGGAAAGGGAGCAGAGGAGGATCAGTCCAGGGGTTTTTTATACCCCCCCCCGAGGGTGGGGTGGGTGTATTGGAGCTCCCCTCCCCCCCAAGTGTGGGGGCTTAAATTCACCCCCCCCCACCCTTCAGCACCAGTTGGGGAGCCCCAAGAAAAAGCTCTGTCCGCTGCCTTTCCCCTCTTCCATTCTGCAAACAGGGAGCACTGGCAGAGAGCCCTGGCCGTTGCAATGGGAACCTGGCTGCAAGTGCAGCTAGATTCCCCTCCCCTCTGAACCAACAGTGAGCCGCTGTTTGGTCTGGGGTACGGTTGCAACTCAGAAGGCTTTGAGCAAAGGTTCTGCATTACAGCTGAGAGCTGCATTTCTGTCTGCACCCTGAAGCTGTGTAGCACTTGTTAGTTTATATTGTTGTTTTTCTATTAATGACTGCCTTCTCTTAAGGACTGAGACTTCACATATAATAAGTGGCATAAGTGCTCTTCAGTGATCCGTGGGAACATGCTGGTTAGCAAAGGGTCTGAGCAAGTCCTGCCCCTTCACCTTGCGCACCAGCCCAAAATCTGACACAGAGAAAATTAAAACTTTATCTATTGCAGATCACAGGAGAGTTGGGCTGGCAGGGAACTCACAACATCATCTAGTCCAGTCCCCTGCTCAAGGCGGGATCATCCCTGACTGGCACTGTTCACTGCACTTCTCTTTATGCCCTTTGGCCATTCTAGCTATCTCTTCATCACTGCTGTGGTGCAACAGCTCCACAGATGCTTCCCTCTGGTGCTACTTGTAGGGACAAGCATACCATAGTATAGCCCAACATGTGCTAAGTTTGAAGTAAAAGGTGTTCTAGACATGAAGGATCTGATGCTGTTACTGTATTTTATGAAGCCACTAATTAGCTGTATGAAGATCAATATTTAACATTTTAAAATTGGACCAACTTCATCTTAGATCTCCAGTGAGTTTGTCATGCTCCCCAGTTGGGATCTGGAAAGCAAATACTACGAGCCTGGAAAAATCACTGGGTGCAGTTACCTGGGATGGCAACTTGTCAAATTTGTCATGAACTTACCTTTTTATTGGAATGTCTGTGCCCACTTGTCACAGATAGACCTTGGGGTCACTCCACGATAATCTCAGGCCACTTTTCTTTTGCTTGGGGAGAGAAACATTTGTCCTTTGATCAGAGTGAAATAGCTCCTTGAACTCTTTATAGGGTGTGCAAGCAGTAATCTCCTCTCCTTTCAGCAGTGGAAAGCCAGTATTGCATCTTCCTTCAACCAGAAACTGTAAAGAAATGCCTTCAGGTGCTGACAGCTCCAGTGTAACCTTGGAGGTGAGAGACAGCAATGGGAAATGTAAAAAGAATAAACAATCACAGAGAGATTTTAATGAGCACAACACCTGCATGCAAAACACCTAGCAGTCAGCTAGGCAGCTTAGGTTTAAGCAGCATTTGGGGTAGGTTTGCACCTTATAGAGTAACAAAAATAGAGATTATATTATATGTCAATATGCATATATATATATATATATATGCGATTGCTAAAATGTTATACATATATGTATGTATATATGTATGTGTGTATGTGTATATATTTATATATATGTGTGTGTGTGTGTGTGTGTGTGTGTGTGTAAGGCAAGGTAGATTTGCACCTTATAGACTAGTCAAAGCAGATATAGATATATATAAAGCTATTTCTGCTTTGGCTAGTCTATAAGGTGTAAATCTACCTTGCCTTCTACTTGACTTCAGACTAACACGGTCAGCTTATGCTTAACTTACACCTACCTCTGCAGTTTAATCACTGGAAAATATGGCTTGGAAAAGGGCTAAAGGGGCCCACTCCTGCATTTTTGCTTCCTGGTCATGTTGGCTCAGATCAGGGCCTTCCACAGGAAAGCCCACGCAAGAACTGCTGAAGGAGGGAACTTTCCTTCCTGTGTGTGAGGGGAAGAGGGAAAGGGGCTTGCAGGTCCCTTTTAGAAAAGGCCAGGCCAGTTCCTGCCCAGCTTCTGCCTCGGGGAGGGCAGCTGCCCAGAGTGCTGCCGGGAGCGAGAGGAACGCTCTTTAGCAAAGACTGCACGGCTCAGGATTCTTCTCCGGGCTGGGGAGGTGATGATATGAAAAGCAGGTTTAAAATCTGTCATGTCAGATTGGCTGAGCTTTACACTGTGCTGGTGCAGTGACAACACACAACACAAGGTGCAGGCAGTGACAAGCTGGGCCCAGGAATCAGAAGCAGTTATTCCTTAGAACAGGCTTCCTATTTGCCATGCTGTTACTTGTCAAGGTTAGGCCTGCCCTAGAGAAAGGTGCTGAACAGGCAAGACTCCTCCTGATACCAGTAGGGCGCATGAGTGTTTTGCACCTCTCAGGATCAGGCCGTGTTTACCTTTGCCCCGTCAGTGCTGATCACTGTTGAAAATCCAGTATGTTAAATAAACAAAGGCTCTGCTAATAAAGGAGTTTTAAAACACTAAATCCTGCAAGGTACTGAGTCCCTCCTGAAAGGTGCTGACCCTTAAGTTTCTCATTGACTTTGCCAGGAGTTGCTCAGCACTCTTTCAGGGCTGTGCCATGTGTTTTGCTGTGCTTTCTATGAAGGTTACTCCAGACAAGCCCTGCTACCGTCCTATGATACACCTTAGGCTTTTCAAAACACCTGCTCATCATGTTGAGGTACCTGGTAACTTTACAAGAACTGAAGTTTTCTAACAACCCCTTGCTTCCCTGACCTGCCAGCATGGTTTGTAGGTGATGATAGCAAGTGGGACACTTGCCAGGATATGAGAAACTTCTCATCCTTGAGCAAATAAGTCCCTCCAGGGAGCCCATTCCTGAGAAGTGGGCAACTGGCAGCTTGGGAAGAAGCTCAGGAATGCAGTGCGATGCTTGCCAAGGAAGCGTAGGGTCTAGGATGGCTCAAAAGGAAGAAATAGTTGGAATGTTTCTGGGAGATCCAGCCAGCGCAATGATGACAGTCACCAACTGGCTAAGGGAGGACCTCTGAATGAAGACAGATGAAAAAAAAAAAGTACCACTTGTTGGATGATCACGTAAGGCACCAGATTAGCAGCCCCTGAGAAATAAGGGATGATACCCTGTCTTCAACCCTATATATAATTTAACTCTGGGTCTTCCCATTCAATTAGAGGGAAAAAATCAGTTTTCCCCTCCTCAAATCCAATAATATTCTATGCTCATATGTTATGTGTTTCTGGATAAGGTCAACTGAAAAGGAGTGTTAGATGCAATTTTCACGGGCCTAATTATAGGTTTACCTGCATAAAAGCTGAGTGTGAGAAAACAAGGGTTGATATCATTAGAGCACTACAGTACCTTCAAGTGACTTGGGGCACTTTAACTGTTGGGTGCTCAAAAATCAAGCCCCCTTAAGATATCCAGCTCACTCTGGGGCTTTGTCTATAATAGAAAGTGTTTGCTGGTATATCAGCATCAGCAAACCCTTTGAGTGGAGATGAGTTTATATTAAAAGGAGTTCTTTTTGCCATTGTCAATTATGTTTGTTCCCTGAATTAAACAAGTTATACCAGGAAAAGGGCTCTTCCTTAAGGGCTGTTGCAGACATGACTATTCATTTTGATTTCATCCCCTTAATCCAAACAGCTACACTGGCCAAATTTCTGAGCCTAACCAGGTTTTAGGCAACCAAAATGATTAGCTGCTTTTGAAAATCTTGTTTAACCTTTCATCTCTTAGTTTAGATCAATTTTTAAAGGAAAAGTAAAAAAAAAAAGTATCCTCTGTCTGCTGCTTTGCATCGGTATACACAGTACCTGACAGGGTACAGGCCATTAGTCCTGACCCATATGGAATCTATTGCCATAATGTAATGTCGAGGCCAAGAGGATTCCAAAAAGGATTGGAGATATTAATGGTTACAGTAACATTTAGAAGTATAAATTATTTTTTAAGAAGTGTTGAATATGATACGAACCCTCATCCTTCAGGGCATAAACCAGCCACAGATACAGGGCGTGGAACTTTCCTTAAGGGCAGTTTATCCCAGAGCTGTTTGCTGCAGGGCAGGTAGGTAAGTTGGTTGCCTGTAACAATACATCATTATAACAATTTATTTATACAATATAATTTTTTGACTGCAATTCTTTGCAACTTCAAGCAGCGTAATGTAAAAGAAAGAGACCAAAGAGATTCACCCAAGAGGTGATGCAAGACATCCTATCACTGGTAAAACCATAATGTGTTAAACACCTTTCTTCTAACAATTTTCATGTTTGTAAAAGAAATTACTAGAAAAAGCGTTTTAACGCATCCACAGTAGCATTTCAGAGAAGCAGAGATGCAAGACTAAATAGGGCCAAAGTCGGGAAGACACTGAAAGTAATCAGCACAAAAATAATGTATTGGAAATCATGGGAATGAATGAAAGAAGTCCCCCCAGTGGAGATGATATGAATGAAATGTAATAAAAGTGGGAGGCCTATTGCTCTGGATGTGGCTCTGTGTGTGAACTGTATGCCTCTGACTGGTGTGTACATCTACACCTGGATGGTCAGAAATGCAGAGTTTTGTGCATGGAAATCCAGTCTATCTGCTTTGAAATGCAATTTGCACATGCCTGTTTTTATCCCTAAGAACAGCCCCAGCCAGACCTGGTAGTCTTAGTAATCTTTAGTGGGTATCTCTTAGAAACATTGGGTACTGGTCCAAAGATGGAATGAACAGAAAGTGCAATGGTTGATGGCATCTTTGACTTTGGTTAGAAACTTTTCCAAATTCTTTTTCAACAGCAGGCATTCTCTCTTTCAGAAAGGCTAGTACCCAGTGTGCCCATCAGCCACCCAAAGCAGTAGGATCAACATTGCCTCTACTTCCGAGTTGGATGATGAATCCAGCCAACAGTCCCTCCAGAGATAGAGGCTCCATCAAGGGGAACAAAGTTGTCAGTGAGAACAGGTCTTCTGAGTGGAAAGCAGCTCCATTAAAGAGAACATGTACCCTGCCAAACAGATCAATCTATTGGGGTGGAAACACCAGATTTTTGACCCCACTTCAGGTTCTTTTTACATTGCTCAAGTGGCACAGAACAGCTGGTAGTCAGGGTTGGTGGCTATGCAGGGATTAGTTGGGCATATTTTTTAAACAAAAAGTGGTGTTTTGGGGACAGTTAAATCCATTTTTGAATTTAACTTAGATTCCAAATTGGTGTTTTGTCCAAAAAAAATTAGAAGAAAACTCTCAAAATATCAAAAATATTTCATTTTAGTGTGCTCCAGATGAAATATTTTGTTACAGAAATGTTGAAACACTTGCTCTGACAATTAAAAAAAAACAAAACTTTTTTACTTCTCTTTTTAAAACAAAAGATCTGAAGTATAAAGAAGAAAGGTTAAACAAGAAAGGAAGAGAAACTGCAAACAAAATAAAACAAAGCATTTAATTTTGGGTCAAATAAAATGCTTTGGGTCAAATAAAATGCTTTGGAATCAAATAATAGCAAAACCATATTATTACAAATCCTGTTTATAACAGACAGACACCCGTTTTTAACAAACTCAACAGGAGGAATTGATTTTTCCATTATTGTGATGCAGTAACTTGACTTACCATATTACAGCAAATACCCTCTTTAATGTACTTTTCTCTTAGTCCCATGGGGGATCATTATAATGAGGTTGCGCTGTATTTATGTTTTGGTTTAACCAGAACCAGATTTTTTTCCTGATTATTTCGTTTCAACCAATGAACCGAAAAATCCATTATTCACCCAGCTGTACCGGGGAATTTACCTAGCGCTGAAGGAGCCCCTGGGAGAAGAGCTCTGGCACCATCAGGTCCCTGACACTCTCCTTATTAGATCCCCTGGCACCGGGCATGTCAGTGGCAAGGCTGAGGGAAAGGAAGGTGGCTGCTGTGGTGGTCCTCAGCTGCCAGATCAGCTCTCTATGAACCTCTGTGGCTGGGCACCAATTAGAGCAACTATAGCTGCTCTGTGCAGCAGCATTGCCCAAACTGGTCCTAGGAGGTAGAAAGATGAAGTAAAGACACATTTAGTAGGCTCCCCCCACCCAGCTGTGTTGGGCACAGTGCCAGTGCAGCTGGAGATCTGCCTTTTGAAATGCGTATGGTTTTTGCACATGTATTAGGAGGGGCATTCAGAGGGGCCAAAAATATGGCTGTGATATTGGCAACACAGTACAGTGCTCTCACCAGAGTGATTACACAGCAGCCTTTCTTAATAGCAGCCCTGTTTTATAAGTTAACTCTGGTATTTTTTCTTTGAAGGTGAAATCAGGCAGGAGGGAGTGGAGAGAAAAATGTGTGTGTGTGTGCGTGTGTGTGTGTGTGTGTGTAGAGAGAGAGAGAGAGAGAAAGAAGAAGAGATTTTTATATAAATATGGGTGAGAGTTTGCTGGACCAGAAGAATTGCATGTCAACTCCCAGGCAGTTTTGAGACAGAGTGAAATAGAGAAGGGGTAGCACCTGTTACTAGATTTGAGTGTGTTTAGTAAAGAAATATTTGTGCCTTCTCTCTTGTAGAGCTAGGTGAATTGTTCTAGCGTCCCCTCCTGTTGGAATTGGTCACCATCTGCTCCATTATCTCTTCCTGGCGAGATCAGTTTGGGAGCATGTTTGACTTAAAGGGCAGTTCTGCATCAGTTTAACTGCAGGGCTGGGTGAGTGAGGGGCAATTAGGTGATGAAAGTCAGAGGATGGCTGCAGAGAGATCAGTGAGGATACTCTGGAGATTTCCATTGTTATGAATTAATATATCTACCCCTAACTACTCCTGCTTGGGAGCCTTTGAAGTTGTAGTTTACTTTAAGAAGAAATTCCAGAGCTCCAGGAGGATTAGCATGATGCTAACAATTTAAAAACAATATTGGGATGAGGGTTTGGTCTCAAAGAGCCAGTCCCTTGTGTTTTGGAGTGTTAAATATCAGACCTATGTACAATGGCAGCTGGATCAAGAAGCCTTCTGTTTTTGGGATTTGTTCTTTAGAGCATTTTTATTTTCCAAACTGGTGGGGGTCTGGCTAAGAAACAACCTGCTGCACCGGTGGAATTTGAGTTGGAGAGCTTCAGGAGACATTGCATAATACGGTGACAGGTGTTCATGAACCAGGGAGACGTGCGCGCGTGCACACACACACACACACACACAGAAATTCATCTTCTTCAGCTTTCAACTTATTTTTTCTTATTTCAGAAACTGTCCCATGCAATTATGAAGCCTGATGCATTGGAAGCATTAACAAAGAAAGAATAAGAAAAACTCTGGGAACAGAAACGAGAACAAGACAAAAAGAATCTAAACCCCCTGGGAAGTATGCATGAAAAAGAGGTGTTGGCCCAGAGTAAGAGCATGGTAAAGGCAGGCATGTTATGGATATGTAGGTTTTGCAGGTTCTGTAAGCTCATCAGTACAGGGGGACTATCATTTCTGGATAGTGCCACGCATAGCATAGATCCAGCTTGTCAAGACCCCAAGACAAGATATAATCATTGGGCTTGGGTTTACAAACCATGTGGAGCAAACAGATTTAAAAAGCCATGCATAACTACATCCTGCCCAAGGACAAATAGCTAACTGAGCCCTGTTTGTGCAGAGCAGCGAGTCCAGGTTCTGTTCCACATTTTGTAGGCCAGCACCTTAGCTAGTGATTGTGGTGCCAGTTGCTTTTATGTTGCCATAAATTTAAAAACACCTTAAGATTACACATTACACAGTAATGGGTTAAGGACTGACAGTCCCACCAGCAAATCTGTCCAGCCATGATATTCAGGTCAGTTGTACATGGAGAGGAAGGGCCATTTTGAGTACTGTAGTAAGCTATTCATTTCTGCAGTGCTTCCCAAAGGAGCGATCATTATCCCTATTTTAGAGATGGAAAAGCTGATGAGTTGCCCAGAGTTACCCAGCAGACCAGTGGCAGAGCCAGGAATAGGACCCAAGTGTCCAACTCCAGGCTCTATCGACTTGACAACACTGCCTTCACTGGGGGTTTGGGTGGCACGGGCACTAAGGCACACAGTTGACAGCCTAGTCATCACAAGTTCAAGGTCATAGCAGAAGTGCTTGTGGTGTGACCTTGTCAGATTCCAATGAATCTGCAAATTCTACTCAATAACTTGTTGCAAGGAGCACTGTCTCCATTGTATTTATACATTGCTGTAGGATAAGGGAATTAAGTTCTGGCTACTCTGGAAGCACTTACTTACCTACACTAATTGGTTTTGACTCATTAGTGACTCATTGTCGGCTTTCATGCCTTACTTGATGAGCAGAGGATGTGGGCCATAGAACTTTTATTCAGTGTATTATAATGAGTTTACCCAAAGTATGTCCAAACCGCCTGTTGACTTTTGCTAGTAAGTCCCCAAGAAGATTCTCTAGCAGTCCCAAAGTCTAACCAGAAGGATATGACCTCTGCTTAGGAAAGGTTTGTTCAAAGACAGAAATTCTTTGAGTCATAGCTGCCTTTTACGCACATGGAAGTTGCCATCAAAATGTCCCTCACTTGTACAGAAGGGGATGGAGGTTGAAAAGAAAAAGGCCATGTTTGTTAGTTTTATTTGGCTGGCATTTTAATGAAAATTCTCCCCTCTGTTCTTTCACAGAGCGATAAGAATCTCTTTTCTTCTTGATTTTTGGAGGGCACTGGAAGGCATCATGGGTCAACAAGGCTGCCCTTTATCCTCTCCCATCCATCATGGTCCTGGCTGGTGATGGGTTCAAGGTGTTGCAGCTCTGAGATCCTAAGCAGCTCCTAATGCCTCCTCTTCAAACTTGTTTTTTCAGTAACCCAACCTTTTCCCCTTCCTCCAAGAGAGGGTTTAAAGCATCTGCTGCTACAGCTTTCTGAAGAAGGTGACAGGGGAAATGGAGGAGAGTTTTCACTGAACTTTATTTACTAGGAAAAAAATGTATCAGACAGTAACATAACTTAATATATGTTTGTTAATTACTTTTTTCACCCATATTTTCCATTTTGATGTGGCTTGGCAATTACAGACGTTGGTTGGGATCCGAAGCAAAACTAGGAGAGGAACGGGTATACTTGCAATATTTCTGGCTTGGGTGGTAGAAGGAAACACTTGAAATTCAAGAAAAATCTACTCTCACAGCTGACCTTTGTGGAGTGACACTGGTATAAAAGCCAGAAACATGCCCCAAAGAGTTCACATCTCAGACAATATGGGCCTTGGGGGCTAATTCTACTGTACGCTTCCCTTGGCTTTAATGATTTCTATGCCTTGATATTCTTGGGCTTATGATATTGGTTGAGGCAAAACTTAGCACAAGGTATTTCACATTTTAGGGCAACAGCATATTCAGTTTAGTTAAGTAGTGCTATAGGGGGACGCAGAATTAACATACGGACATCAAGGAAAGGGAGGGAAGGAGTTTGGCCTAATTTTCTCCTTCCTTTTGTATCACAGCTTTAAAGTTGTTTAACGTTGCCTGATGTTTAACAAAGTTTCATTATATAAACCTTTGGGAAGCATTGTTTACAATGTAAATCTTGACACAACCGAATGGTAGGTACGCTTTATGATCCCATAGCCACACTAGATATTTGGGATTATTGATTTTCTCCCTGGTCACAGGGCAAACATCATGTATTCTGTTTACAAGTGGTGAAACCTCCAAGAATTAGCACCTTAATCCAAGAGAAAAGAAATGCACAAGTAAGTTAGACAGTGATAAATCAGCTGAATAGATTCTTGCCAACTGTGCCAGCTTCTCCAAGCCAGTGATTCCCAAAGGGTGTGCTGTGGCACACTAATGTATCATAAGAGCAATGGAAGTGGAAGTGTGCTGCCAAAAATGTTACTTTATCAGTATCAGCTCTGATCTGCAGGGCTCCCCATGGGTCCATAAATTTGGCAGTGGGGAAGCATTGGCAATTAGCACATGGTAAGATTGGGCCCCAGTCACAACAGCCCCTCATGGTGGGAACAGGTCTATGGACAGATCAGGTCTGTGGATCAACCCATCCAGGCCATAAGGTTAGGCATAACAGTGTACGCCTTACATATATAGTTATATATGCACACACCATTTTGGGTGTAAGGGTGAAGAATGCTGCCAATTTTAATCCAGAAAAAAAGTGTGCCCCAGATATCAGAAGTCTGGGAGCCAGTGCTCCAGATAAATTGCACCAAGACCATAAAAGCCAGGGATCAAATTGACCCTGGGGTAACTGCTTTTAATTAAAAAAAAAAAAAAAGACTTTAATATCAATTTGGCCAGAGGATTCTGTTGCTTGTTGGTAAAAGTAGGATTCAAGCTTTTAAGTGTAAACCATCACAGAGTCGGTAATACTGAAACCCCTGCACTCCCCTTTCCCTGACAACAAAAAACCCTGGAAAGGGTCCATAAATCTCCTTTACACCTTGAGAGCAATCATCACGGTCCCAGACTGCAAAGGGAACTTTCTGTAAGATCCGCTTGTACAGAATGCCAGCTTGAGCCAGGACAGTGAAATTGTATCTTGGTTTTCATTTCATATTATTGCACCAGTTGTCCTGGCTAAGACCATAAACTTGTCCTCACTGGTAATGTGCTTTCAGAAGGCCTACGGGGTGGTTAAAATTAATTCACCTTCTAGCATGAAATTATTCATGGCTCAGTACTCACAATTACCAGGGCCAGTTTTAGGAAGCCCGTAGTTATGAGGAATTTGATATTTTAAGACTTAAAACAAATGTTTCTCAAGCTTTATCCTTTGCCTACTGCAGAATACATTATGCTCTGGCAAAACTGCAGCGTATGTGTATCATCCCCATCCATTCACATCAGCTGATTGCACCTGTAAGTCATTCATCACAGAGCCATCACCATTGGCCCGTTCGGTAATAAAATTCAACTGGGGAGAGGCTGCGTCAGGCCAGCCAGGATTACTTACCATTGTGCTAATTCTATATGTAGAAACTGCAGCTCCCTCTGGCCCAAGGGATCCTGTATAAAGTTCAAAGCTTTTTGAAAAAAGTAATAAGATCAGACCAATTAGGGCCTGTCTACACTAGACTGACAACTGTGTCAGGAGACCCAGTTACTACATGCTTGCGCAGTGACCACATTGCAATCCCAGGCTTCAGTCTCCTCTCACTATTCCAAGCTCGTACTGATGCAACTGCATTTACTTTAGTGGAATTACTCCTCATTCACACTCATTTGAGAGAAGAACCTGGCTCCAGGTGCCATTTTACGGAAGAGACGGGCAATGTCAGAGGCTTGAGGCTGTGTAGGGGATACAGCTCAATCCAAGTTTTTAAACTATTTATCTACTTACCACCCTTCAGTTTGCTTTGTGGCTCCATGATATGCCATGCTTTATGTGCCACTCGTATAAACCTTCTACATAAACTTGCAGCTGATTCAGAATCATTCACATGGGTCTGAGACACCACCACAACAGCCTTGCTCATGGTGCATAAGTGTTCCCACACAACAGCAACACCTAGCATGTATAAGGCAGGGGCATGCTATTTCAAAGCACTTTACCAAGGTGAGCTGCTCTGGTGGCTCTCCATTGGTTCCATTCTCCTGTCCACCTATTAAAAGACATCCTTTCATGTAGCCACTTCCTTTCCCAACACCTAGTGCTAGTCCTCTTAGTTCTCCAAATGCTTCATTCTGCAGGCCAACAGGAAGGGCTTCCTAGTTCTCCTGGATGGGTAGACATTTGATTTGGGTTAATTAACTTTGTGATATTCCACAGTGACCAAGGTAAATAAATACTATTGCCTCCGTTTTACCATAGAGGAACATGAACCCCAGTGAAGCTAAACCCAAGGCAACAAAAGACAATGATACTGGAACCAGCAAGTCCTGGGTCAGTCTTCTGAGCCCACCTGCTCTTGTTGAAAACAGAAAGTGTGTAAGTGAGTCAGTTCTATTTTTAAAGGTGATTGAGCCATTTCTGAACCAAGATTTTCAGTTCACCTTGATTTTTGGGTGTAGGGTTGGCAGTAACTCCTTGTTTAATTAAGCTGGATCTCTTAGCTTTGTTTTAGGAAGGCATATGGCACCTGGAGAAGAGCATGATTTTGAGGCTTTTAACATTTTCACCTAGGGAGAATTCTGTTACTCAGGAATATGTTGTTGGTATGTGTGAGGGACTGTGACCCATTGATTATCTTCTCATTTTTGTGTGAGTTAGAGTAATTTGCTTCATGGTTGTAGTTTGAATGGTAAGAGGGGCTGTTGCTTGTTCTTAAATTCTCTAGTGGTTTTAAGGAGACTCCAGGAAAGAAACACTAGAATGGTAATGCATCATTAATATTGGAAATACATTTGTTACACTTTATGTTAAGGCTTTACTTAAAAATAGTCCATGAAGAGTTAAGAAATTACTGATAGACATTTTAATAAATGCCCAGTCAGTCAATAACCAGCTATAACACTTTCTTCTGATGAGCTTATAGCCATTAATCAACATGCTACCCATGTATAGAGTTCATAACCATTTATAGCATATGATGCTTAAATACAGAACCTTCTCAGCATCTACCAATCATTTACATTCCTTTAGTAAATCATTTATAAATGAGACCTTCATATGAACTGTGGCCAAAAACTTCTAGTATTGCAGATTCACAAACCACTCAGTCTTTCTGGAGAAGCCACATCAGTCAACAACATAGGAATTTTGAGGTCATTGTGGGCTTGCTGGAATGAAAAAAAGGAAGCAGAACAAAATTTGGCAAGTGAGGCATAAGTAGCCAGCAAACTCTTCTGAACAATACATGGCCCCTAACTCCATGGCCCTCTTGTAAGTAACTGGAGCTTACCAAATTCATTTCCAGGCTAGAAACTTTAAAAAAATCTTCATACCTCAGAACAAAAATGATCTTGATTTGTGTTTTTCTGGCCCTGAACAATAAATCATGTGAGTGAGACTCATCCAGCGCACTATGTAATATCTGGATTGTTGTGGAAATAGCTCACAGAATCGTGTGCTATGGGAAACAGTGCTAGTAAGATATAACCTTAGACAGAACCAACCTTCACTGGCAAAGAGGTTTCTCTCTTTCAGTATCTGCTCTCCATCTCTGGTTTACACAGTTGTAGGAGTCTATGCCAACCCATTATCACAGAGAGACTCAAAGTCACTAATACCTCCCATGGGAGTAATAGAAGAAAAAGATGAATTTCTACAGCAGGCAGCTGAGGCAAGAGGAATAAGCTTGTCCTCGCAGGCCAGCCAAACAGCATCAATATGGCTGTCATGTTATTCCTGGAAGGGCCACTCTTGGAAACAGTCCATCTGAGACTTGTGCAGGCAGACAGCACAGCTGCACCCAAATTTTTCAGTTATGTTGCAAAATATTGCTGCTCCCCATAGCTGGGTATTTGGATATTAAAATATCTGCCATAGCCGCAGGCTGTCAGCTACCAGCTCCCATGTTTCTAGGAACAACGCTTGACCTTTCTGTACTGAGGGACCTAGTGTGATCTCTGCTTTTATCATCCCCAAACTGCCAGACAAGGTCAATCTATCAAACTGAGAGTAAACTTTTGAGATCACCCCTCAGTGAGGATTGCATGTAATCCCTGTGTAAAGGCCCTGTAAAGTGATCTCTTTCAAAATCATATGTATGAAATTAGGTATAATCTGCATGGTAACAACCCAGATTTTCAGCCTGACTTGCACTGCACGATAAGCAGCATATAGATGGCTCTGATGGGGTTTTCTTTTTCTTTATACCATTTAATTTGGCCATCTTTCTATCTGCGCTGCATCTGAAAAGGGCTGTCATGAACCACTACACAACAAAGCCAAGTTGATTGTATGCATCCTTTGCTAGGGCCTTCTGAGAGCTCTGGTACTGAGAGGTGGCTTTTTTATTGTAATCTTTTAAAAATGAGCCTCTAATTAATGTCTGAAATTGTGTATAGAGTGCATGTGGTGTACATGATTATTGTGTGTATGTATGTCTCTGTGTGTAGGGGTCCATATTAGATAAGTTACCGTATCTTAGAGGGACTATATTCTAGTGCAACAGGTTGGAACAGCTTGGAACAAACAGTACCACTCAAAAATGTAGGGGCGGATGGACACTGTTAAAGGACCGTGTCATGGAAATAGTGGACTTTAAAGGGACTGGGTGAACTCTGGGGAAGGCTATTTGTTCCAAGCCCACAGAAAGAGTGATCTAGTGGACAGGGCAAAGACACACATAACTCCTGGATTCCAGTTTGGCTTGGGAAAGAGATGTGTCAGCTACTCAGATTAGGGAAGTTTTGGGCAGGTCCAGAAGCAAATCTCTAAGGACCTGTGGTTCAGTTCCCTTCTAACTTTCAGGTTACCGGGTCATTTTGACTTCCTCTGGCCCAGTGAATCTTTAATTCTTTACTGCCCTGTGATGCAGCTTTGAAAGTGGAAGTGGGGAGTTTTCCCATTGGAACAGCCTGTAGCATGGTGCTAAGGCATTCTCAGAGGAGGTGACGGATGTGCTTTGAACCTTTTGAAGCAAAGGAAGGAAGTAAATCTGAGTCTTCCACTTTTCGGGTTAACACTGACCACTCTATTGTGTTTTATACTATCATCCCCACCTTTTAAAAAGAAAGTGGCACTCACTGCTCCATGTTGTAGGGAGCTTGATCCCCTGGGAGTATGCTAGTTGTGCTCTGGGAACATGTACTTGGTCAAGGCCCTGCTGGGATTTAGGCAGAAGAAGATCTAGTTTATGGAGCCTAATTAGATTTAGGTATGCGTGAGATATCAACCTGCTCAGCCCTGTCCAGACTGGGGCATTTCTGAACACGTGCAAATGCAGATTTTTCGGGTATCCGAAGAACTTTTAAATCACAAAGGTGGGTGCAGTGGAGTTCAGAAGGAGTCTAGAGAAGGGGTGGGGGAAGTAGGGGAAATGCAAGGAAGACAACAGGGCACTGTGGATTTAAAAAGCAAAACAAAAAAACCAACAAAAATAAGGGGACAAATCCACTTTCTAGATGTGGTGGAAAACAACCTGTCAAACAAAGGGTCAGCAAAAAAAAGCTGAAACAAATAATCCACAAAAGATAAAATGTTATCTGTTCTGTTTATAATATTATCAGAATATTATACAGACACCGGGGGAGCCATTAGAAAGGGGCTGATAAGATAAGCAGCCTATCTCTCCTGCCATCGGCCTGGAGCACCAGGCCTATGTTACTGCTAATAACCTTATCTCTTGTGGTCTAAAGTTTCTGATAAGAGGGAAAGCAAATGCTGAGTTTTCTCCTGTTATATTTGCAGCCAGTGAGTAGCTTGCTGAACTCATTCCACTCTTTCTAAGAGCCACAAGTGTGGGAGCCGCTAAAAGGGAGCCTGAAGCATGACTGGCAGTCAAGTGGGAGTTGGGACACATGCGTGCTACTGCTGGTTCTGCCACTGACCTGCTAGGAAACCTTGGGCAGCTCGGTTTCCCACTCTGGGTCTATCTTTTGCTTCCTTTTGGTCTTTTTTGCTGAAGGGCAGGGGTGGTCTTTCTTCTTGTGTTTATACCGTGCCTGACATAATAGGTCCCTGTTCCAAGCTGGAGTCTCTAGATCCTTCACTGACAATAAATGACAATAAGAAGGAGACAAGGCATGTCTACACAAGATACTTTGAGCGCAGTCGACTAATTCTACTGCACGTTAGTACAGCGGGCAAAATCCATGCTAATGCAATAATGCCCAGTAGATTTAGTCTAGTGCACATTAATGTCACAAAAAGACCATTTGTGCTAATGTGCAGTAGTCTCAATTATGGTGCATTTAGTACCTGTATTAAGTTTAGTACCTGTAATTACAGGTACTAAACTTAATGTTCCGTAATTACTATGTGTTAATGACCATGTAGATGTGCCCAGGGTGGATTTGCACCTTATAGACTAACTAAATCAGATATGTATGGACATTTCAAAACCAGAAGAATAAATAGTGTATCTCATCTTTTCCTAAATGCTTGGATACAGTAGGCCTGATAGGCAGCAAACCCACTGTAGTTTTGTAGTACCGACACAAGGTAGCCTTCAGTGCATTGCCATCTCACAGCATGGGGTTCCCAGTTTAAAAGGCCCCTGAAGCACGTCAGCCAGTGTTGAAAGAAAGTATGTGTGACTGGTGCCTCCTCACAGGGCAAATAAAGGGAGAAACAGTGTGAGCACGCAGAAACACATCAACTTTCACACAAGCAATTCTATGAAATGCTGAATTCATCCACATGCCCAACTGCTTAGTTTAGATAAGTTTTTGAATGCAAGGCAGCCTTCTCCAGGCCTGAGGAAGGAAGCAAGCATAGAGATGTTAAGAACAGCGGGCAGCCTTGTGAAATCCTTGCTTTCTTCCTCAGACCTGAAAAAGAATGTCTTGCATTCAAAGCTTGTCTAACTTCATCCCAACTATACAGCTGGTCCAATAAAAGATATCACCCCCCAAAACCCTTGCCCTTTGCTTAATTCCTGGACAATCACAGCTACAGCATCACTATAACACTGCTGTCCACATGCCCACTCATACATGATCCTTGCGATAACCAATTGATTAAATTATTCAATGCATAGAGGCCCCCAGTCTGCACTGTACCAACAACCTACACAATCTTTAGGACAACCCTGCTCCAATTACTTCCCAGAAAGAGAACCGTGGCGTTCAGGCCCCAAATTCCCAGCTCAAGCCAGTAGACATAGTTTACTTATAACCCTGTCTATGAAAACTTTGCTAGCAGACACTTGAAGTAACGAAAACTGATACGCACCTGCTAGCGCTAAACATTTTCTTCAGAGAAACTATTAGCTCAATGTATGCTAAAACCCGGCCTGCAAATGTTTTGGCCTGAGGGCTTTCCTCCTGCTACATTTAAAAAAAAATGTCAAGCCAAAGTTAATCCTCCCTGTAACAGTTGGTAGTTATGGTTTATCTGATCGAAAAGACAGGACAAAGGGATTTTACTAGGTTTATTTTTATCATTAAAGTAAATGGTTTTAATGTTTTTGTGTCTTTAAGAAAAAGTTATTGGGATGTTATCTTGTTATATGGAATAGCAATGACCCTTCCATGCAAATCTTGATTCAATATTATTATGCACTATTGTAAATACCATGCTGTTGATTTAGAGAGAGATCAGTGGGAAGGGATATTTCAGTTAGTCCATTTATTTGTTCCCAGTTCCTGCTGGGGTAGCTGAATTTCATCTGCTGGCTTTGTTGGTTGCATTATCATTTCACTAAGCCTGAAACTCTAAGGTCAAGTAGGGCTGCTGGGGCATTCCAAGTTTTAGGACTGTTTTCTCCTGCCCCATGGGTTTGAATCCTATTTCTTCCCCCAGGAAGGTGCAGAACAATGAGAAGGGGTGAAACTTATCCACTGTGTGTGTGGTGGGTTGGCCAGTTAGCCAGGAAGGGACAAAATTGAACAGGTACACTCAGGTTTGTCCCACAATGAAGTTTGTGGCTACCATACAGCATTTTAAGGGGGTGGAACCTAAAGCAGGACGCTTTGAGCATGCCAGACAAGTATGGTGCTCTTAATTGGTTCCTGAAAAACCGAGCATTAGGCAAAATGAACGTTAAGCAAAACTGAAAGTATTTGATGACCCAAGATGGCAACTGCAAGTGTTATAATGAAACTTGCTGAGCACAAGTGAAATCAGGCATCAATTTAAAATGAGCGTTATAGCAAAATAGCGCTAAGCAAAACAGCATTAAACGGAGGCTGCCTGTAGTATGTAAAGTAGAGCCCATGGCTGATTCTGGGATGAAACCAAACTGAAGTCTAGTGGTTTGGGGCAAGTTATGTGGGTCTTGTGTCGTATTGGGCCTACACATTACAGTAAAATTCAAGGGCTGTAAATCCTAATCACCCTTGTTCTTATTAGGATAAAAGGTATGTTCTTAACTCACATTAAGGAACAAGACATAAAAGCTTAGTGAAAATAAGTCAGAAAGAAGCTTTCATACTACTTGGAAGATCAAGTTAAAGGCTATGAGGAACCTAGTTTTGAACTGGGTTTTACCTTGACCTTGTGTGCAGGCTGCACTCTTTCCCGTGTTCACTGCAGTTTTATTTCTTTAGTAATTAGCTGGAGTTAGCAATGCATTAAATCTGGGTGAAATGTGGAAAAAAAAGAACTTGTGTGAAACCCTGCAAAGCACATGCATCCCCTGGAGTGCCCAGACTTCCCTTTGATAGCCCTACTTCTGGGCTCCATAAAAAGGGATCATGAATTAAAGTCCCTAGGGCTCATTGGCTTATCTTTCTCTGTAGAGCTGTCTTTAGGCATAGAAATGGGAGCCAGCAATTTTTAAAGATCCAGATTCCTTAATCATTCATGGTGGCAGAATGTCACTCTGTGGGGATCCCTGCATAAGCCCCAAAGATGGGAACATACAGGGAGATTTGGGTTGCTAAGAAATAAATGAGGCTAAACAATGCCCATATCCTTTCCTAATGCAGTGCCTGTCTGGCAAGAGTGAGCAGCTCTGTGTTTGGTATGCATGGGTTTGGTGTGTCTAAAAACATCTGGATGTCAAAACAGGGCCACATCTTCGGGTGTTCTTCTGGCCTTTACTTGCTGCAAAGCCCTGCCTCCCCCTTCTCCCCACCCCGTGACATAACTTTTGGGGGAACTCCGCCCTGCTCTTTGTTCAGTGATTTATTTCATGACAACTTCCCACCTGTAAAGAGTGACACAGCTAGAATTTATGGGTACCATTATGCTCTTTATCATGGCAGCCTGCAGCACTGTGCTCCATGCTCCAGTGAGCCACCTCACTCCCCATTTGCACTTTCTCTGGGCATTATGCAATGACAGACTCTCCCCTCCCCTGTAAGAGAAAGAAAGAAAAGAAAAATCATTTCCTGGCTTTCAGGCCCACAGTGTATTCATCTGTTTTTCCAGCACTACTACTGTGAAGATGATCTCCCTTTGCCACTCAATAATCAACTAGTATTGATCTAAAGCCATGATCAAGTATTTGCATCCAGGCCTGAAATTTTCAAATGTGCCCAAAATATTTGGAAGTCATGGAGGGAGGAGAGAGGGAGAGAAGAGAACAGGAACCAGTGTCCTTCATTTCTCCCTCTTTAGAAAACTCATCCTGCTTCCATAAATGTCTTGATTTTGGATTTCAGTTATAAAATCTCCATATGCAGAGTTCAAATTTGAGTCTAGAGTTAATACATTCCTATGTCTCAGATCTACTCTAATCCAGGGGAACAGGTCCAGAAAACTGGAGTTGAGGAGCCAGAAGCAAGCATGTTATAATTCAGCCTTTCCCAGAGGTCTCCAGGGATGTCTCTCTTGTCTGCTTTCCTTAACTTTTTGCACCTGTGTGAGTGAGTGTGTATAGGAGACTCATGATTGGTTGAGTGTGGGGAAGAGCAAGCAATTTGGGGGGGGGGGAGCAGCTAAGCATTCTGGGATAGCTGGGCAGCTATATAAGGCCATGCAACAGGGAGTCTGTAATTTAATGAGAGAGTGGCGAGGGTAGCGTGATGAGGGTATGCATGCTTGTGTCAGCATGTTCAGTAGAGGGGAACTTTTAAGACTGTTAGCTAAGTAGTGCCTTGGGCTTCTACAGAGCCTTTCTTATTTGTGTGTATACATTCAGATTAGGGCCAGCTTTTCTTTAAAAGTAGCTGCAGGTCACACAAAGCATCCAAGCAATGCAGTGCAGGGTGTGTATTGGTCTTTCTGTACCAGTGAATGTTGACAATTAGATGGCTTTGCAGAAAAAAAGTAAAAGTAGTCTCGGTATCAGCAAGGGCAGTGCATGAAAGATGGTATCTAGGCATGGGTGAAGATTTACTGCCCTCTGGATCCAAGAGACATTTTCCAGAGGCATTTTCATAAGCAGCCTCTTGCTTGGTTTTCCTGTGAATATTTCACAGAATGACAACACCACATAACATTACTTCTCACGACATTCAGTTTCTAACCGATCATTTTGTTCCTGGCCTTTTAGTACTAAGAGCAGAAGCACATTAGGCTGCTGATGTAAAAGGAGGCAGGCAGGCTCTTGGAGAATATGAAAGCTTCCCTTTTAAGTCTAATATGACTTTCACTGTAGATTGGAAGAAATAAACAGGATGAGGTTGGGCACAGTAATCCTGGTAGCAGGATGGGGAGTATATGCAAATGAGATATTAAAGAGCATAGCACACAAAACAAGACCTATCACCACAGAAACAGTACAGGATGCAGTCAGTCGGTTGGAGTAAAAGGATCACCTCATGGACCTTTCAGTCTCAGTTGCCAAAGATATGTGTGGGTCAGGGAAGATTAGCCAGCAAAAGCTAATAGAGTTGTCACATGCTGCAATGTCAGATTCGAATCCATCGGTCTGGTAGTTTCAAATGTTTGTGGCTGTATGATTTGAATCAGACTGAGTGAATTTGTCTGCATTTCAGCATTTAACAAAATATTGTCTTTATGCTCATGGTATCTGAAAATATCTTCAGTACTAAAGTACTCATTTTGAGTACTCCTATCTTTCAGCTGATTTCAATTCTTTTGCCTTGTTTGAGGGTGTGAAGCTCAGGTGCAAAGGGTGATGTCATAGGCTGCAAATATACCTTACCTGAAAAGGTTAAAATAGAAGTGCTCATCCTCATTGGAAAAGAAGTACATCTGAAGAGATGGCAAAGCAGAATGTGGTTAGTTGTTTTCAGAGTGGCTCAAGAACCTGTGGAGAATAAAATAATGGCACAGTCCCTACAGCCTACCATGGTACTTTATAGACAATGTGGGTCTCCTGTGTCATGCAAAGATGCACCACAACTGGTCCTGAATGCACTCACTCTGTGCATTAAGGTTAATTGCTATATTGATAGTCGTAGTTACATTGCATCACCTATGACCATACTGAACCCAGCGGCAGGGTCATACTTGGGTAGTATCAGCAAAAGTAGTTTAATAAAAGGAAGAGAAGATGATATCCACCATAAATCAGATTTACTCGCAGTGAGAATGTAACAGCCAAAGCTGGAATGGCAGCAAGTGGTAGGATGCTTTAGTACCTTGAATGACCACACACGGTCCATACTCCACATTCACATGCCACTTGGATGAGATGAGCATATTTAGCAGCACAATAACCCCAATCCTGGCTGAGGCCTCAGCTCAGTAATGAGTCAAAGGGAAGTTTTTCAGATATTGAATCTCCACCAAAACTTATGGTAGCACCATGGGCTTTCCATGGGTGGTTTCAGGTGGTCCAAAATGTGTTTGCCTGACAAGATCCCTGACCAGTGCAATATGACAGCAGACAATGTGAAAAATAAACAGGAGACTCGAGCAGCATTATGGGACTCCAATTAGCCCAAATGCTACAGAACAGTTGCCAAGTTGGATCACTTCAGCAAATACTTGGAATGGGTTTAAGAGGTAGCTTGCCATTTTCATAGGAAGAGAGGAGATTTACAGATAAAGAGAAAAAGCCAGAGGGTGGGGTTGAGATAAACTTAAACTAAAGGGGCCAGACTCATTGGGCGAAGTGGCTGTTTCCTGTCTTGTAATTCTTCACTTCCTTAAAGCTATTTGCAGAACAGACCAGGCAGTGTACTATGTGTGTGTGTGTGTGTGTGTGTGTGTGTGTGTGTGTATATATATATATATATATATATATATATATATAGTGTGTGGCCACCGATCAGTGCCACCTCCTTGCACAGTACACACGGACCGTAATCAGGAGGCGCACCTCTCCTTGATGAGATGGGTGAGAATGAATGTGATTCTACAGTTACATTCTTAATTGGATTAGGTGCCTTAGCACAAGGATTGGGTTTGCATATTCTCCACTCACATAAAGCATTTCTCACCTTTTGCTTCTGGAACAAGTAAGCATGGGCCTTACAGACAAGAGCAAGGTGCCAGACTCCTTCAATATTACTATGAAAACATTCCCTATGGTTTGTGGGCTGGGGATGGGAAAGCCAGCATTTCTAGAAATGGCCAGATGTGGTTAAATGCATAGTAGTAGGGAGTGCCTGCAGGACATGGTGAGATCATTTTGTAACACCCTCTTACCGTTTTATGATCTAAGCAGTTAAATCATTCTTTCTTAGGCCCTTGGCTGAGATTCCCTCCATTTTCCTAACCAAGAGATTGGCAGAAATGAGACCTTATTATCAGGGTGCGGTTCTTTTGACAAATTTTTCAGACTATTCAGATTTCTGTGGCAGTCTTTCCCATGGCTTAAACTGTGTGGACCTTTGTGAGTTTGACTTTATCCTTCTACCTCTCTTTTCATATTCGCTTTGTTCCTCTGTATTTCCTGGGTCCATCTCAGGAACTGATGTAGTGAAATCCTCATGGGATTCTCAAGCCCAACTTTTAGACTAATGGGCCACATCCAGATGAGCATGGCCATACAGTATGTGGCATTGCAAACACATCTGCAGTGCCACATACCGCACATTTAGATGTTCTTCGCGCTGCTCAAAAGCGGAGCCAGGCTGTCCAGAGCCATGCTGCAGCTGCTGGCCAGGCTCCATGCGGCAGTATTGCCACTGCTGCAGCCCTGGGAGGTCCCCAGGTAAGGCTGCTGGGGCCAGCCTAGTGCTGGCCGTAGCCTTCCCTACCGCCCCTGGAGTAACTTGCCTCACACCAAAGCACGTGTGGCACGGGCATTTCCTGGGGACAGGTAACTGCAGTGCAAGGTGTGACACCGCTACTTGTCCCCAGGGAACCAAACATCCACACTCATCTGGATGCGCCCATGGAGAGCAACTTCCAGCTGCTCTCTGCACCCTTGGGTGCTTTTCCACATTTAAATTCTCAAATGCAGAATGTCTCCCAGCAGTAATAATAATTTCAATTTATAATGCTCATGACACCCTTCCTCAAAGAAATTTCAACTCTATTTAAAAGTATTTAACCTCCCAATGCTCCTGCTGTGATTGCCAACATCTTATCTTAGCCTAGTGTAGTTGTTAAAGCTGTTGATAATGGAAAGGAGGAATGAAAAAGGGCTGTCCCCATTTGTTTGTTCCTACCACTCTTCCCTATGTCTTGAGCAGCTTTCCTGATCCAGCCCAGCAATCAGACCTCATCCTACTTCCTCTGGAGAACTCTTTTCAAGTTTGGGAAAATTCAGTTTTCTTCCTTTCTTACCCTAATTGTTTTTCATTTTGTTGAGGCTGGAAACAGATGTCCCAGGAAGCTGTTTCATCCTGAACAGAGGGAAATTAGGAGATACTGGAAATCTCAGGGCACCATCTGTTCCCCAAGGAATTTCCATCCCAGATTTGCAGACGCAAAGCAGTTTAGACGAGAAGCTGCAACGGTCCGTATCTCAACCGCTTCAGACAGGCCCCACTGCTAGTTCACAGTGGAGGGATGATTCAAAGCCACGGTTTGCCCTAGTTCGTTGACCTTGTGAGGTGGTCTGTACATACTGACGTTATTACAAGTTCTGTAGTCCATTTTCAAGAAAAATTGTTTCTTTTTCCCTTTGAAACTAATGAAAAAGTATATTTTCACATCAGAGCCGAGGTCACGCCGTAGAGCAGCACATCCAGCTCGAGCAGAAAAAGAACACACGCGCACTCACACATACGCCCCAAAGACTCCGACCAAAACAATTCATTATACGGTTTCAGTGAACTTTCAAACTTTAAGCCACTTTATCTTCTGAGCATGTGTCTCCATGACAACCTCCCAACTGCCACAGGTTTTCAAATGTGCTGCATTTCACATATATTTCATCACTGCTTCCAAGGTTTGGGCTTATGACCTTTTCTGGTCTTCTCGTAACTTCTGAACAGCAGTTGACACATTTTATTGTTTAACCAGACGATGCTGATTTTGCTATGTGCCAGTACTGAGCCATGTCAGTCTCCTCTATCCTAATTGTGCATCAGTCAGTCATAGACTACTACTTACTGAACGCGGAAAGACTCGAAGTTGCTGGGTAAACCCCTAATTTATCTGAGTCTGAGTCGTTCTATCCCGCTTGGGCCTTCAAACTGGGTTGCCGATCTCATTAAGCTTCTATTACTGCTTACTCCTAGTTGAACCAGAAATACAGCAGGATCAATCTTTCTTGCTGCATCCACTATTTCTGTTTCTGGTGTCAGAAGCTTGAAAGGTCCTAGAAATAAAAGGAGTGCGCGGAGGTGGGAATGAACTGGCTTTTTTTAATCTTCCCAGAGGTTTGGTTCAAGTTAATTTGATATTCAGTGAAAAGGTCTGGTTAGGTTTTGACATCAAGTCGATTTTAGCTAACGCTGTTGTAAAAACCTTTTTCAAATGGGAAGTATAACAAACAGGGTCTATACATAGAAGATCCAGCAGCTCAGGTGTCAAATTTATCATTCTCTGTGCTCCTCTAGACCTCATCATTACCCCACCTTCCTGGTTAGGCCCATAGATAAGAATCCCCTTGAATCGCATTACCTCAGCAATGGCTAATACTGCTTTCATTCAGATGCTCCAAGCTAAGTACTAAGACACAGCTTGACATTATGAAGATGATTAATGAACTTACAAAGCTAGTGTGTATTCCATCCCTTTCTGATGACAAGAAAGGAGACAAATCTCACAGCAGTAGTGCTTACTAGTATTTATTTCTATTGTAAAGACTTCACCAGGATATTCCTCAGGGCTCATGCTGTATAGCAAAGAGACCCTAAATTTTACTGCCAGTTCCTTGAATTCTGCAGCACTAATGCTACAATTTGTAAATCCTGTAGTATCTTAATTCAAAGTTTAAAATAAGGAAGGTTTTTAATAGGAAAGTGCAAAAGAGTAACATAATCAGAACAGTAACATCTTATGATATCAGTTTTAAAATGTAATTTATTTTACCGTGTCCTCATCTTTTCCATTTTGAATGTAGTGCAGAGTTTTGTGCTAGCATAATTAGAGAAATAGTCAAGAAAGAAAATGGAGGCTTGACAGCAGTGTGGACTCGGAGAATAGGAGGTGGCTTGAGAGAAACACTGTAGCTGGATATTTCTGCCTAAAGGGGCTGAATGGGTTAACTCTGTAATCAAATGAGCGTAACATTAACTCCACTTAATGAAGAAGAGAAGCCAATTGATTTCCAAGTCATCGTTTCAGGCTATCTGTGGGCTTATCTGTAAAAATGTACAGAAGTACGATTTTCAAAGAGTGAGTGAATTAAAAAAACTATCCTCTGCTCTCTGATAATTAATGGGCAAACAACAACAGCAAATACAAATGAGCTGAATGAATAATTTGTTAATAAACACTCCTTTGCCTGTAGCTGTCATGAACCACGGGATGCGTTTCATTTTTAAATCTTATTTGGCAATAATATCTTTTTAAACTACCAAGAAAATGAAATGGCAGGGAAAAAAAAACCTGTTGACAGTGTCTGAAGGAATTCAGAGCTGTGCCTGGTTCTGCAGACATCTGGCTGTGCAATTCTGTGCTCCATGCATTGCCCTATCCTTGTGGAGAGAGTGGGAAAAGGACAAAATATCACCTTTAACTCAAAATCTTCATGCCTGGGTGCATTCTAGCCAGGGCCCTGCCCCGAACTTCCCAGAATGTGTATCTTGTTTTTTTGGTATGTGTGGGTGAATAAAAACTTTATGTACTGTAACTAAGTGTTTAACCTCTACAGCCCTTAGCTACCAGGAGACTCATTTCACATTGTATTTGTGAAATGAAGGACTTAGGCAACTGGTTTGCTGATTTTTCTGAGCGTCTCTATCCAGGCACATACATAGGCACAGGTTCTGTCAAGAGACTCGCATAAGGCAGAAATAGTTTTTCAGAGGAGACTAGTACAAATGTCTCAGACTTACATGTTGGAAAGATCTAGGCTATTTTTTGTGACTGTGAGGTGGGGAAAAGAGAATAGAAGAGCTACTAAATTTCTGGAGACAGCTTTTAGCTTAACACTAACCCTCTGAAAAGCGGAAATAGATGAATCCAAAGTCCTTCCATCCTAGGGTTAACAGGGCATAAATAAGAGGCTTCTGCTCTCTTTCCCCACATGCCTCTGCTCCATAAGTGCTCTTGATGCTTTGGATGCTGTCATGGGCAGCGGCTAGCAGGCATCGGTAGATGAGTTCTTAATGACATGGACAGTGTAGTTTTCCTTGAAAATTAAGGGAATGGAGCAAATGATCTGCAGCTTGTGTTGCCATTTCAGTGGAAGAAGAAGGTCCTTGGAATGAAGTCCCTTCCTTCCCCGGGTTCTCCAGCCAACAGTGAGCTAGTAGATGAGATGGTGTCATGAGTCACCCAGGAAAGAGTACAGTAACTGGCCTTTTTGGGAATGACCAAAGTGTAAATTTTGTTGCTGTTTACAAAATATGGGCCAAATTCAGCTGGGGTGCATGACTGCTTCTGTCTGCAGTGCCCTCAATATGGATGGCTCCCCCCTGCCTGAGTGAAGGCTGTGATGGCAGGCATAGTACAACTGCAACCTTGATATCTCTTAGGAATGCCATTGGCATCCTACCCAGCCCGCAAAATGGATCGTGGATTTGGGGGGAGAGGGAGAAGGAGCAGGGAGGGCAGTTGTGGACAAATAGACCAGGACATGTGCATCCCCTCGGCAGCTTTCATCGGAGTGGCCCTTGTGGAGGCCAAGCTGTTCCTTAAGTGTCCTTCTCACACAAAACTGAGGGAGGCAGTACCCTATCCCTTGCCCTGCCATGTTTATGAGGTAAATTGCAGCAGGGCACTGAAGTCTGCAATCTGTTTGTGCTGGGTTCATGGACTTATAAATAGCCACCAAGTCCACCAGCCACCTCTGACGTAGAGGTTGTCATCTGGGTTCACACAAGGTGTACCCAAGAGCATGGGTAAAGAAGTGAAGTGCAATGTTGTATTGACATTACAGAGGGGATTCACCCTCAGTGAAACTTGGCTGGCTCTCTAGGGATAGGTGCCCACCAGTGGGAGGGCATGGCATAGCCCAGAGATAGAGCATATGATGACAAGTGGCTTGAGATCTGTAAAGGACAGAAAAGGTTATGTCTTTAGTTTTACATTCAGCCTCTGGCATCTTCTGAAGCAAAGTGGCCCTAGTTCCATGCTGGAGCTATGGTTCAGTACTGACTTGAATGGAGAGTGCCTCCTTCTGTCACCACCTCTTCTCACTACCCTCCGGGTTGGGAGGAGGTCTTGTGTCCACCCTGAGGAGGTCCGGGCCCACTGCACTTCATACCTAGGTAAGCGCTGACATGGTCAGTGATGAGAACATATTCTAGATGGTGCAGCTGGAAGAAGGGGTAACCCTTTATTTCTCAAGGCCATTTCAAGCTAGGCTGAAGGACACCCTCATTGTGAAGGATCTTTTTGACCCACATCTAACACCTTTTTAAAAATAGAAAGCATAAGCTTGATCTCAGATCCTTGCTTTCATGACTGTGAACTTGTTAACTGGTTGCAGGGTGGAGTGGGGCAGGAATGGTATCCATGAGGTTTGAAATGGTCACTATGTTTTGACTTTATAATGCTTATTTGCACTACAGAAACTCAGCTGGAACACAAGGGCCGGTAATACTCTATAGATGCCAACAAGCAACAATCTCATGGAAGAACGTGCTGGCTTAATTAGCTAAGAAAGCTGGTGGATAAGGTGATTCAGGAGCTATCATCAGCAGCAGCCACTCTCACAGCACTGAGCGCACGAGCTGCCCCACCATCTCTAGCCAGCTGAGCCTGAATAGCATTTAAACCAGATTCCCTTACAAATGGGAGAAGTCATAAAATCTAATGTGAAACCTTAGTCTTAGCTTCAGCTGTTAGTGACTCTAACTGGAACGGTGTGCTGTCTTTCTTATAGCACACTCATTCCAGTGTCTAACTCTCCAGAGGAATGAGAACAGATTGATCCCACAGTAGCACTTGGACTAGTAGCAAAGCAATAAAACACACACACACACACACACACACTATACCCACCCAGCCACACATATACCAGGTGCTAAACAGCAGCAGCTCTGCTTCTGGCTTCCCATACAGGCAGATGCTTATGGAGCCTGAGGATTTCCTTTATGGGAGCACAGTAATAATACTTCTCTAGGGATGTGTAGAAACTTCAGTCAAAGAGGGACCTGCTTTTACCTTTAGAGGGGAAAAAAATTCCTACTTCTCAGTGGCAGGCCAACACACTGGGTCCAGGCCTATTAACAACCACAGATTTGCACCAGTGATTCATTTGGCCCAAACACTGGAATAAATCAGCACTTTCTGGAGTGGCTTCAGTTCATGCCAAAGAAGAAAAAAGAAATCAATGTGGATAATAACACTAATAATAAAATGATCTCAAAGGGCTTCTTTTCCAGCATGGGGTTCAAATGAAGGCCCAACTCTAGCTGGAAAACATGTGCCTGAATAGCTCCAGAGGTTCACAGATCCAGAAGTTCACAGTTAAAAAACCGTGCTTCATTGATGATGAGTTAATTAAATATGCTCTTTGCTCCAACATCAGCCCTCTTGGAAAGACAGAAAGAAGGGGGGAAAGAGAAGAAAGAAAGAGAGGAGCCTGCAGCGGGGCTAGACAAAACTTGATGTGCACACCACAGCACAGAGAGAGAGGCAGAGCTGTTCTTAAGAAGGAACCGTACAGAGTAGCAAGGCAGAGAGCCCCCATATGTGCCATATTCAGAGACAATCCTTTCATCTCCTATCAACTGTGAGACCGGGGTGCCAATCACATAACCCACAAGCCAGATCCATCCCATGTGATGCATTTAATGTGGCCCAGATGATATGCAAATTCTCCAAAATTTCAGCTTTCATTTTATTTTTAAAAAGGTAAATTTCTAACATGAATGGTTATAAAAAGAAACTTCCAAGGTCGAGTGGAATATAACCCAGCATTGATGTCAGCCTGAGTCTGGAGATCTCAAACAACCTTTGAGACGTATGAGATTTCCTACTCGTTACTTATCTCATTGGAGCATCTACTTGAAATGCCAGCGAGGTCATCAGTGTCAATATTCTGGTGTAAACGGACCAGGAGTGGGGAAGAGGCAGCCGCTGCAGGGATGGAAGTGCAAAGCAAAGCAGAGGGGAGAAGCAAAGACAGACAAAGAGAGAGAGAGAGAGAGATGTGGGGAGAAGAATGGGAAAGGAAGAGGATGAGGCCAGAAGTAGCAGTGGTCTAAACATGAACAGATTCCCTCACCAAGTGATGGTGATTTTGTCAATAAGGGCCTGAAGACATTAAAGCTCGGTGACATAAAAGCTGACATCAGTGTGGGGGGAGTCCATGAGGATGGGACCAGCATGCCTGAACCCCAAATGTATGCCTTGGCCCCCAAATCATAAGTGAACATGGAGTTCGAGCCTCTTCACCCAGTGAGTGAGCACCCCCAGCCTGACATAGAGCTGACCTATCTATAGAGATCACAGTTACCGATCACGAGAAGATCACTGTGTCCTCTTATGGCACTGTGTCCTCTTGGCTGAGGGGAAACCAATACGGCAGGCCTGGGGACTGCTTAAGTAACTGGTCCTTATCATGTGCTCTTCACCCTGTCCTCACATCTTTTAGCTGGGCTATCGGCTGCTCAGGGAAGGGACTGTCTTTCTGTGCTCGGACAGCACAGATCACAATGGGATTACCGTCTCTAGGCTCTGCCATGACATGTCACTATTTAGCACCGCTTCCTCCAACGGTGGTTTTTCTATCAATGACGCAGAGACACTCTGTGGTGCTGACAGGCTGAAGCTGGCGTGTTCGGGACAAGGTTGCGTGCCCAGGGTCACGATGGGCACAGCTGCCTGCAAAAACGAGAAGCCCAGCTATCCAAAGGGCAGATTCTGAGTGCCCCTTCTCGGTGTCCTGGCTCCAGGAGGGCTATCTTTGCACTGGAACACGTGCCTCATATTAATCTTTTGGTGTTTGGAGAAGACGCTGTTCAAATATTTTGCTGGGAGCCATTTCCAGCGGAGTGGGTGTGAGAATGCACAGCATGAGCCAAGGTGTCAAGGCGCTGAAGGCTGGGAGTGACTGACTGACCTGTTGACAGGGAGCTTTGAGGAGACTGACAGGACCTGTGGACAGCAGCCTGCTCGTGGGCTGGCAGGCGGCAGTGGAGAGGGGGACCTGGACTGTGTTTGTTATAGCTGGGTTCAAGCAGGAGGAGCTCCTGTGACTCCACAGGCCCCCACCTTGTGTGAAAGGCCCTTTCATCTAGTTAGTAAGAGAAAGCCATCCTAAATGCTGCTTTGGCTTTGCTTCTGCCCTTTCCTTCATTTGCAGCCAGTGCACTGCAAGGCTGCAGCCCAGGGCTGAATGGACCCTACTGCCTGTAGCGGTGTGAGTAAGCATTGCAGAGCTATCTCCTTTTCATAAGGCTTAGTGACTGAAGGGCACATCATGTGCCTTTGCATGGCTGGAGTGGTATGAAGTGACTTTTGAGCTGCCTAAGGGAGGCAGATGGAGATTCCCCAGGGTGCAGACAGGCTCTTCTAAAATGCGATGAGGGCTTGATGGCAGCTGTGCAGTGCGCTGTGCAGGTGGGATGGAGGGGGCACTGCTACCCCTTTCTGCCTCTCCCAGGATCTGAGGAAGGGTACAGGTGCCCTTGAGCTGTGTCTCTCTCCTCATTCCTATGCTTGCATTCTGCAGGTGAAATCCCCAGCCCTGCCTGCCTGCCTGCTGTCAGTTGTATGCAAAGCAGCAGAGGCTCTTGCGTCTCTCTGCAGGGGTTGCCCGCGCTGCCGGCCGTGCTCCCACTCCTGTACAAGTGATGATTGGGAAGCTGCATGAGATGGCTCCTTTTGGTGGAGAGTTGGCACTCTCTTGGCAAAGACTCTTCCAACTTCGCTACTAATCATCAGTGTTTGTGGTCATAAATCACACCCTGGCCCATGGCTGCAGCTGCATGTTGTATTAGGGCTGATATTTCCAATCTCCCTTTAACGTACTGTAAGTTTGGGTAGTTTAGCTTTTGTTTATACTTTTTGTAAATCCAGGGCCAGGTGTCATATTTTATTATCCCATGTCTCCACCCTCAATCCTCGCTGGATTCCTTCACAAGCCCGCTTTCCCCTTCGCACGAAGTCAAGAGCCTTGTGAGCCCTTCCCATGCAGAGTAAATTGTTCCATGGCTCACATAAAAACAGAACTTTAATGAGATAAAAGTGTTACATTGCTTTTTTTTTTCCCTTTTCCCCCTGCCTAAATCCTGTGAAAATCCTGTGGATAGGAGCCAGCAGTTCCTGAGAAATAGAGACGCCTCTTCTGCTTCTCTGCTTGGCCACGCACTTGCTTTTAAAAGTATTTATAAACGGGCTCCAGAATCAATTGAGTCAGCTTTCATGTGCAAAGCATTACATTATGGATTATAACCGAGACCTTAACAAAATTAATCTGCTGCCTGGATAGGGGAGGAGGAACAGGCCTGTCCCAAAGGGAGCTATTTATAAAGTGTGGTACAGTTCAAAATTAATGTAAATAGGCCAAATAGGTTTAAGAAAGCACTTGGTACTGGGAGTATGAGAAGGTGTTTAACTCCCTGCCAGACACCAGCTCAGAAGAGCTGCGGCACGTCCTGAAATGACTGCTGTGCTGGATTCAGCTGTTACACAAGAGGGTAAATGCCCTGATGCCAATGAAGTTACACCAGTGTCAAAGCAACACGAGCCAGAGAAGCCTGGCTCTGGCCTCACATATGCCTGTGTTATCCCACAGACCTCTCTGGAGTGGCTTCACACTTGCACCCAAAAGAATGACCCTCTGGGTCAGCCTAACATTTACACAGTGCCATGGAAATGTTTACCCAACTGAGCTCCTTGGCTAGGGACAGAAATTACACATAAACCAGTATAAGTGATCAGAAACCAATTCAATTCTGTAACACAACAGAAGGTCAATACACACAACCCACTTTCAAAATGGCTGAAACCAATTTAAGATAAACCTGGATGGATGGTAGTATCCAACTTAACTGATTTAGGTTGAATCGCTTTATTGAACTTCTGTCCCAGATCCCCTCAAAATTCAGGCTAGCTCAATCCCCTGCATCCCAGGATGTTTTGCATCTCCCCTGCAAACCCCCTCTTGCAGGGTGAGTGGCTAGCCTTGGCCCAAGCTGTCTGGTCCAGCGATGCAGAAAGGCCTGCTCTAGCTCTCCCCAGCTTCTGGCCTGGGCCACTGCAAGCATGTGACTGCATTTCCGGATTCAAAGGGCTCCTATACACATGCAGGGGGGCTGCTGTGCCATGCTGTCATTGCAGTGTGTTGGAGCAGACTCGATTAATCTTCAGCGTTACTGCAGTATCAACTGTGATGAAAGCTGAGTAAAATTCAACCAAATTTATGCTGAAAATGTTTCCCCCTCAATTTTACCTTTCTCTTCAGGGCATGCATCTCTGAAGACTTGATTAATTGAGTCTGCTGGACCATGGTAATTACTGTGCTCCAGCAGACCCCAGCATCACGTGTATCAGCGTCCCTGCGCTGAACAATGGCGGTGGGGTGCTTTGAACTAAAGTTCGTTCAATGAACTTTAGCTCAAAGTGCCCCACTGCCATTGTTCAGCGCAGGAACGCTGATATATGTGACTCTCTGGGCACTTTTAATTAGCATGGTTCTCAGAACCGCACTAATTAAAGTGCCCCCCCCCCTTCCCAGAGCACATCTATAAACACCCAGAAGTGAGTGTTCAATCTATGCAGCTTAAACTAACCTGTGAAGATTGAATTGATTCAGCCTTGGGCTTTTTGACTGTCAGTACTTAGCCATTGTGTCTTAAACTTGGTAGCTACAATATTTATGGAATTCAGGGGAAGTTTGCTATTTCTCTCAGTCTACTCGCACTTCCACCCTGTTCCTCCTGTCTGGCAGGCAGCAGAGCAAATTTAAGCATGGCAGGGGTAGAAATTACCCATGGGGTATAAGTTAGTGAGGAAACAGAAGCTCAAGTGGCGAATTATCAACAGGACCAGTAGTTGGGTATTTTGTGGATGTAAAATGCAAGTATAATTCATATGCCCAGGGAGCAGGAGTACCGTGGTACAAGGAAAGCAATAGAGAAGAGAGTGTAATAAATGGCAACCCTCTGTCCCCACCTCTGCCTTTAACTTTCACTTCACCCTCCTTAGAGCTCCCATAAAATATCAAGCCGGGGAAGCTGCATATGCAGCGCTTATGTCCAGTTTGTTCACGTTGTACTGCTTTGCCATCTCCATCTGTTTTCTGGCCAACTTGCACCCAACGTGTAACTCACGCCATGATTTACGTCACCTCCAAGTTTGGCTTGTGGTATCAAATGAGCAGTCCTCACAGCCTTCAATTTATCACACTCTCTCTTTCTCTCTCCTGTTGAAGAGGAGAAGGGGGGTGTCGGGGAAAGAATCTACAACCTGCCTGCCGAAGATGGAGGAACCTCTGTTATGGTACAGAGAGAAAGGCAAAGCAGATGAGTCCAATTTGCCTCCCATGTACACCACTGAAGTCAATGGGGCGACACTGCTGTCAATGATGGGAGGCTCACCTCCTGCTTGCTGACCCCATCCCACATCAAACTAGAGCACAGGCTTCATACCTACTACTGCCAGGTTTTGAGCAAGCCTTTAAAATGCTGTTTCCATGAAAACTTGAATTATGATGGAAATTGTTCAAAATTCTGCAGCAATACCCATGGACACGCTCCTGGACAAAACATATCTCCATTCCCCTGAGCAAGCAAGAAGCCATGTAAAGTAGATAATGTCTCTTGCACTATCTGCTGAAATTAGACTAAAGCTTCTTTGAGGATTCTTGGCCCATTGGGTAGACGGCTGGCACAGCCAAAATGCCTGATTTAATGAAAGCTACTTTGAACCAAGATGAGCCTCCATCTTTTGACTATACGGTCTCTGTCCATGTCGCTGCTGGATGACCGTACATCCACCAATGGTCTCACAACAGTGGCCTGTTTACCTCTGACGAAGTTTTTATGTCAGGCAGGAACACAGCTGAGTAAGCGGGGGAAAGCGGTATTTTGAAGGAACAGAACTGCTAATCGTGATTTGCTGTGATCCAAAGGTCACAGTTTTACATATCTAATTATCAAGGTCTCCTGAAAATGTCTGAGAGTCCTGCATATTTTACTAATGTTACCCCAAATATCTATTATATTATACTAGACAGTGCACAGTTCCTTCCTCAACTTTATTATTCCCCTGTTAAAAATATTTGTTTTCCATCGGAAGGCAGAAATATTGCTCTGTGACTTAGCTGGCCAAGCACAGCACCAGAATTGCAACAGCACAGTCTAAGTGAACAGTTGATAAAATATCACAGACTGCAAAGTCTCCAACCAGGTCATGTGGACCATATTCTCCTGCCATTACTTAGCTTGAATACTGGTGGATCACTGCACATGTAGCCCTGCTGATTTTAGTGGGAGCATGGGGCCACTTACTATGAATCTTTTTGTCCAAGGGCTGGTCCTTGTAGAAAAGGGAGTCAGTTTTAACTCACATCAAAAATAGGATGAGTGTTTATGTGACCGCAAGTCTCGCCCCTGTTCACCAGGAATAATGACAGTGTTACAAGCCACCATTTTCACAACATGGTGCTTGGCCCTTCCCTTTCCCATGCTTTTGTGCTCCTGCTTGCACCAGTGTAAAGCGAGTGTAAAATGTTGCTGGATCAGAAAAACAGCATTTCATACTCCTTTTACACAGGGATCAATGGCAAGCCAAGGTCCAGGGCAGTGCAGAATTGGGCTCAGCAGATCTTGCACTGCTGCAAAAGATCAGGCTGACAATACCTGGAGACTGAAATCCATGCTTTGTCCACAGAACAAGGAGGACTATGTCAAATGGCAATATAACTCTTTAACCGTGTATTTCAGTCAATGGAAGGGGTAAGGAGAGGGAGTAGACCTCCTCAGAGATGCAAAGCTTTCACCCTCCAAGACCTATAAAATGCCTGACTTCTTTGGTGAGGGAGGATTTAATTTTAGTTGTTACTAAATGGCAGCATTTCTCAAGAACAAATAACTCTCCATGCAGGGGATCCTACCAAGGCTCCATCTTCCTGAGCTAAATGGGATCTTAATTTTCATTGCTTTGTGTCACTTCTTCCTCCTGGGTTGTTTGCTTCTCTGGTGTGCCTTTACCTTCTGTCTGAGCAAATACCAAAGAGGAGCCTCTTGCAAACCAGGTGACTTAACATTTTTACAAGCTGGGGTTTGGGAATGCATGTTTAGCTGTTTGCTTTGGAGTTCAACAATGCTAGACAAACAGTGTATTACACGAGCCTTTCCTCTAAATGGGAACCATGTTCTTTCCATCCTGGAGGCCTCTGCTGGGGACAAGGTAGGGTCACCAGAGATATTATGTTGGCATAGACCTTCCAGCTTTGTAGTGTGGAAAGGATCACTCTGTATGCTTACCAGATTTTGTTCCTTAAATATCTATGCCTAGATCATTTTAAAATGTTGACAAACTAGCATATTGGCCTCTTGCTCATATTAGCATTTTTCTGTCCAGATACACTCTTTACTCCTGTGTTCTGACTCAACGTCAATTGGTACAGATGAATCAAAGATACCACACACCATTGAATGAGCATTGATTTCAGCTGGCTGTGGAGAGAGAGTAATGTAGTGCTTAGAAAATATGATGGTGAGCTGGAATCCTGGGTCCTATTCTTTGCCAGTAGATTGCTAACAATTCCTTCGGAAATGGTTATAACAATTCTTGCCTCAGAAGTGTGGTGAAGGTTTAATTAATAATTACACCTACAATAAGCATTTAAAAACACTTTGAAATTTTTGGACATGTCGCTGTAGAGAAAGAGACTAGTATTAATTAAATGAAAGCATTTTACCTTTGTTCTGGGTTTATGCAGCACCTAGCATGGAAAGGAAAGGCAGTCCTGGTTCCTGAGTGGATCTCCTGAGCACTACAGTAATACAAAGCAGTAAGAATAATAGAAATAATCTTCACCCTGTGATCTTACAGGTTTCAAGCCACCTTGCTTTGCTGAGTAGAATAAAATCTGATTAACCAATATAGAAACTCTGGTACAAGGTACTGATTAAAGACGTTTATCATAGAGCTCTCCAAAATCCCGTCAGCTAGCCATGCTCTAATTTGAAACCAGGAAATACTGCATTTCAGAAGATTATACTTCCAAAGCTGCTGTCACTTTGAAGCTGAATCTGCCTTCAAGAAACTGCAGCAAGCCGAAAGGCCTCAGAGGTAGAACTATGTAGGAGGAGCTGGAAGAGACAACTAAGCACGCGGAGCAGTCCTGGAGCAGCTCCCTTGGGCATTTCTGAGAAACCCCTTCCACACACAGGCCTCTCCTCCGGTCCTTTCCCATCAGAGTGCTCAAGTCACCAGCTGCTCAGATAACCTTGCTAAGGTTTAGCCCTTAAGGCAGTGCAGCCCTAAAAGAGCCAGTACTTTGATAGAGGCAAATCTTTTGCCTTCTTGAGAAGAGGGCAACAAGACCCAGTGACCAGAGCACTGGACTGTGACCTGGCTGTAGTTCTGGTTCTGCCACTGAACTGCTGCGTGGCTTTGGGCAAGTCCCTTCACCTCTCGGTGCCTCTGTTTCCCCTCCTACCCTCTGTCTTGCCAGTTTAGACTGTAAACTCTTAGGGGAGGGACTGGCTTCTCCTACACGTCTGTCCAAAATATTGGGATTTGGTTGGGGCCTATTACTCCATTTCTTCTTTCTTTCATGTATTAACCTGTTTAATAGCACAAGCCCAGGAGAATTGGCTGTTTCTAAAATGTGTCCAGGAACAGTAAATGCCCATAGCTGTGTGACTACCATCCAAGGCCCCACTATACACATTAGTTACTGTAGAATTAGTGCCTTCTTCAGGATTGGCTGAAGGAGAAACCACTCCTTTGTCACCAGTGTCATAACTCAGCACAGTTGATTTATTGCTTCCTGATTCCATTTCTCTGGTTCCTCAGTGTTATCGTAAGCTGGTTCTACAGTATGCTCCCCGGCAGGGTGACTTAAACCAGGAGCGGTTCCTGTCGTCTACGTCAAAAGGAATGAGATCAGGTTTTATTAGAAACAGCATGTGGACAGCCTGAGCAAAGCCAGCATTATCAGCATGCCCCAGGCTGCTGCCAGCAGACAGGGTGATCCACTCAGCCACGTCTAGTGCACACTCGTGGTGTTTGACTGAGCTTGCAGGAGACAGCATGATCCTGTGACCTTCCTGAATCACAAAGTGTGTAAAGAGACGGGGAGAACCCTGAGGAGAGTGGATCACAAATTTAGAGCTGAGAAGTTTGTTTAACTGGACAACTCCTTTTTTTTCTCTGAATGAATAGAAATTTCCAGGGGAAGTATTCATTTTCCCCTACATGTTTAGGGATTTTGTGGGGAAAAAATACTGGAAAAATTGAAAAACTGAAAAAGAAATGAGTTTTTAGGTTGTCAGTGCAAGCAGTTCAAAGGAAACTTTTGACAGAAAAATGAAAAAGAATTCACTTTTCTTGGGGAATATTAATTTCCCAAACAGTTCTGAACCCAGTTGTATTTAATAAATCACCAAGTTTCCTCCCAAGGTCTTATTAACCCACATCTCTCCTATAGTGTTGCCTCAACAACCCAATAGGAATTGGGGTTTTAGTATTTTGATCATGTCTACACATGCATTTCAGTGCAACTAAATTTAATGCGCATTAAACAATTTTTGGCAGGTGTCTACACGTGCAGGAACTTGGCACTAAAGTTAGTGCCAAGTCCCAGCAGCCCTGACATATGCCTCTAGTAGCTGGGCCGACCTGGCACTAAAGTTAGTGTTGGGTCGCATCTACATGTGCATTAATGCGATTTAGCTATTTGTGCCAAAATTTGATACCTGCACTTACAGGTATCAAATTTAGGTGTGATTAGCCGAATTTTGCCATTTTTAATGTGCATTAAGGGCATGCATCTGTAAACATGAGCCCATACTGGGCATTAAATTGTGCGCATTAACACATCTTGTGTAGACATACCCTTTGTGTCCTTTGTGCCATCCAAACACAAATAAAGAGACCTTCCTTGGCTTTGGAGAGCTCACAGATTAGATACTGCTTGGTTGTTCACACATCAGGGTTTGCTTTCCTTGAAGTAGATCATTCTCCTGACTTGTGGAATGGTTTTGCATTCGTTGGAGGAACCCCTGCTCTTCCCAGGGAAGGGAACAAGGAAGTTTCTAAAGTTTGGAGCTCCTTTGGAACAAGCTTTCATTAGGAGTTGTGGGAGCAAATTAGTTATTTTTTAAGGAGATTGATACAGTGATAGGTTTATATGGCATGATGGCTTGTGATAGCAAGGGACTGAAGTCAAGGGCAGGTGACTCTTTACAGACCTATGTTCCTAACATAGGTCTTACTGAGTCAAATCATTAGCATTCTTGGTGGGAGGCCAGCATATCCTGGTAAATTGGACTGTGGCTGGGGTCCTGGACACCTGGGTTTTTGCCTGGCTGTGTGACCTTGTGCAAGTCATTCTATGTCTCTGTAGTGTCCACAGGGGAAAGCTACCTTGGATTCAGTTAAATTGATTTTTAAACCAATGCTGTGTGAATGCTTTAATTTCCCTTTAAAACAGATTAGTGTTAAACCTGTGATTTGAGCTGAACTGAAATACATCACTCCCAAACTTAAATGTGTTCATATAGGGGCTTGCACAGATTTGACCAAACTGGTGGATATTCACACCTTAAATTAAATACGGCTTTCTTATGTCAGATAAACCCTTAAGGGAAGAAACCAGCTCCCAAGCAGATGCTCTCACACCTCCCTGGCAAACCAAGAAGTCCAGGAGTGAGCAGCTGCAAGTGGACAGGCCTCCAGCAGTCCTCTTTCTGTGGTCTCCAGTATTGCTAGTCTCAATGTTTCTCTAGATAATTGTTTTTAGAGGAGACAGAACAAATTGTAGCCTTTCCTTCTTGCTGCTGCTTGTTATCAGCCTAAATCATGTACTGTAGCAGCAGCTGCTTGGCTCCCCAGTGTCTTCTCCCACCCAAGAAGGAACACTCTATTGAAAAGAAAAGCTTTTCCCTCCTTTTTGGCTGAGAAAAGCCAACAGTTCTGGGTGGATTCCAGTGATTTACACTCAGTTCCTGAGAACTCCAAGCCCCGTAGGACCCTGGACCAAAAATGAATCAGGTGGGGGATGGGGAACTGGACATATTGGCCACACACAGGGGAGACTGGTGGGCCTCTGCAATACCGTTCCATATGCTTAAGATCCCTAAGAGAGGGGAGAGCCGTGGAGCATATCCATTTACCCCCATAATGTAGTGATAAGGCTTGGTATGGTAGACGCCCTCAGTAATAGCTATGGGGTGGCTACACACATATATAGTAAAGCATCCATTGAAGCTTAGCATTCATTCCCACAGCCATAAGGTGCTTCTCTGGCATCCATGCACAGGAAAATATTGTATCATGATTGGACCCTGAAGAAACCAGGCTGCTAACTTTGTCAATCGTTTCGTAGGGCACAACCATTCTTCTCCTCTGTCTGGTGCCCTCATAAGCAGGGCATTGTAAAATCCATAGTTTCATAGTTTCTAGGGTTGGAAGGGACCTGAACAGATCATCAAGTTTGACCCCCTGCCCTGGGCAGGAACGAGTGCTGGGATCATAATACCCCAGCCAGATATCTATCCAACCTCCTCTTGAAGACCCCAAGGTAGGGGAGAGCACCACCTCCCTTGGGAGCCCATTCCAGATCCTGGCAGCCCTAACCGTAAAGTAATGCCTCCTGATATCAAGCCTGGACCTGCTCTCAATCAATTTGTGGCCATTATTCCTTGTTATCCCAGGTGGTGCTCAGGGGAACAGAGCCTCACCTATTTTCCTCTGGTCCCCCCTGGGGAGTTTATAGACAGCCACCAGATGCCCTCTCAGTCTTCTCTTGTGGAGGCTGAATAGATTCAGGCCCCTTAGTCTATCTTCATAGGGCCTGGCCTGATGCCCCTGACCAGGTGAGTGGCTCTCCTCTGGACCTCTCAAGGTTAGCCATATCCCTGTTGAAGTGCTGCGCCCAGAACTGGATGCATTACTCCAACTGTGGCCTGACCAGCACTGCATAGAGGGGAAGGATCACCTCCCTGGACCTGATTGTGATGCATCTGTGATGCCTTACTGACCGGTTCCTTGCATTGGCGGCTCATGTCCATCCTGGAGTCAACAATGACTCCAAGATCCCTCTCCGCCACTGTATTATTGAGAAGGGTGTTCCTCAGCCTATAGGAGTGTTGCTGGTTCCTTCTCCCTAGATGCAGCACCTTGCATTTCCTTTCTATTCTTATCCGCCCACCTCTGTAACCTGTCTAGATCTAGTTGGATTTTGTCCCTCCCCTCCAGTGTGCCCACTTCTCCCCACATCTTTGTGTCATCAGCGAATTTGGACAGTGTGCTTTCCACACCCACCTCCAAGTTGTTGATAAAGATGTCAAACAGCGTGGGCCCGAGGACCGAGCCCTGGGGAACCTCACTGCCCACTTCCCTCCAGGTCGAAAACAACTCGTCCACCACCACTCTCTGGGTGCAACCACCAAGCCCATCAGTTGGGTATGACTTCCAGTAGTTCAACGTAGTAACTAAGTGGCCAACGATGAAAGTGGTTTTGTTGTTGTTTTATTTTGGAAATGGTTGGAACATTCTTCAGGGGAAAGCCCTGCTGGGTAAAGGCGGTTGCACCATTCATTTGTTCAGGATGCTCAGGTGTTTGGAACACCTTTGCTTGTTCCTTTCTGGGTGAAATTATTTGCAAGAATATGTTGCTGTTTATAATTTTTTTTCTTAGAAACCCACAATTGCCACCTAGCTTGTCCTCAGCAAAAAGGAGCTAGCTAAACACCAAGGTGCCTTTCTGTTGTCTGCCAAAGATTTCTCACCTCAAGTTTGGATCAGGTTCTCTACATGGATTATATACAGGCACCCCCCTCTTGCTCACACCAGTGTCCATATGGTGACACTGGGAGCAGCAGACTCAGCTTTTCATACAGTTACAAGTAACTGGTGCAAGTCCTCTGGCTTCAGTGGAATAACTTCCATTTTACCCTAGGGCATGAGGAGAAGAGAATCAGACCCTGTGTATCTAGGTGCACTGCTTGGAAAGGTGCTTGTATGCATGAGTATGTGTCCATGAATGTGTATGTGTGCACACAGCTAGCTTTGGGCTCAGCTCTGTATGAGGGTATAGGTACGCTCCTGCTGCTGCTGTTTGCTCAGCTAACACTGTTGCTTTCATTCAGAAGCGAAGTCACAAATGAATAATTTGCAAATAGCAACTGTATGTTAAATACTAATTTGTATGTACATGTTTGGGTTGCTCTCCAAAGTCCATTTATCATCTTGTTCCCTTGCATCTGCTTTGACAAGGCTGTTTGCCAGCTCAGCAGAACAAGTTGCCTGCTAACCCTGTTCACACTTGTCTCCCTCAAAGCACCTCTGGATGAGAAGTGAATAGGGATGCGTCTGCCTTGCGGTTTCCCTAGAGTGAGATGTGCCAAGGCTTCAAGCATGTTAAGGTTTCAGTGCAATAATAAATACCTTTCAAGCAACATTGAAACTAATAGGTGTTGGTGCCTAGCGCAGTATCCACCCATTTCTTATTACTTCTATTTATACAACTTGCAACAGCAGTCAAGAAAACTCCTAGAAATGTATACCGCCCCAGGTGGTTCCTTTGGGATTCAGCCATTGACAGCCAGCAGCCAGCTTGGCTGCACTGGTGTAAACCCCAAATGTGAATAAGGAAAGCAATGATTTGTATCAGTTTAGTTTCCTTCTGCTTAGAGCCAGGGCAAGTTTAACTGATGGAAATGAGGCTTCCTTGTTTATATCTAAAGCTTGAACAAGTGCAACAGCTAGTTGCTGAGCTGAGGCTGATCCTGGTAAAATTAATTTCATGGAAAGACATTCTCATTAACAGGCCATGAAAATACAGACTCGATGGAGGTAATCTAACATGGATAAAAAAAACCTACTTAGGTCATTGTGCTCAACAAGTAGTCCTCCGTGACTCAATGTCTAGTTGGGATATCAAGTGGGGTTCCCCATGGGTCTGTCCTAGGTCTAGTACTGTTTAATACTTTCATTTGTGATTTGGATGATGGGACCGAGTGCTTCCTTAGCAAATTTGCAGACAACACCAAATTGGGTGGAGTTGCAGATACCCCGGAAGACAGGGCTAGGATCCAGAATGACCCGAATAGGCTGAAGAAATGGTCTCTCAATCAGATGAGATTTAGCAAGGAAAAGTACAAAGTCTGGCACTTAGGACAGAACTGTTGTATGCACAATTACAGACTAGGGAGTGAATGGCACAAACAAAAAGACTATCCTTGTCCCAAAGAATTTCTAATCCAAGTAAGATGAGGGGCCATCTCTAATTTGGACAGGTCACCTCAAAGCTGACCATGAGAAATAACATCCCAATAAGCAAACAAACCGAGTTGCTATTTCTGCCACTTGCTGAAATCATGTTGGCAGGAATCAAAACGCAGTCCCTGCAGCATGTGGTGGTATAAGTGATGAAGCCACCAACTGCTGCAGATTGCACAAAGGACATCCATGCAGGCTGCTCAGAAGCCTGGCTTCTGGAGAGACTGGCATTGTGTGTGAGCTGGAATTTCCTGTAAACCAAGTGCCCTTGCAATAAAACAGAAATGGCCCGGAAACAGCTGTGCACATGCAAAGCACTTTTACTACTTGCCCAGTGTTTTCCTCAGCATCACATTTTCTTTTCTTTTTTTCCCCCTCAAAATGCTCAGATCCTGTGCAAACAACTTTATTTTCACCAACTTCCTGCATGACAGTAGCCAAGAGAAACAGCTCCATTTGGGGTGATCAGCTAAACACACGCCATATTGTCTGAGACGAAGGGGACAGGGATTATTAGCTGGAGGTTGAAAAATGTTAATATTTTATCAGCCACAGAGTAAACAGATAAAGCGGAAACTACTCTATATTTTTCTGAAACTTTAATAATGGGCTGATAATCTCATAAACCTACATACTTCCTGTGATTCATAAGGGACTGTGTGTACTGAACATTCATACTGCAACCACAGCACAAGTTAGACACTCTTCCAAAGCGTAGATGCCATTGGTTTGTATAGAAATTCAGTACACCCTCAAAGGTAAATTTCTATGGTTTCTGAATTCCTAACAAAGAGCCAAAAGGAGCAGCTGATGTAGTGACAAGCAACTAATACACACATGCACATTCACACACACACACACACACACACACACACACGCACGCAGATGTACACACTGACAGATAACTTTGTGTGTGTTTTTAATATATATATAAGTGCCTAGACAATGAGCCAGAACCAAAAGTCTAGTCTTGATGACCCTGACTCTGAACTTGGAAAAATTGGACCTCAAATTTAGGTTCATGGCAGCCCATGACTGCCTCAAAGTAAAGAAAAAAATGTTTTCCAAAGGGCAATGATCATGGGAAATCCTTGTTTTCTAATATAGATTTCATAGATTTCATAAACATTAGGGCTGGAAGGGACCTCGGAAGATCGAGTCCAGCGCCCTGCCCCATGGGCAGGAAGTCAGCAGGGATCATAGGATCCCAGCAAAATAAGCATCCAGATGTCTCTTGAAGGCGTTCAATGTAGGTGCTTGAACCACCTCCGGCAGCAGTCTATTCCAAACCCTGGGGGCTCGGACAGTAAAGAAGTTTTTCCTTATGTCCACCCTGAAACGGCCATGGAGGAGTTTGTGACTGTTAAACTTTGTCACCCCTCGGGGCACTCTGGTGAACAGACATTCCCCCAGATCCTGGTGGTCACCCCTGATAAACTTATAGGCAGCCTTCAGATCGCCCCTGAACCTGTGCTTTTCCAGGCTGAAGAGTCCCATGGCTCTCAGCCTCTCTTCATAAGGTCTGCTTTCCTGACCTCTGATCATTCGCATGGCTCTTTAGACTCTCTCAAGCTTCTCCACATCCTTTTTGAATTGTGGAGCCCAAAACTGGACACAGTACTCCAGCTGTGGCCTCACCAAGGCCGAGTACAAGGGGAGAATGATGTCCTGGGATTTGCTTGAGAAGCATCTATGGATGCAAGCCAGCGTTTGCTTGCTTTACTAGCCGCAGCATCACACTGCAGGCTCATGTTCACCTTGTGGTCAATCATGACCCCCAAGTCTCTTTCATCTGTAGTGCTAGCGAGCATAGCACTGCCGATCCTATAAGGATGTGGCAGGTTTTTCCTCCCAAGGTGGAGAACCTTGCATTTTTCGGTGTTAAACACCATCAGGTTCTTGTCCGCCCACTTACCGAGCCTGTCCAGGTCAGCCAGGATTGCCTTCCTGTCCTCAGGTGTGGATGCTTTACCCCAAAATTTGCTGTCATTGGTGAACTTAGCCAGTCCGCTTCTGACTCCAATGTCCACATCATTAATGAAGATGTTAAATAGTATAGGCCCAAGGGCAGAGCCCTGGGAGACCCCACTGGTCACAGTGCACCAAGACGATTGATTTCGGTCAACCACCACCCTCTGGGTCCTACCATGGAGCCTATTCCCCAGCCAGGGGATCATGGTGGACCAGAGGCCACAATTGGCCAGTTTTGCCAAGAGGTGATCATGGGATACCAGATCGAAGGCTTTTTTAAAGTCAAGATATATGACTTCAATCTCTTCTCCCTTGTCCAGGTGATAGGTCACCTGGTTGTAGAAGGAAATGAGATTGGTCAAGCAAGACCTACCTGCAACAAACCCATGCTAGCTATCCCTCAGGATGTTGCCATCGGCCAGTCTGTTAAGAATGGCCTCTTTGATAATCTTTTCTAAGACCAGCTTTACGGTGGATGTTGAAGGTGATCAGCTCGTGGTCGCTGTCACCCAGCTTCCCTTCGATCATTAGGTCGCTGATTAGATTATCCCCCGTTGCCAGAACCAGGTTGAGCAGCGCTTTACCTCTCGTCGGCCTGTCAACTTCTTGCGTTAGATAGAGGTCATCCATGCACAAGAGAAAGCTTTGCGACCACTCAGATTTGGCCTGGGAACTCCTGGTCAAGGTCTTGACTCTGAGTAGGGGATCTGTAGTAGACTCCCACCATTGTGTCCCCTGTGCTGTGTTCCCCATGGATTTTAACCCAGAGGGTCTCCAGACGTCCACCCTGGGCACCAATGTCAGCTTGCAGGGATGCATAGCTTTCCTTGACATAGAAAGCTACACCCCCACCCCTTTTGTCCACTTGATCCCTCCTGTACAGGGTATAGCCATCTATACCTGTGGCCCAGTCATGGGTGGAGTCCCATCAGGTCTCCATTATCCCCATGACATCATAGTTATTTGCGTTAAGCAGGAGGACAAGTTCCTCCTGTTTATTCCCCAAGCTCCTGGCATTTGTGTACAGGCAGGTAAGAGTCCCTTTGGGGGCCCTTGTCTTGCCCACAGCTTGCTCCAGGGCTGGGGCAGGGGTGGGTTCCCTTAAGTGCTTTGGCCTGCTGGCTTTGCAAGGATTGCTCAGCGGGCCAGCAGTGGTGGTTTTCCCCCCAGCCCCCAGCGGGCTTAGTTTAAAGCCCAGCAGAGCAGGTCAGCCAGTCTGGCTGAGAAGAGCCTCCTCCCCAGCGGAGAGAGGTGGAGGCCGTCCCTTCCCAGCAGCTCACTGCCTCTCTCACCAAAGAGCGGACTGTGGTTACGGAAGCCAAAGCCTTCCCGATGACACCAGCGCTGTAGTCTTTGGTTCACTACCTGGATCCTCCTCTCCCTCCTCAGGGAACCTGATATGAACCTCTTAGTAGGCCATCCATTGCTTATGGTGGCCTTTAGTGTAACTAAATGGTAATATGACCATCCAAATGCTGGCATTGGCTCAAGGAAATGTAGTAAGCTGTGTTAGTATGAAGTCAAGTAGAAGGCAGGGTAGATTAGCACCTTATAGTCTATTCCAGGGGCAGGCAACTATTTTGGGAGGAGAGCCACTTACTGGGTTTTGGCAAGCCATCGAGGGCCACATGACAGGAAGCCCGGGGCAGATTAATATTAATTTTCTAAATTTTTTAGGGGCCCCACAGGCTGGATAGACTGGCTTGGTGGGCCGCATCTGGCCCACAGGCCGCATTTTGCCCGCCCATGGTTTATTCAAATGACCCACCCACACACACGCACACCTTGGTTCCAGGTACGGATAGTGCATTTCATTTTGCTTTATATCAACTATATAGCTCTTCCATCAGGATTATTCTACACTAACTGACAGATCAGAATCACACTTCTAGTCTGAATGTGCCCTGGGGTTGGCTGGCTCAGGATGTGGTAGCCAGGATGTCTCTGGCAGAAATCAAACATTTCTCCCAGCTACAGGCCGTGGAAGAGGTCAGCTGGTAGCAAATTTGCGGTGCCAACATGACATCATTTTTGTTTTGCAATCAGGAAGTCAAGTGATACATCCTTACCATTGCCAGTGCCTGGGGCGGGTAGTGCTGCAGCCTCGTCTCTCTTTAGACTTTCATCAGGGAAATACAGTTTTTGGCAACTGATCTCCTTCTAATGAACTAGTGTGCTTCATGATATGGGGGTAACCCTTCAATCCTTACTTGGGACAGGAGCTGTCTCATTGCTTTCAGGGGGCCTATTCACATGTGTCAGGCCTTCAAAATTGGATTCCATGAGACGTCTATGCATGCACATCCACACATCATTATTCAGTGTACATTGGCTCCTTGTGCTTGTTAATGCAACTGGCAGTGGTAGACTGTCACTGTGGTTATAAATGGCCTTTCTCCAAATCAGAACCAGATATACACCTTGAAGAGAGAGCGGATTGGCTGTCTAATATTCTGACACACAGGAAGTCATGTTCCTTGAAGGGCAAGCTCAGTGCATTTTGCTTTTTCGAATTCAATATAACTCATATAAATGTAAAAGCATATGGGACATTCCCTTTAAAAAAATAGCATTTCCCCATTTTATTCTGCTTCCAATGTGCAACAAATGGAAATGATTGGCAGTGCTTTAAATGTGAGGCCTGTTTATAAATATTAGAGAGGTTTTTAATATTTATTAGACAAAAATAGTCAATGCCACTTCACTTGATGAAGTTGCCACTTCAAACCACATGATATAAATGGAATATCCCACAGTTAAACAAAGAGTTTTAGGGACAACCCCCTTACAGTTACTCTAGGGAAAACCTGTTTAAATCAAAAGAATCTGGTCCTTTCTTCAGTAGCCCAACCTTTCATAATTTTTTTTCTTTAAGGCATAAGCCTTTTCTGCTTTACACAGACATACAAGCAGGATTGAGTGGGCTGATAATGTAATAAATCAGAGAAGAATCCAGGCCTGATGTGTTTGCAGGTTTGGTCTAGTGCGCTATGCTTAGGGTTGTTCACCCTAAGCCTTCCTCTAGGTTGCCAAGAGCATTTGAGAAGAAAGGAGTCTCTGGTTATCACCCTACTCATGCTTCTTCTGGATAGTGGACAAGTCACATTGATGGTGAGAGCCCAGCTCTTCTAGGCTGGGAGGAAAATTCTGTATATGGGGTCTAGGGCATCTTGGTCTGAGCCAGAGAAGAAAAGGAGCTTCTCTGAGCTCCAAAGAGGAGCAGCGAAGCTACCTCACCAACCAAGGAAGGGAGTTAGTCATAAAAACAGCAGCCCTGTGGAAGCAGTAGCGCCGGGTTGCTCTTCTCAGGAGTCGTACATGAATACAAAGAGCCACTGACCGGTTCCCAGAAGTTCTGGCTCTTGTTCTTGCCCATGGTTTCATGTAAACATGTTGGTGCCACTTCCCTTTTTCAATTCCTGTTTTCCTTCAGTGTCAAGGAGCCAGACTCCAGCAAAATAAAATCACAGAAGGGAGTTAAATGTGCCAGTACAGCCAACTGGGTTAAGCCTTAAAATAATGTTTTCTCCTATTCTTTCCTCCTTTCTTTTTTTGCCGTTTCCACAGCAATGACTAAATATTGACACGCGCCGTTCACCAAACAAGAAAAACGAGCGCGAGAACAAACACGAAATTAAACACGGGGCTTTCCAACAGCAGCACTTGCTCGGGGCCAAATCATAAGATTGTCCCCACCGCACCTGCCTGTGCACTGCCTTCCACTTGAGGTCAATGGGATCGCACAGGCTGTAAATCAGCAAAGGCCTCAGCCCTTTGCACAAAACTGGGAAAGCCCTGGAGATACTACTGTTACTGGCTGGGCAAAAACACTGGAAATTTGCTGCCGGAGATCCTGCTCTCATCCCCATGGGGACAGCTCAGACATCAGGGAGCAGGGGGCCCCTACACTCTAGCACTCTGCATGGCGGCATGTGAATTTACAGGATACACACCAGCCTCTGTCCACCCTCTTTCCTGCATTCCCCAGCAGGTGTTTCACTAAGTTGTTTTTTTGGAAGTGTGTATTTAAGCAGCAAAGCCCAGCTCAGATACAACATCTGGTTTTCAGCAAGGTCTTGCTTTCTATACAATTTTGCAGCTGGGCTGAGTAAGGCACCAGGAGGTCAAGTGACTTGCTCAAGTTCAAAATGTTAGGCAGTGGTTTAAGTAGGATTAAGCCTAGGATGCTCCTGGCTCAGCCTTTTGCTTGCTTTAACCACTGCTAGACCACACAGGCCGTTCTGGGTTCAAGGTGAAACTGTTCATGACATCAGCACTGGACAAGTAATTGTGTCCCCGCAAAAACAGTGTGTAATTTGCCTAAAGCAAAAGTGAATCAACTGCCAGTTAGCATTCAGCTTCATGTCACCCCAGGTTTAGGATTCAGACATTTTTTTTTTTTTTTTTTAGGGTTGGGAGATACCAGCATGACTTAGCTTTGCTCAGAGGGCAGGCACTCTATTTGGCTACAAACAGACATCTTATTTGTCCTGGGGCAAACCATTTCATCCTGGGACAAAGTTCAGTCCTTCAGACATCTATGTTCATGTCTCAGGAAGGTTCACAGGATAAGAAGTGTGAACAGTTTATCTTGGGACATCACTAAGTACATCTAAAGTTATCCTGGGATTGCATCATTGAGCCAGTGAAAAAGAGCAGTAGTGCATTCAGATGTTCATTAAACTCTAATTACTGTATAAGGGTGTTATGTGCACACGCCAGTTCTGGGACATTTCTGTTCTGGGACAAACATGGGCACAACTTGTCCAGGGGCAAATGCAATGTCTGTTCCTAGTCTCTGTCACAAAGGATTTGGAGTTTTCAGAATTTGGTTTTATTTCAAGTAGGCTGATCATCGGTCTCAACTCAGCAGCATACAAACAAGGCAATGCTCAAGTGGGAGCAAGGTCGGACGTCTCTGCTCAGTGCTTTACCGCAGAGGTTCCCAACCACTGGGCCATGCCCTGGTACCAGGTCGTGAAGGGCTGGCTGCCGGGTCATGGCATGAGCTTTAACCACGGCTAACAACAGTCCTGTGCCCAGGCCATGCCCACGCCATGCTGATTGGCTAGGCGAGTGGGTTGACTAACCAAAAAGCGTGCTTTTTAGCCGCCTTTGTTAAGAAACAGCGCAAAAAGGCTTTGGGCAGGCAGCTCCCTCCCCCCTGCCGCAGTCACGGAAATAATCGCAGAGCCACCATCATCTCCACTGAGGGGGAGGGGGAAATGCTTTTGTTACAAGCCCAGAGATAATCTTCAAGCAAGCAATCCTCTCACTAACCTGTATCCTCGCAACCCTCCACCCCATGTAAAAATTAAATGTAAATATGTAAATTAGATTGTTTTTATACCTGGGCAGGCAAAACTCTTTGAGTGAGTTTGCAGTATAAAAAAGGTTGGGAACCACTGCTTTACTGCACCATGCAGACATGTTCAGTGTGGACAGCTTTGGTGCAGGCTCCAAAGTAAGATCTTGCCCGGGAAGGCTTGCATGTGAGCCTTGGGCTGGTTGTAGGGCTGACACAAAATATCTATGCAGACATACCCAATATCTAATCAATTCCCTTCGTATGCAGCCAAGCATGGGGTTTGCTTTCTGAGCTACAGGTCTGGCCCTGTCGTCAGCTGGCCATTGACGGTGACTACAACTTTGTTTCAATGTCATTGCATTCCAGGGAAGTAACCCATCCTGGGTGAGGCACATTTTTTACTCCCAGCATATGACCTTGCATTTGGCAGTATTAAAATACGTTAAAATAAGCCCGCTTCAGCAAGAGATCCAGGTCAGACATGTCACTGTCAGTATCATGCCACTGAGGTTCGTGTCATCGGCAGATTGTTACCAGCAATGACGTTTATATTTACGTCCATCGTTGATAAAGATACTCAGTACATTTGCCCAAGAACAGATACATGTGAGACTTCATAAGAAACATCCTCATTGAAGGATGAATTGCCAGTTACAGTTACTTTGTGTTCTTTCTGTTAATTCGTTTTTAGTCAGTTTAATAAATTCTACGTAGATTTTGTTTAGTGCTAGTCTTTATCAGGATTTCATGAAGGATTAAGTCAAATATTATAAAGAGGACTACAAACACGTATGTCAACATGTCTTTATTAATAAACTTGTATTTCCATCAGAAAAATACAGTTTGACAGAAGCTCTTTTCCATAAAAGCATATTGATAAACAATGCTTAATTATGTTCTTAATTAAATAATTATTAATTATGCTACCTACTTTTAATTGTTTGAAAGTATTGTCACTTTTTCATTATTACCTTTAGCTTTTCTTATCAACTGTCTGTATTTCTTAAGTGCAAACTCATCCATTGCTATCAATTTCCCCATTTTTCTCCTTGTTATACACTGGAAGGTTTATTTTTAATTGCTGTATTTACTTTCCCTGTTTGACTGGAGTTAGGAGTGGTTAACACCCCGGTCCATCTTAACATTTCAGCTGTATTGAATGAATTTGATATGCTTACATTCCAGTTATTGCAATTATTGAGTTATTACATGGATCTATACTTGAATAGGTATAGATTTAAATGCATGTTTAAGTACTTTGCTAAATCAGGGCTTAAATAAACTCTTAACTCTGGAAAGGCAACCCCTGGGTGTTCTCTCTCTTACACGGACCTCCACGATCAAACAGGTCCATCTACACATGGACACCTAGTACTCCTACACAGTTGCAGTAAGACACAAGCACCGTATGTGGTTCCTGGTATATAGGTAATTCCTAGTAGTTTCAGGATTTCACTCCCAAATGAAAAGTCTTTTACTTTCAGTCTATCTGATTTGTGGGTGCGATCACATCAGTACAGAGGTAAATGGTATCAATTGCACACACGCGTGCTTGTTCTCACAAAATTGCCAGTGCAACATGGAAAGTCAATTTTCAGATTAGATCTATATAGTCCAGAGAACAGCTCTTCCAAATGACATAAGGGGAAGACTTACACTGGCCAAGTCGGTAGGAGCTACTCTAAAGTCTTCTCAGCTGCACGTTGTTTTTCCAACTGGACAGTGTCCAGTTTTCAGAAAGAAAGTTGTCTGTAGCTATGGCAGATTTTCATCATGTGAGAAGCACACACTTTTCCATCTCTGAAATCCCCAGTAGTGAGACTCATGCCATCAGCTGGTAGAGGCCTGGAGTTCCTTGCCCCTATTTTCTTGTATGTGCAGACAGCAAGAAAGTATGCATCTTTACTACAAATGCTACAGTAATCTTGCATTTGTTGCATGTGTGTGAAGGGAAGTGCTGTAGACATAGACAAAAGAAAGATCAGTAGGTTAAAAGCTTGAGTCAAAGTTAAAACTGATGAGATGCACCATTGCAAATAGTAGGCCTGATTCTTCATTGCCTTGTGGCTTACTTCATGACTTACATGTGTGTACAACAGTTGTAAAACACTAACACCAGTATAAATGCAGAATTGTGATGAGATAATACCCTACCTTCACTTTGCCAAAGTATCCTGAACATATAAGGTCTCAGACAGAATCACACCTTCTGTTGAAAGTTTAATTTTTTTGCATGTCTTTATCCAGATCTTACGTTTGTTATTGGTGTATATTTACTGAGTAGCTTACCCAAACAAATCACAACTTATGGATTGCTTGCTATTAGTATGCCAATTGGTCACCCAAGCCACATGGTAGTTTTTTAATTCCATAATTCAATGTTTGTAACATGTCAAAGGGTAATAACTAATCATGAATTTACTAATGAAAAGTTACTGATAATCATCTGTGCTACTTCAATACCATAATATTCTTAATGTTTTCCAACATTTGCATGTGCAATCAGTGCTTCTGCAAATACCAGTAAGCAATAAAGCACATTCTCCAAGGAGTGGAAACATTTGCAGTGACAAAAACATTCACAAATTGCCATTGCTATTTTTTATCCTGCTGCACTCAAATTCCCCGCAGTTGCACCAAGGAATTCAGGCAGTGACTAAGGTGAAATGAGTTTGCTCATCAGATCTAGGCTGCCTTCCACTAGAACGAGAGCCCTCGGTCCCTTCAGGGCAGGGTGTGTACGTGTGTGCTCGTGCCTGCGTGTACTTTTGAAAAAAACAGCAGCAGGAAATCTGACCCAGATTTCCACACCCACCTGCAGCGTATTCGGGCTCCTCTGCTGCTTGCAAGTAGCTCTGACTGCCTGACAGTGAACAATTCATTCCTGGCTGAATTCTTGAAGTCCTTTGTGCAACTGTACATTCAGGCAAAGCAAACTGCTTGTTTCTCCCCACAAAACCGACTGTCACAATAAAGCTTTTAACAAGAATATTAATGTCAGTGGCTAAAAAGAAAGATGTTGTCTAAATGATTATTTTCCTTGGGTGTTTTAACAGCAGTTTTAGCTCAGCAGCTTTGCCTACTTTTACAAGAATTGGCAGGAAGAGGTAATATTTTAGCTGCAGCGTAATCTATCTTGACTCTATTGCTTTTTTATTGTTTGTCAGAAAGGGCCTGGGGGTAAACATTATTTCTTTGTCTGTTTGGGCTCTGGCCAGGTGCCAAGAACAAATTTCTCACACCAAGCATGTTGCTGCATACCACTGGGGGATAGACTGGGTGAGGACAAATTACAGGCTCCCCCCACAGGCCTTTCCGGTGCCATGTACGCTGATGCAGAGAGGTGCTAGGGAGAGGGGGTGAAAGATGGTGGGCGTGCAGGGAGAACTCCCTGAAAAATGTCAGCTAGCGCTTGTGCGTGGCAACTTGTGCCTCACTCCTAAAAATCACTAGCCACCCAGCTAGAGGATGGGGATGGCAGAGTACGATGAGTATCGTGGTTGGCACAGGAAGCCAGCTGGTGCTTTGCCATGATTTGCAAGTTCTCGCCCTCAATCAGCTGCACTTTTCTGTAAGGCAAGAGCTGATAGTGCTTCACATGAAACCTCCTGGGCTCTGTAGGCTGGAGATCTTCCTGGAGCTGTAGTTATATCCAGATGCCCAGCAAACAGCAGCTTCCCAGTGCATTTTTATTTTATTGTTAGTATTTGATCAGCAGATTTTTGCCTTTGCCCTGCCTTACTGAGGAGCCCATGTCTCTGTCACCTCCCCACTGGACTGCTCTGATGCTCTGCAAATGTAGATCCTGAGCTGAACTCTCCTAAAGTTTGGGTGTCCTCATTCCACAAATCACAAAGACAGTTTCTTACTGGCACCTCAGTGATGAATATGGAGACGATTATACACAAATGAAGAAATACCTCGCTCCCGAAGTGTCCTAGTGCCCCTAGTGTATACTTCCAATAGGGATGGGCAAACAAGTTGGTTGTGATACAGTAAGAAAAGTCAGGAAACTTTGACCTAGAAATCAAATAAGTTACTAAATAACACTTTTAACAGAAGTTTTCTGGTGTTCCCCAAATGCAGGAATTCTTCCCACCAATACTTCGTTTTTCTTGCATCTGGGCAGGACATGCCCAAAACCCAGAGCACTAAAAGTCACACCAGGAGGTCTCTGCTGTGAGATTTCCTGCCCATGGTGGCAGCCCAAGAGACTCTGATAGTTCATATGAACATCTCAACTCATCACTGCTTAGTTTAGCACCCCTGAGCCCCTCCCAGTTCTCCCAGCCTTGGTTGCCTCCCTTGCCCTCTAGTTCATCTTCTACTCCAATGGGACCAGAGAGCACTTACCACAACAGAGGATGTCCTCGGTACCTCGTGAGGTCAGATACTAATACATCAGGAAATGCTGCTTTTCTCTGTGTCTGCCTGTCCATCCCTGTTGGCTCTGGATAGTTCACACACTCCAGTTTCATGTCCTCATTTAAACTGCACCTTTGTTTACTTATAAAATAGCATCCTATTTTCTTAACTGAAGGCTACCAGTGGTAAGGGAGCAAACTTACTCGACTTGTGTCCTGTTTATCTAAGATAGCTACTGGTTTTCGATGGTCATAGTAATAAATGGTCATACACCCCCTATTTACTGGGCTGAACTGTTTTTTTTTTCTCATTTGCCATTTGACCTTGAGCTATAAAATATTGTAGATCAGGTGCTTAGCACACAATCCCAGGGCCAAATTTATTCCTGGTGTCTTCCAACTAGAGTTAAACCAATTAAAATTGGTCCTCATGCCTGCTGCATATAATTAAGCATCTAATGCCAATAGGCACAAGTGGACGGAAGCCACTAGAGGTCCAATCTCTTAGCTGGTGTGAATCAATGTTGCTCTACTAAAGTCAATGGAGCCATACCACAAGGCAAGGACCTGGAGGAAAATCCTGGCCTTGTTGAGGTCAATGGGAACTTAGCTGTTTACTTCATCAGGGTCATAGCCTTTTACACCAGATCAGAATTTGGCCCCAAGTCTCAGCGGCCTCTCTAGGCATTGCATTGAGAGTCTTTGTGTTTGAGCTCAATGAGATTTGAAGTTGAGCCAGACAAGCTTCAGGAAAACCTGGCTAGAGACACTCCTGCTATACAAAAGAAAATGAGGTCTCTTGTTAAGACTTGTGAGACGAACACAAGCGCATGTGTCAGTGGGGAAGGAGAAAACGGAAACGCTTCCAGGTGCTGCAGAGGCGCCTGTCAAGTAGGATTCGGCTAGGATCTGCAGGGCTCATCTCAGTGGTGGCTGTGGGCTTTGTCTTGCGTTGCTCAGGTCACCTCACCCTCCTTTCTGAAGCCTTAGGAAGGATGAGGTTGCTCGAAAGTGCCTGCGGGCTCTCCTGACTTTCATCTCTCCAAAGGGACTCCGGGTGCCATTTGTGTTGCTCCCATCTGTCCCCTTGCCCCACCAGGAGGGTTATCTGGCACCTTCTGAGAATAGAGGGTTTTGAGGCTCTGCCTTTATTGTCTGGTCCTACAAGGTACTGCATGAGAAGGGCAGGCTCAGCACTGCCTGGTAGCAGCCCTTTGATAGTGTCCACTCCAGATCAAAGCAAGATCACATCACCTGCCATGCTGAAAGATGTTTTCCACTTCCTTGCTCCTCTCTGTGTCAGTGTTGTGTTACCCAATACACATCCCATAGAAATACCAGAGAGCCCTCCCCAGAGTGTTGTCTCCCTTACTACACCAAGAGCTTCCTCTTGCCAAACCAGGCATCTTTTAGCTCCTATTCGGTAGTCCTCAGGGTAGGAGGGGAGGGGAGCTGGTGATTGCAATCCTGTGTCAGTGCTGAGTAGAAGGAGTGGGTAAAGAACCCAGTAGCTACCACACTGCTCTCCAGTCACAGCAAGCAAGTATCTGTGCTCAGCTTGGAGTCATGAGCTTTTCCAGAGAGGTGTCTTTCCCTTGGGCTCCAGGAACACATTCAGCACCATTCTGGCTATCCCCACTATACAGCTAACTGGGAAGAGAACAGCTATCTTCTCTCCTCTCCAAATCCTCTGTAGCGCATGTAAGAGCAGCCACAATGACTCTGTGCTCCTACAGTATCTCAGCTACCACGTTAGGCTTCATTCCCCAGTGAACTTAAAGAAATGGGAGACCTTTCTTTCCCATTTTTTTCCTTGAAATATGGCTTTTCTTATTCTGTGTTATATTGATAGAGCCCAGAGTCGGAACTGTTTCAACCAGAGCCTGAGTTTCTGAACTATTTTTGTTTCAAAATTTTATTTTGTGGGATAAAGATGTACAAGAAACAGGGAGACAAAACTAGCCCCATTCACCAGCTCACAGTAATTTTTTTCCAATGTGACTCTTAACGGTTAGGTCTCAATCCATGTATTTTGTTGCATTTTATATACTTGTGGGGCTTAGGGCTCTGGTTGCACAGCAAGATGTTGTTTTGGCAAAGATACTGGGAAACTAAGATGTCAAAGGCTAAAGCATAAAATGTGAAGATGACTGCAGACACAACAGACCCCTTATATGATAACATTTTATCACAAGTTGTTTCCTAGGTCTTTAAAACATGCTAGGAGAGAAGAACAACACAAGGGAAATTGGGTCTTAGATGTAAGGGACCGTTTTCTTGTTCTAGACTATGAATTTTTCTTCAGACACATTTTTAAAAGGGGCTACTGATTTGACATTCCTTCAGTTATTGGACTTCAAGATGTAGATGTGCCCCTCTAAGGCCTTGTGTCTTGAGTCATACGAAGCTGGTGGATACTCAAAAGTAGCAGCCACTTTTTGAAAATGTTGGCTCTAGAGCATGGCTGCCATCACCCATATCTGCTGGCGGGGCTGTGAAAGTGAAGTGGAACTGATCTTATCATAAAATTGTTCATTTGGCTTGATGAGCAGGAGCAACCTGCTAGTGATCTGGCTGGATTGTTTTATGTCTGGCTCCATTTCTTTCTAAGTGAATTCTGTATATAATGAACATACATACATAATGCATCCATGGATACTAATAAAAAGACAAGTGGTTATTCCTTTCAAAAGATGGAGGATTTGAAGCTGGATGAAAGGGGCAGGTCATTTTATTTCCATTTTGATAAAATTTCATCCCCTGAAAATCATATACTGTTATAATTTACTTCCACTTGAAGACTGTATCAGCACATCATTTCCAGACTACTGCCAGACCTGCTGTCTGAGAGCATCCATCTGTTACTCAGCCCCCAGGAACATACAATTCATAAGAGTAAAGAAAAGCTTGTTATTTTTTAGCTGGGTTAAAAAGCCCATCCCCTTAGCAGTGAATGTTATTTTCAATTTGTTCATTTATTACATTTCTTCTGATAAATTCATTAGTAGTAAGACTGATGGGGAAATCCAAGCTGGAGAGTGGTCATTTTCGCACAGGACAGATCCCGCTGCCATTGAAGCATGTTGGATTTTAGTCTTGACCTCACTAGGTGCAGAAGCTAAGGACTAAAGATCTTGTGATTAATACACTGCATTAAAAATAATCACAAGATCTTTAGTCCTTGGCTTCATTCCTGCCTCTGCCACCGACATCTGTGTCACTGGATAAATCCCCAGATCTCTCTGTGCCTCAGTGATGCATTTCCATTTCCCCTTTGCCTGCCTTGTCTTTTTAAACTGGTGGTTCTCAACCTTTTAGACACCCCTCAGAAAATGCCAGCTCTTAGTTTTCTCTTGTTTTTACTACATGAAAATAATAGAGCAATTTCTCTGTTGCAAAGAACTCAAAAAGCCCACAACAGGTCAGAATACTTTTAACACTATGGATTCTTATTTGAAATCTCTGGGTTTATCTTGTTTGCACACTTAGCAGGGCTAACATTGCATAGCACCCCAAGGCACCCTTGAAAGGATCTCAAGGCACTCCAAGGGGCTGCAGCACCCTGATTGTACATCACTGCTTTAGACCATGAGCTCTTGGTGGGAAGCAATGCCTCTTACTAGGCCTGTGGTTGGCACCCAGGACTACAGCACTCTGAGCTCCATTGGCAATACGGGAGGGATTAATGCACCCCAATTAGTAATAATCGATTGCTTCAGAGTGGTCTTATTTTAAGAGAATTTTCTCTTTGTTGTGTGATGGCTTACTTGCCCCCAAAGATGCCTGTTTCTGCTCTGGTAGTGATCTACCATTTACTGAAAATACTGGTAGCAAGAGATGGTAGTAGAAAATGAACCAGATATTTTTTTAACAACATTTCTTTTAATGTATCGATAAATCCATCTCTCCCCGTATCTGATGCACAGGAGCCTTCTTGTCCTTAAACTCAACCATATCAAAAACCATTTTTAAACATGGAAATGTGCTCAAAATGCCGCCTTGTTGCAGAGGTAAAAGCAAGGGGAATAACAAGGGAGCGTGTCCTAAAATATTTGTTCTTTCTGGGATGGGGTGTTGTGAGTGCAGGGCTGCTGTTTTTATTGAAAGCTCTGGGGGCAGAGGGGGTTTTGTCAATGTTTTACAAGTCTCTGGATGACGGTTTGAAACTGCAGTAAGAAATGTGATTCCTGGCTTAGCAGACAGGTTCTGCAAGTCAAGCATTCTGTTTATTTTAATATTTCAGGGATCCTTCAGAATATGTCACATGGACAAAAAAGAGAGAAGGCAACTCCTCCCTCTGCTTGAATAGAACTGTAGAAGAGTTTTAAAGGAGCCATGTTCTTGAGTATCTTGAGCCAACACACACAGTTTACTCCCCGATGTGACTTTCCCAGCAGGGAATTCTTCTAGTTGGGCTAACTCAGCTCAATTTATAAACTTAGCTAGAAACTTAAACTAACACCAGAAAAATACTCAGGCTAAATAATAAACTAAACCTAAAGCAAAGCCAGCTGCCAGGGCTGCAAGATCATCTTCTAAGGGAACCGGGGGTGAATGCCCTTGCTTGAGCCATTTAAAGTTGAACTGGACACCACAGCAATTATAAGGAGTAGGTCTGCACTATCAAATGTTTAGGCCTTTTCCATCTCTAACTTTGTGATCCCGTGAGCCATCATCAGGGTTATGACTTGCCAAATGCTCTTACAGGAATTTGAAGTCTGTCTTCATAGCAGCTTCTTACAGCTCTTGCTTATGCCTGCTAGCAAACGATCCCAGTCAGACTCTTTACAGAAAACATCCAACATTTCAATCTCCATCACATTAAGTAGAGTTTCATGTGACCTGGGTTCTGTTAGTTGTATTGAATTTTAATCCAACCACTAAAGAGCTGATACTCTTCGAATATTGCGCATAGGATGGAAGGCAGACAATCAGATATCTGATATGTTCCTGTGACCAGAAGTACATTGGAATAGTCAAAAGATGTTCTGTGATTATAACTAATATGCTAGGATGCACATGTGTCTATTATGTCCAGAGAACGCTGTGTGTAGAAGGAGAGGTGATGGAGAAGCGCGGCCTGATAAATTAAATAATTTCCCACTTCTGCTGTCTAGCTTTTTGGAATGTCTTCCTGATTCTAATAACACTTAATCTCTTAATCCCTCCAAATTGTGTGATTCAACCTGCTGTATTATGTGGTTATTTGAGGTTTCTTGAGTAACAGAGCTGTCAAAACTCGCTGGACTTCAAAATTACTCACCCTGTGCAAGCAGCAGTTGGGCACCTAACTGCTGACTTTTAGCATTAACAAACTGCTGACAAAGTCCATGGCTTCTGCTCTCCTAGGGTCTCATTAGTTTTTGTTTAGCAGTTCTGCCCCAGCAGTTCTAAGAGTCTCATGGATTCATGCAGGTTTCCAAAAGAGCTTCAAGACATCTGGAGTATATAGCTCTTTCTTCTGCTTTTGTTTCTTTCCTTCCAAAGGCACCTTTGGCACCTGCTGCTGCTTTTGCTACTGAACTGTGGGGATGTTCTGTCTAAAAGGAAATTGTTTCCTCTGAAGACTTCTCTGTATCATCACAGTTAGCTCAGAGGTTTGTCTGTGTAATTGCACTAAGGAATACATGCTTTTCTCACCTCCACAGGCCCGGGATGATCCTTGGCAGCAGATTCCTTGGCTGTGCCTTAAGGAAATGAACCTTCGGGCACAGAGGGAGATGTGCTTGTAGGGAGGCAGTTAGACAGGTCAAAGCTACCATGGAGCTGAGGATGGCATCCCAAGTTAAGGACAACAAAAAATTGTTTTTTAGATATATAGGGAGTAAAAGGAAGGCCCAGAGTGGAATAGGACCTCTACTAAATGGGCAGAAGCAATTGGTGATGGGCAGGGGGGACAAGGCTGAACTCCTCAATGAGTTTTTTGGCTCAGTTTTCCTAAGTGAGGGGCACGACAAGTCTCTCACTGGGGTTGTAGAGAGGCAGCAGCAAGGAGCCAGACTACCAAGCGTAGACCTGAGATGGTGCAGAGTCACTTGGAGGAACTGGATGCGTTTAAGTCGGCAGGCCCGGACGAGCTCCATCCGAGGGTGCTGAAGGCACTGGCCGACATCATTGCACAGCCACTGGCAGGAATATTTGAATGCTCGTGGCGCACGGGCCAAGTCCCGGAGGACTGGAAAAGGGCCAATGTGGTCCCCATTTTCAAGACGGGGAGGAAGGAGGACCCAGGCAACTGTAGGCCAGTCAGTCTCACCTCCATCCTAGGCAAAGTCTTTGAAAAAATTATCAAGGCTCACATTTGCGAGAGCCCGGCAGGACAAATTATGCTGAGGGGAAACCAGCACAGGTTCGTGGCAGGCAGATCGTGCCTGACTAATGTAGTCTCTTTTTATGACCAGGTTACGAAATGCCTGGACACAGGAGTAGGAGTTGATATTGTATACTTAGACTTCAGGAAGGCCTTCGATACGGTATCCCACCTCATACTGGTGAACAAGTTAAGAGGCTGTGACTTGGATGACTGCACGGTCCGGTGGGTGGCAAATTGGCTAGAGGGTCGCACCCAGAGAGTCGTAGTGGATGGGTCGGTATCGACCTGGAAGGGTGTGGGCAGTGGGGTCCCGCAGGGCTCGGTCCTTGGACCGATGCTCTTCAATGTCTTCATCAGCGACTTGGACGAGGGAGTGAAGTGTACTCTGTCCAAGTTTGCAGATGACACAAAGCTATGGGGAGATGTGGACACACCGGAGGGCAGGGAACAGCTGCAAGCAGACCTGGACAGGTTGGACAAGTGGGCAGAAAACAACAATGAAATTTAACAAGGAGAAATGCAAAGTGCTACACCTAGGTAGGAAAAATGTCCAGCACACCTACAGCCTAGGGAATGACCTGCTGGGTGACACGGAAGTGGAAAGGGATCTTGGAGTCCTAGTGGACTCCAAGATGAACGTGAGTCGGCAGTGTGACGAAGCCATCAGCAAAGCCAATGGCACCTTATCATGCATCAGTAGATGCATGACGAACAGAATGAAGGAGGTGATACTTCCCCTCTATTGGGCGCTGGTCAGACCGCAGTTGGAGTACTGCGTGCAATTCTGGGTGCCGCACTTCAAGAGGGATGTGGATAACCTGGAGAGGGTCCAGAGAAGGGCCACTTGTATGGTTAAGGGCTTGCAGGCCAAGCCCTATGAGGAGAGACTAGTGAACCTGGACCTCTTCAGCCTCCGCAAGAGAAGGTTGAGAGGTGACCTTGTGGCTGCCTATAAGTTCATCACGGGGGCACAGAAGGGAATTGGTGAGGCTTTACCCACCAAGGCGCCCCTGGGGGTTACAAGAAATAATGGCCACAAGCTAGCAGAGAGCAGATTTAGATTGAACATTAGGAAGAACTTCACAGTTCGAGTGGCCAAGGTCTGGAATGGGCTCCCAAGGGAGGTGGTGCTCTCCCCTACCCTGGGGGTCTTCAAGAGGAGGTTAGATAGGCATCTGGCTGGGGTCATCTAGACCCAGCACTCTTTCCTGCATATGCAGGGTGTCGGACTCGATGATCTATTGAGGTCCCTTCCGACCCTAACATCTATGAATCTATGAATTACGTGCATGGCCTGGAGTTATAGTTGGGAGTTGCACTTCTTCTCCAGAAGCCCCTTCCTTGCTAGAGTGTGCAGATCAGCTGGCAGTGGGGCAGAGGCAGCTTGGGGCAAGTCCTCGGCAGATGAACTGCAGGATCTGTTATGATGTGAATCTTCCTTTCTTCCATTTAGGGAGCATGCTAGGGTTTCAGAAACTACCGAGGCTTCAAGCTTGTGCTTTCAGCTGTTCTGCCTCCCATGACAATTCCTTTTCTCTTTCTCCAGAGCATCTCTCAGGCTATGGGGGATGGAAATTGGGATCTCAGTAACAGAAAAAAGATATGGTGGCAGACCTATCTGTCGTGTCCCTAATGATGTCATTTGTAAATGAAGGAAGTGTGGGTAGAGCCATATATCATCCTCAGAGGAAATGAAGTAGGAACTAGGCACTGACACTTCCGGTAGGAAAGATGAGTCTGCAAAATAATCAGGAAGATCCCCTTCTCTTGGCAAATTTAACTGTCCGCTATGAACATCTCATTTTATCCTAATGCAGAGGAGGCTTTGCTCTTGGACTTTGACTAATGAGAGATGCTGCAATGGCTATAAATGAAAGGAAGGTAGACTCTGAGTCAAAGGAAGCATGCACGTTGTCTCTGTCCCCCAGCCAAGCCCATTCCTCCATGGCAGTGAGTGATTGAATAGCACCATGACCCGAACAAAGGGGAGTAGTTGTGTTTTGAATACTGAGCGGAAATACCTTTAGCCTTGATTAATCAGATGAAATTCCCACTTTGGAAGGGAATTGGAAGGCAGACCTGGGAATTTCAGTGAAATCAGGCAAACTGAAGTCGTTGTTCCCAATGGGTAATTAATTTAATTTAACAGGAATGTTGATATTTTGCACCTACAAGTGCTCCTTAATAGACCATAAAACTTTCCCTGATGCACAGATGGTTTACTCTTAAAAAAACAAGGAAATATGTAGCCTACTTGGCTAGAATAAGGCTCTTTACTGAAGGGAATTATATGACAATAGAGTAGAAATCTGTTAAACACATAATCCATAACCACAAAAAAATGTATTACGTTAACAGAACTATTCCACCAGTGGCCTCTTTTTCACCTGTATTCTCCATCTTGATACATGGGTATCTGTCTTATAGAAAGCTGATGGCTTCATTGGACGTTGAATTTGGATTGATTAAAGGCTTCAGAAATAAGATTAGTGGACATGATGGCATTGGTATCTGGACTGTAAGCAGGAACATGGATTATCTTTAGTCTGTTTGGGAGCAGCACCTAAGTGAGATGAGTGCCCATGCCTGACCTATGGGTCATACAAGGAGCTTCATTTTCACCAGTTAGGAGAGTTAACCAAAGAGCTACGTTTGAGTCTTGGAGACTTGACCTTCACAAGCAGCTCCCTTGCATAGATGCATTGATAGCTAACTGTGGAAGAGTGCACACTTGCCAGGTTCAATAGCTGGCACCCTTTGCTCACTGATTTAAACACTGGGGGTGAGAGGAGCGCAGAAGCAAACCACTTCTTGTGGCCCTATATGCCAGATACTAACACAAAGGCAGTCACCAGGGTGTGTGGAAAAGCAGATGAGGGAAACATTCACAACACTGAAAACCATTACAGGCTCATACTCCGACATCCTGAATGAAGAGACCACCAGCAACTAATTTCAGGGTTTCAGCACAGCCTCTGACCTTTTGTCAGAGACCAGCACTACGGGGTGTCTGACTTGGGGACGTTTGAGTAAGGGCTCACTGGAATAAATACTTTGCAGCAAACATGCACAGCTGAAACCTCTCTGTACCCTACTGTCCCATTTTAAATCTAAAGAAACTGGGGCAAGGACAGCTGGTCAGAGCCAGGGATAAGATGCTCTGGACCAAAGAACCCCAAACAAGATAGAGCACAAAAGAAATTAGATGACCCTTCCCTAATGCCAGTTCTGTGCTGGTGCCACTCCCTTGATATGAATAGGGACACTCCTGGCTCACAATGACATGACTGAGACCAGAGTCAAGCGTGCAGATTTTAGCCCACGACCAGATGGCAGTGTCCGTGTTCCCACATGTGAATACAAACACATGCAAAAAACCCATGTTGACAGCAGTCTGTGTGTCTTTGGGTTTTCAAAAGCCTGTGCAGATGGAGGAACGCATCTTTGCTAGTCCATGATGTCACCCTGGGATGGGGAAGCTCAGCCAACAAAAACCAGAGCAGCTGCAGGGGGGTCCCATATTAGGCAACATTTGCAACAGCACCATTGTATCAAGAGAAGGGAAATTTGGGAGCTGGCTGGAAACAAAAGCTGTAGAGATTGCTGGGAGCACAACAAGAGTGGGAGTAAGTCAAGTCACACAAATATCAAGCAAAGGTGCAGTGAGACTGTCCTCTTCCTCTTGGGACCTATCTACTTTCTTGAAGAGAGAGATCCCCCCCACCCCGTTTGTCTTTTAATCTGCACTCTGACAACCTGAGAAAGCTTTGAGGCACCATGGACTGAATTACAGGACAACTATGATTTCAACACCCCCAACAAGGACTTTTGAAGTTTGTATAAAGGAAAATTGTGTGATTGGTACAATGAAACAGGACGTGGGAAAAATGTAGGGAAAATGTAAGGTACAGGTGCAAATAGAAGATAAATGGACAAATGAAGGAGGGGATAATCAGAAAAGCACAGCAACAGCTTCTCAACAGAGGGAGACTTTGAAGTCATTAAGGTCTTATTCAGGGGTGTACTTGGTAGCCGTGTTGTCTGAGACAAAAAGACATACAAAAAACTAGAACTCTTGGTTCCAAAACGATACCTTTTATTAGACCAACTGGGAAATCACAAGAAAAATGTCCTTTTCTACAAGCTTTTGGGATTCTGAAAGCTTGCAGAAAAGGACATTTTTCTTGCAATTTCCCATTTGGTCTAATAAAAGGTATCATTTTGGAACCAAGAGTTCTAGTTTTTTGTAATTCTTAAGGTCTTATTGGCATCCACATCAGGAGCATCAGCATCAGCGGCAGGTTAGATCTGGCAGTTCCATGAAATAAGAGGCAGGTTACTTCATACTTCCATGCAGCTCCCCTCACCTCAACCCAAGTGAGTCCAAGATACAAGATGGGATGCACTGGCTTATAGTAAATTGTTTGCTAACTTCAAAGAAAAAGTAGTTCATGCACCAGCTTGTGGAATGGGCTGCCAAGAACAACACTCTAGCTCCGGGATTTACATAACTATCAAACAGCTTATTGCACACACCCCTGGGTGGACTCCCTCTGTGCAGACATCTGAACATACACCTACAGAGCAGCCTTAGGTAGATGTATGCATGGGCTTGAACTCTTGCCCTCAGCTCAGCTTCCCCTTTTGCACTACTCAGATGGACCTAAAAGGACAGTTAGGTGACTTGGGCAGAGAGCAAGCAGTTCCCTTTGCTCTACACAGCCTGACCCAGGGGCATAAGGGACATATCGGGTTGGGAAATGTCATGTGTGCAGAGTACAATGCACACCAGTCAGGGGCTTAGCACTTGCATACCTTAAACTAATGCAGAGGTTCCTCCAGTTTGCATCAGGAACTGTACTGGCCCCTCCAAAATGCAAAGGTGATGTAGCCATCATTACAGCCCCAACTGCGCCTGGAGATGAGCAAAGCTCAGCTGAATGGGAGGCCCGAGTCATCTACAAAGCTTGCATTGGTTAGGATGTCAAGATGAAAAGATGCTTTTTGTCACCACTCAAAAACAATTGCTTACTATGGGGCTGACTCCTTCGGAGCAGCAGACCTGCACATAGCCTTGGCGTGGCTGTGGCATTCTGGCAGCACATGGGAGCTCTGTGAGTTGAACAGAGCCGTGTAACTGTAACCACAGCATGTCATTCAGCACATTGCCCCATGTGCAATTACAATGGTTTTCACCACCTTCACCCCCCTTCGTCATGTGTTTGTAATCACCATCATTAGTCTCGCGTTACAGCGCAAAGCATTCTATGCAAATGTGGGGCGGGAGGGTCAGCTAATGAATTGGTTACACTGTTTTCTTCAAAAATGCCTAGTGGTTATCCTCCCAATATGGAAAAGAAAATTTCAGTGGAGCTGTCTGAGGAGAGTAGAGTTGTCTTTTTTTTTTTTTTCTTTCGTAGAACAGCTTTACCCTGAGCAACTGAAGTGCAGAATAACAGGATTATACTTTGAGCATTAAAATAATTGGGCGAAGCATCACCTGGTCTTGTGACTAAGGCTCTGGGCTGGCGCACAGCAAAGTGGGTTTTGTTCCCATCTGCATAGCATGCTTCCACTAGACAAGACCTTCAGTCTCTCTGGGCCTTACTTTTGCCATTCTTCAACCTGCAGCTAATAATGCTGCCTCCCTCCCTGTCTTTGTCTCTCTCTTCTCTTTAAATACTAGGCTTTTGCGGCAGGAACTGTCTCTGCTTAGCACTATGGGGCCTCAGACTTTATTGAAGTTCTAGGTGCTACTATAATACCCATGATAATCTTTAAAAGGATTTTGTCTTTCACAACATACGTACAGATTTGGTGGTGCTACACTAGCCAGTACCACAACTGAAGGAGACCTGGGGGTCATGATTGACCACAAAATGAATGTGAGCCACCAACGTGGTGCTATAGCCAGCAAAATTAACAACAATCTGGCATGCATAAACCGATGCATCACAAGCAAGACTAAGGGTGATCCTCCCACTCTATTCAGCAGTGGTGAGGCCACAGCTGGAGTACTGCATCCAGTTCTAGTGCTGCACTTCAAGAAGGATGTAGAGAAGCTAGAAAGAGTCCAAAGGAGGACCACGCAAATGATTAGAGGTCTGGAGAACAGACCATACAAGGAGAGGCTGAAAGACATGGGACTCTTCAGCCTGGAAAAGAGAAGACTTACAGGGGACTTGCTGGCAGCCTTTAAGTATATAAGGGGTGAACACCAGGGGCTAGGAGAACATCTGTTCACCAAGGCACCCGAGGGGAAGACTAAGAATAATGGTCATAAACTGATAGAAGGTTGTTTCAGATTAAACATAGGGAAAAACTTCTTTATGGTTTGTGTGTCCAGAATCTGGAACAGACTTCCCCAGAGGTGGTACCATCACCTTCCCTGGAGATCTTCAAAAGATGACTGGATGCATACCTCGCAGGGGTCATCTGATGTCTGCGGTCTTTCCTGCCTTAGAGCAGGGGGGCTGGATCTGATGATCTTGTGAATAGGGGCACTCCTGAGTCACACTGACATGACCGAGACTAGAGTCAGGCCTGCAGATTTTAGCCCGCAACCTACCCCTTCCAGCCCCTAACTTCTATGAATCTATGAAACCAATCAGTATGGTCCTTCCTTTGCCTCTGTCATGAATTACACCAAAGCCTCCCCGTTCTGCACCTGGAAACAAAATGCCTCTCCAAATATTACATTTACCTCCCTCACAAATTGCAACGGTAGGTGAGGTGGAGCACTGTGGGCCAAATTCATCCCAAATTCACTCCCTGGCCTGTTCATATGCAGATTGAGCAAAAGACATCATTCCTATGAGGACTGTTGTGTTACGCTGCAAGGCAGGAGAAGTTGCTTGGGACACGTTAAACACATGATCCAGTTAATTTATGTGACCTGGTGCTCTGAGAACTAATAAAACCAGTTTACGCTTCCACTTGCATATGATTGATGAGCGAGCACTCTATCATACACTGCAGACCGTGCCCGAGCTGGGACAAAAATATACAGATTATGGGAGAAATTTGGAATTAACAAAACATCTGTTAACTGAGCTAGAAACACTCCACCACAGTCACACCATAAATCAGAAAATCTCTCTTCAATGGTTCTGCTTTGTGCTCTCACCAGTCACGGCAAGGGAGGAGCAAGAAAGTTTGCAGGCAAAAGAGTCCCTGTCTGCCATTGTTTTTGTGGTAGTGCAGAGACGCCCACCAAAATCAAGGCTCTTTCGGGCTAGGCACTATATTGATGTGTTTGCACCAGATTGCCCTTTACCTAAATAATTCACTGTCACAGCAGAGCAAGCCAACAGATGTGCAAACAACTTGCCCCAGGTCATCCAGTAGGTCAGTGGCACAGAGTGACTGGTGTCCCTGTTGAATCAAAACTGGTGTGGGCATGATGTTTGGAAGGTTACTGGCTTATAGTTGTGCCTAGGATGTGCTAGGTATTCTTGTAGGAGAGAAGCTCTGAAGGGCTCTAAGTCAGAGGGATGGGTAGACAAAGGTTTTGAAAGGTAGAGAGTTGTACATAAGACCCCCTGAGCTTCCTCCTTAGCAGGCATGGGTTTCCAAGCAGAGAGGGGCCCAGAGAGTTTGATTTAGGGACCTGGGATTGATTTGGAAGCAAAACAGCAAGGAAAATGTGACTGCTTATACAGAGTGAGGCAGCATTGTGTCATGCCAACCTTGTTGTGTGCATTCAGCCTGGACAGCATGATAAAAACCTGTCTTCCTGCCACTTCCCAAATAGATTTATTTCCTGACAGAGGCAGCATCAGAGGTGCTGCTAGAAAAAACATTGGAGAAGAGGAACATCCTTTTAACAACTCTCTGAGGGAGAGAGGCAGACCTTGCCTGGCAGGATGTGAGGGACCAGAGCACTTTCTGATTGGTCTCCAGCCTCCAACAAAACAAAAAAAGATGCTCCACAATAGTGAAAAATAAAATAAAGAGTCACGAGGGTACTTATGTCATTTCCTGAAGGGCGATCATATAGCATGATAACAGGATGGGTCCTATTGTCATTTCCTGGATAGCTTAGTCTATTTCCCATAACCCCAGTGACTAAATAATACAGTGGTGTGATCCTGAAAACCTTTGATGCATCCTGCTTTCCAGTGCGGATTTCCCCAGACTCTTTGACTGACAACTGGTATTCATTCCAGGAGTGAATCAACACCACAGATGTATTGCCCATGCTCTACGAGCTTTTGGACACTATCAGGCCTCCTGCTCTAAAAACTATTCTGCACATCTTCATATTGGACCCCCCCGCCCCCCAACCATGCTTGCCATAAGCACCACTTTATAGGGCCTGATGAGGCAGGGTGGTGAGTGCCATCAGCTCCCCTCAGCTTTTCTCCCTTTCACAGGCATCATAGAGGCTCACAAGGGTGGCTGCACACTTTGGGAGGCTTGCAGAAGGGAAACCCACTTGTCTGTACCTCACAGAGAGTCCTGGAAAGCCAAGTGCACAGGAGGTGTGGAGTACTCATAGAGCCCTTGTCCTCCACACCCACTAGAGGGGTTTAGGAGGCAATGCTAGGAGGACAACAAGGTAGAGTAGCCCCAGCAACAAAGCCAGATGACAACCCTCAATCTGGCTCATGTGTGTGCACGCGTGCATGTGTCTTTCTCCTTCATATTTCAGTAGGTAGGTGCTAAGACCCAGATACCTTATTAAAGAACAAGATGTATGTCAAGCAGCAAGTCCCCTTAACAAAAGGTTTGAGCTGCGCAGTTCAGATCATGATTCAGGTTTCAAATGCTTCAGAGCCCAGGGCTACTCATATCTGGTAGCTTGGCTTGTTACCATCTCTAACTTTTAACACAGATTTACAATCACTTATTTATCCTTTCAATAAAGCAGGTTGGTTCATTTTTTCCCCATTAGTTGAATTAGAGCAAATAGTGAGTCTTTTCTTGCCTAAAACATCCCCTGCTTTTCCTTCAGCATCAAGAACAGTCAGAAGTGAAGAAGAGGGTGATATAGTGCACTGAGCTAGTAACTAGTTGCAAAGGCCCCTGTGCCTGGTTACTACTCTGCAGGGCAAATGCTCACCTGGTATGTAAATCGTCTGTGCCCTTTGATGGGATTATGACAGTGTGCACCCACTCAGAGCCTGCCCCCAGCATGTTGTATTTGGCTGCATTTGGAGAACATGATTCAAAAAGCTATTCTAAAGTGACTCCGTGCTGCCATCTCCCAAACAATGCACTAAATGCCCAGCAAACATTATGGTGAGGAAGATAAAAAATGTGAACACTACAGGGAGAAAGCAGACATCAAACAAAACTGATGCATTTCTCCCTGGCTTCCCTCCCATCTTCCTTCCTCCTCTTGAATATGAAGTGCAGCCTTTGGAGTAGCGTATGTCAGCATCCTGGAACTGTTGAAACGACCTCATAGGTAATGAGCCTGATCCTGCTTCCATCAAAAACAATGGGCCTGATCCTATGCTGGTAAAAGTCTATGACAAACTCCAGTTAACCAGGACTACGCACCACATTCGGTCCTGAGATTTGCATTGAAGCTCCTACTGAGGTCAGTGGGAAGTGAAAAGCACATGTCCATGGAGAGAGATTTGGAATGGAAATTAAAAGAGTGTTAGCTTAGCACCTGTATCTATCAGCATTGATTCAAAGGGCCAAACTGCCATTAACTTCAATGGTGAAAACTGGGTCCCAAGAGAATAAAGACACAAAAGTGTGTTACTTGTCCGAGAGAAAGCCTTTGCTAAAAAGTTGGGAGTTAGCAACTGCCAACTGTCATAACCCAATGATTTTTAGTGCCTCGGCACACTGGAATTTTCCCGCCACATGGAGCTTTCTTTGCACGGTGGATTTCTCAGCTTCAGAGAGAAAAAAAGTGCAAAAAAAGTTCCCACCACACGTATGCAAATTTGTGTCCCACTATCGGTCAATTCTAAATTATTCCTACTTGGCGGCTGGCGATTGGTTTGCTAGCTGTATAAAAGGTTAGAGCAGTTTCCGCCCAAGTTGGAGGACTCCACAACCATCTCGTGGGGAACTCTAAGCGTGCTGTGGAGCCTAGCAAACTCCGCGTGTGTCTTGGAGGAGAACTTAGGGGCCTGATCAGCCTCTAACCACTCCCCATCATCGTGGAAATATTGACGTACCCCCGTGTTGAACACTCGTGGAGTCGTACACCGACGACTCATCTCGGTTCGGTTCGAAGAGAGATCTCACCCCTATGTATTTGTGTGCAACTGTAATTCAAGCAAGTTTTCTTCCTGCACTGTGACCATCAGCAGTGTAAGTAAAGCTTTCTTTATACAACCAATACGCTTCCGTGCCTAACTCTATCGTGGAAAATACCCACCTGATGGTCCGGGCTACTGGCCATAGCCTTAGACTGCCCTCAGCCCCCACACCAACAAAACCTTTGTTGCCAGTTCCCAGCAGCTCTGTTCAAGAAACTCACCACTGGCAAAGTTGCAAACTCATGTCACATTGTCATAAGTTTTGTTGCGTTTTGATTTGGGCCTTGTCCGAAATACTGGGAAAGGAAAGGCTTGCAGGTCCACCAGAGCTTCCAAGTCCTGCTGTGTTGTGGAGGGGGAGATACCTTGACCAGCCATTAGCACTTCTTCATGATATCTTTTGTGTGTGACAGTTCAATATGGACCCATTTTACATGTGAATGAGAGGAATTCTGTCAATCTCCCGCAAAAAAACCCCAAAGCTTGTGGTTGCCTTCAGAAATGGAGACATTTCCCTTTTCAGCTGGAAGTCATGTATTTCCAGGTACACACAGGCAAGGATTTTCTGTGATATCTTTTACTGGGCCAACTATTGTTGGGAGAACTGTTGGACAAGCTTTCAGGCATAAAGTTACCCTTCTTTAGGTACTCAGAACAATGCACACCCAGACAAACAGTCTTTTCCTGGTAACACTGTCCTTGAGCTAGCCACTTTGACATTTTAATAGCTATAGAAATTCTAGTAAAAAACCTACTACAGACATTAGAAAAAAATTGAAATAAACTATTTTCTTAAAACAGTTTTTCTAAGAGACCCACAAATATGTGCTGAATAATGTAGCACGGTAATTATGTCATTAATATTGCTTAGGCATATAGGACTGATCTCTTACGTTATTAATTACCACTTATGTATTTGAATCTTACTGAATGAATGACTGCAGGCCAAATCCACAGGTGATGGGAAAGGTGTGGTGGAGATGCCCCAGGCCCTGTCTGAACTGGGGATAATTTTAGTGGGGTAGCCACACCAGTGTAACTAGCCTGAAGCCATACCCAAATGTTGATGTGTCATAGAGTCATAGAGAAGTAGGGTTGGAAGGGACTTCCAGAAGTCATCTAGCCCAACCCCCTGCCTAAGGCAGGATCATCCCTATCTAAATCATCCCATACAACTATTATCTAAACTCTACATAAGACTACCTCAGCCCTGTTACAACATAGACCTAACACCCTAACCTGTCACAGGTAAAGCAGGGAAACCATGGCAGCCAGTGTCCCGCTTCTATAAAATGTTGTCAATATACACTCAAGAGGTCCCAGGTAGTGGGCCATACTCCCCCTACAAAGGAAGGCAAAACCCCCCACAGTCCATACCAATCTGACCATGGGGTAAAATTCTTCCTGACCCCAAATATGGGGATCAGTCTGACTGTGAGCCGAGGGGCAAGACCCTCTAGCCAGGTATCTCTGGTTTTCCTCTGAGCAGGAGAATTGGCACACTGCAGTTGGGACCCCAGCTTTACTTGTAGCCAACACCCAGTACCTCTAGGGAGGCTTAAAAACACCCTGACACATATAGCAGGGGGGAAAAAAGGGAGGGGGGGAGCAGTACAGGAGCAACCAGAAAAGCCCAGAAGCATAGGAAATACCCATGGTAGAAAATAGGCATACTTACGCCTAGATCATCCCCGACCAGTAGCTGTCCAACCACTTCTTGAACACCTCCAGTGGTGGAGAGTCCACAACTTCCCTAAGCAGTCTTTATTCCTGTAATACAGAGCTTCTGCCAGAGTGATCTACTCTGGTTTGAGACCAGTTCAATTATCTTTAGTATCCAGGGAGAGTCATGTTAGGAGTTACATATATGCGGGGTGCTGGCAGAAGGTGCAAATTACATCCATTTACGTTTCCTTACTCTTGGCTCTGCTTACCAAACTTTACCCCTCTGCGCATACCCACTTTACCCATATGAAACTTCAGAACACATATCAGCTTCTGAGGTCAGCTCTCTTAAAACATGGACCCTTCACATTGGCAAGGGGGTGCTAAAGGCAGGCAAAAAGCCTGTGATTGGACTCATCATTTCTCAGGTGTCATAGTCATTGAATTCATGCCAGCATGTCAAATGCAGGCTGTGCTGTAACCCTGAAAAAGAAGAGAGGTGAGAGGCCCCTTTTGCCCATGATTCTTTGCTTTTGTTGCATCACTGGAGTTGGGTTGGACTTTCAGATTCCTGATGTCTCATGTTCTCCAATCTCCAGCTAAGAAGGTACCTGAATCCATGGAGGTAATTCACTGAGGACTGTGGCTTCTAGACTCATGGATTCAGCGTTCTTCATCTTTTTGCCTTAAAACTGAATGCACTTTGTCACTGTTCACTCAGTGATGTTTCCTGTTGTGGGCCATGTTGCCTTTCCACCAGGTCCTCAGGCAGCCCAGTTTTGGGGGCACTAAGCTATGGAGCTATTCCAGAGTGAGGTGCAGATGAAGCAGTGCCAGGCACACTTGTACTTCTACAGATTATTTTCGATGTAGAGAAGTTTCTTAGAGTCATGCTTCCCATGTCAGGCTGCTTTTACAGTGTGCAAGTGCATGTCTTTTGGGGACATTTCCATATCAGGAAAGAGTTTTGCTGGCCTGGGTCAGAACTCTGGTCCATCCCATCCAGTGCCCTGGTGCTGAGACTGGCCAGCACCAGGTGCTCCCAAGGATAATTGAACAAAGGCAATAGAACGGGAGTTAAAGGAGAAGCGTGTTTCAGGGAAAATTCCTGCATTTGTTCAAAGTGAATAATCCCCTGAAGCATGAAAGCTTCCAAAAAAGCTGATCATTTTTAAATAACACCTACTTACTATAACTATTCTATTTACATAAACTGTTTGCAATGGGTTGACAGCATACTTTAGGCCAATTCTGTCTGTCAAAAGCCAGCAGGCTTAGCCCATCTACATTAAAAAGCTGTTGGGTTGACATAACCCTGTCATTTGCATGAAACAAAATAATGCCATACCTTTACCAGCAACACCTCCCCACTGCATCTTAGCCTTTTAGCAGCAAAGGTGTCTTTCTTCATAGATTTCATAGATGTTAGGATTGGAAGGGACCTTAGTAGATCATCAAGTCCGACCCCCTGCCCTGGGCAGGAAAGAGCGCTGGGGTCAGGTGACCCCAGCTAGGTGCTTGTCCAGTCTCCTCTTGAAGACCCCCAGGGTAGGGGAGAGCACCACCTCCCTTGGGAGCCCGTTCCAGATTCTGGCAACCCTAACCATAAAGAAGTTCTTCCTGATGTCTAATCTAAATCTGCTCTCTCTCAGTTTGTTACTGTTGTTTCTAGTAACTCCAAGGGGTGCCCTGGTAAACAGAGCATTTCCTATTCCTTGCTGTCCCCCCATGACGAATTTGTAGAGGGCCACTAGATCCTCTCTCAGCCTTCTCTTGCAGGTCCTTCAATCTCTCCTCATTGGACTTTACCTGTAGGCCCCTAACCATCTGAGTGGCCCTCCTCTGGACCCTCTCAAGGTTTTCCACATCCCTCTTGAAGTGCAGCGCCCAAAACTGAATGCAGTACTCCAGCTGTGGCCTGACCAGTGCTGCATAGAGGGGAAGTGTGTGTTGGTAGTGTGTGTTGTCCGAGGAAGTGGTGTACTGGTGTGGTTTGGCTGGATCCCAGGCACTTCCATGTGATTGCTCACTAGTGACACCTCCCCAACTCCCCACCTCATCTAAGGGACTTCCATTCTTGTTGGTCATGGTTGTTGTCCAGGGAAGTGGCTTAACTGTACTGGAAACACAATTCTTTTTTGGTTTTTTTGGCCAATATAAAGTAGCATCTCCATTAGGGAGCTGGGCCAGTACCATTGGAAAACCTTAAATGAAACCAGACAAATGTGAAAACTGCACTTCTTTTAAAACAAAGATGGGAGTAGAAAAAAACTGGTTTGGCTTCTGAAGCCATCCTATTTGCTTCCAGGCCAAAAAGACCCTCTTTTTGGCCATTTATTTATTTCCAGGCTGCATGCTGGTGATAAGCCGGTGCACTAAGAAAACACCCAGCTAGCATGAATTCTGCAGTGACTGCGGAGCCCGGATCAGCACATGTAAGCATGAGGCTGGTGCTGCTAAAGGATCTCAAGTCCTTTGAGAGGCAGATATTTTCTACTAGTATATGAGGTAAAATCAGTTTCATAATACAGGGAAAATCCATCATAATCTCTTCATGCTTGGTGGTTATTTCAGAGTCAGATGCAGCTGTCATGATTTAATACTCTCTGCTTGGAATTCTTGTGTGCACAGCTGGCTCTGGCCAGAGCACCTGCATTGTCAACAGGCCCTTGAAGTGCATGGAGATCCCCTGTTGAGTCCGGACCCCAGCGCTTCACCCATGTTTTTGTTTTGAAAGCGTTTGCTAAAAATGTGCCGAGTGGAGCACGCCCTATTCAGGAGCAGCCTGGCTGGATTATTGAGGCTTTGAGAGCAAAGTGTATAGTTTGTGTTTAATGAATGTATCCATCAATCATTCTGGCCACTCATGTAATAATTATCTTGAAGAGCGCAAGTCGGCAGGTAAAGGGCTTGGTTCCATAGGGGGAGCAGGCGTTAGGAGAACTGCTTTGAGAACGCTCATTTTTGTTATCATTTGCCTCCAATCACTTTCCTCCCTGGCACTTTGCAATAGGCAGCTGATTTAGTCCTTTGTTGAGGCTGCTTTGACAGGTATGTTCAGCTCCTGCAGTCCTGCAAGCTGGTGAGCAATCACATGGAAGTGCCTGGGATCCAACCAAACCACACCAGTACCCCAAGCCATGAGTTCATTTCCCAAAGGCCTAAGTCAGCAGGAGCCCACACAGTTGCACAGCCTATACCTTAGCCTGGGCTCTTTGGTTCCACAAGCTCTGAATCTCACATGTTGGCAGTCACATCAGCAGGCAGGTATAATATGATCTAAATGTATTTAGAGGTGTGTAGGAAAGACAAGGCATACTAATAATATAAAGAAAATAGTAAAATTAAAGGGAGTTTGGGCAAAATCATCCCTTGTATCAGTCCACTAAGGTTAACAAAGTTGTACCAAGGTGAACGTAGTCTAACGTGCCTTTGTTCTAGATGGCCAGTCATGTCGAAGAATGTCATTAGGCTGAAATGCTCAAGCTGCAGGCTGTAAAGGACTTTACAAGTGCAGTTTACAAGCTCTATAAAATTACAAAATTCTGCCCCCCGCTGCAAAATTGCCTTGTAAAACATGTTTTACTTTGCCTCAATAGGTCTAGAGGGCACAGGCAGCAACAGTGAGACTGTTTGAGAAGCAGCAAGTGATGTAAGGGAATGAGCCTGGGCTTTGGATCTCTGAATGGGCTGGTTGCTGCCGAAGGGTTGGTATGAAAGGCTGGAAAGGTGCTGTTTGTCTTTATGCCAGTCTAAGGCATCATGGATGACAAGTCAAACTAAAGAGGCCTTGGCTTTTGGCTCGTGCTACATTTTTCACTTGACCAGACCATTCCCCAAGAAAAGCTCATGGTTCCACCTTTTATCTTTCCCTGCCTGCTGAGCTATTCTATAGCATATGCCTAAATTGTCTATAGGTCTGTTCCTGTAGGCGAGAGTGTGGCAGCCTCTAGCAGTGCCTGTACAGATGTTGGTCTAACTCATGCCCTCAGGGCTTCATCCTCTACCTCAGAGCAGCCATTGGGCTTCTCAGCTGGCACACAAGGGCTAACACCTTTCACTTTGATGGAGCTATGATTTATACCATCTGAGGGCCTGGCTCTCTGTCCCTTTGTGTGGGAGGAGTGCAAAAGGCACATAGCCCTATGGGTGCCCACTATAAAGGTTTATTGGCAGCTTGGCCTAAAGAACACATTCACCTGCAAAGACATTAAGCCCCAGCTCACTTTCTCACTATTACATGCATGTGTGAGATCTTCAGAGATTATGTGATCTGCTTTCCCGTGATTTGACCTGGGCTACCTCAAATATCACAGGAAGAGAATGAAAACAAACTGCACACCCAGAAAGCACCTAGAAAATGCTTTAACATGTTTCACACGTGTACAAGAAGAATAATTTGGCACTGAGCTGAGCACAGTGAATCATAACTCACCTTCTCATTGGGGATGGAAAAAATATTCTGGATTGGCTGCCAGTGTCAGCACCATCGTCAGTGTTTTCAATGCCAAGGGAAAGCATTAGCCCAAGGAGAACGAAAATAAGGTCCTTCCCAACGCTGGCTGAACAATTGCCAGCAAAAGATGGAAAGAAAAATTCTGGATTCTGCTGATGCACAGTGCCAATCAATCAAGCCCCGAAAAACAGTCTGAGACATGTAGAAATGACCAGGCTGTGCCAACACGCTGTGCCAGTCAGTCAGAGGACGGGAAGGATCACAGGACGCATTCCACAACCTGCAACAAAGGGAGAAGTCAGACGTCTGGGTCAGTCCACAGAGGAGAAAGATTCATTGAATAAATTTAAGTCTCTTGAAAAACTACTACTTACTGCCTGATTCAAATTTGTAGCAGGCTACTCAGGAGGACACCCAGCTCCGGGCACCCATGGCAAACTTTCAAGAACATAACTCAAAATAAACCGGATTCTAGCAATTAGCAACCGCTAGCCCAGGCCAGGGCACCATAAATTGAATAAAGAGACAATAAACCCCACCAATCAAATCCCCACCCCAGCTTCACATTGTCTCCCAAAGGTCAGAGAGAAAAGCCAGGCCTTAGGGCAGACTCTAAAGGTTAACAAATCCAGGTCAATACGGACCCTTCCAGGCACTCTTAGGGCAAAGCTTTTTTATGCCAACGGGGGCACCAGCTCACACGCCTCTGCCGACCATGCCTGCATTAGTGCAGGGAAGGGTGAGCACTGGGCTCCAAGGTGGCTTCCAAGCCAGTTGGGGCTTTATAGATCATAGCTCCCATCATACAAATAAACCTGAAAACCAATAAGCCTCCACTGAAATAATGGTAGATGGTTCTTTGTGACATAAGAGCCTCTCACAATTCTCCTTTTAATTCAGGGCTAGCAACCACATTTTTTTAGAACCTTCTGCCTGAAAACCACAGGACAAATAGGGAAATACTTAGTAGCCATTTTTATGAGGAAGGAGCTATATTTTATTGTAGAAACCAGTATTGTGAGGGATACCACAAGGTTTCGATCTAAATTTGGCTGTCCCTCAAGGTCAGGAGCACTTGGACCCGGGGCTGCAGTTCCCACACATTTCTAATTTTGCTCTGTGGTCTCCAAAAATCATGTTTCGCAGTGGGCTGCCCAGACTTTCCAAAGGGCACTTTCCAAAGCAGCTCTCGCTATCACCAGGATTACTTTGTCTTGGCTTTCTGTTTTAAGAGCAAGCAATCAAGGCAAAACCCCAGGACTCCCCTGATTTTAAAACTGGCTCTTTCCACAGATTTGTAATAATTTCAGCCACAGGTCACGATGCTGAACAGCAGTCTTTCCATAATGCACTGTTGCTCATGAGGGACAATTGCATTTGCTGGCTTTGGAGAAATGTTGCGTGTGCAAAGAGATGTGTAACCTGTCAGAAATAGTAAAGGGACCTGCAATGTGGAGCTTCTCACCCAAAGTGTAGCTAATGTTTAAAGTCCAGTGTATATACCGTAGTGGCTGTTTTTTAGCTATGGCTTACAATGGTTTTTGTCCATGACTCACTATTCAGTCAGCTCAAGCAGTGCTTGCGCACACCAGGCTTACACACATAGCAGCATGCAAACTGTCTCCCAGAACCACAAAAATCCCCAGGAACAGAGCATCCATGGATTTACTCTTCCAGCTGCAGGTGATGTGCTCTGAGCACTAGTGCTAGTAAAGGCAGGCTATATTCCCCTTTGCCATTCAGGGCTTAACCCAGGAAGTCGCTTCTCCTTTCTAACCCTGGGAGTTGATGGAAGCAGAGGGGTTCCAGATGTTATATGCTCACAGCACTGTCTACTCCTCCCTCTGCCAGCAGAGCCCTTTTAATCCCATGCAGGATTCAACCTGAGAGGAACAGGTGGAGATGCTGATGGCACCATTCCTCACAACTCTTGCTAGGGAAGGCACGTTCACTCCTAATGTCAGCAGACCGGAGTCATTGGAGGGGGCTGCCAAGACTTTCCAAAGAGCACCCAGTCCAGCAGCTCCCACTATCACCAGGATACCCTGGCTGGTTTTTGAATGTTTCTGACCTGGTACAGTCACCGACTCCTCCTACGGGGGGTTGGAGCATCTCTCTGCCATTACAACCTCTTCCCCCTGGAAAATGTTCATAAGCATCAGGGTTGATGGGACCTGGCTTAGGTTTTGGGGAGGTTTTGAGGCAAAGCACAATTGCTATGATGTCTAAAAGCCTTCTATTTTGGTATGAGATACATGGCTGAATGGATGTTCTCAGGAATTCCCATTTGTCTGTTGACACAGTGATCTATTTGCTAGGAGACTATCTGACGGTTGTTGGTCTGTTCAGCTGACTCTTTACATCTGCAACAAAAGTGCCAATGCATCTGCAACATTTTTAAGATGTTCCAGAGGGCAAATGTTGATAAATGGTTCTCCTGACCACCCCCCTGCTAATTTTGGATGGGTAGTGTTTACAAACAGCTGTTGTAACATCCCCAAGGTCCAAAGAAAAATCTACCTCTAGAGAAAGAAAGGTCTGACATGAAATATATCCAGGAGTGTAATAGAGCCAAGAACATACTGAAATGGTTCCCTTCCTGAGCTTGGGTGAAGCAGATGTATGGAGATGAGAGAGCTTGTCATTTGGAACAGCTGTGACAGTCACCATGGGGGTAACCATTATACCTTGGCTATGAGTACTAGCATCATGTGGGCTTCCAGCCTGAAGCATCAAGGCTGGGATGGGAGCAAGAGCCCTTTGTTGATCTGCTGGGTACTATTTTGATACGACCCTAATGGCCAGGATGTCAGCAGCCCTGCCCAAGGTGGCTGAGCTTTCAGGAAAGCGCTTGCAAGCTATTTGCTAATGGATGCAGCTTTTGGCTCCCTAACAGGGCTGAGCCACTTCTAAGTGCTGCCCCACGTCTCTGCCGGTGCCAAGCCCTGGTGTTTTCAGGTTGAATATTGCTGCCTAGGGGCTCACTGCTGCTTCTCTTGAGTTTTGAAAAGCAACAGGCAGCTCTGGTTTCAGTTGAGCTGATGGTCACGTTCTGGCTGCCCCTGGACACTGCTGACTACTTAGCTCTTTGCCTGGTCACCTGCTAAATTCTGTCCCTTCCCCCTTCAAACATGTAATCTGACAGGTTCAAGGGCTGAGAGTTAGCCATTGGAAAGGAGAGGAGAGGCCTGCTATTAACTGCTATGAGGTGGAGGGGGGCTGCATTAGCGCATGACTGCATTAGTCACGTAGTGCATCAAATATTTGACATATTTCCCAAGTACTGCTCGTACTTCATGAGTACTGCTCTTCTCTCCATGACATCCCCCAACTCTGGTGCTCCGGCCCTACAGGCAGAATCAGCAGCAAGATGCCTGGCAAGATAAATGAAGCCACAGGATCAAGTGGTGGCTTTGAAGAAATGGAGCATTAAAGCCAGAAGGCTTGATGACAGCTACATGCCTACATCAGCAGCAGCATTTATTTACCATAATGGTTACAGAATGAAATGAAGATGTTACAGCCAGACCATGTGGCTGGCCTGGTGGAGCCCAGCCTCCCCACTCAGCGCTGTGCACATGCCAGTCATCACTTAGCCACTCTTTTGTGATCTCAGCTCTCAGTCAAGGACACACAGCTGAGCACAACACACAGCGTCAGAGATGGCCATTGGGAGACCAAAGCCACTGGTCTCTAATAATCTGATCCCGATGTGATCTGTCCTGTGTTCCTAGCTATTTCCTCATTCTAAATGTTGCCTAAAATCAGCGGGGGAAGCTGAGCATTCATACAAGGGAAGCATGATCCAGGGCACTGGTTTTCAATCTATGGTATGTGGACCCCTGGAGGCCCACAGACTATGTCTAAGGGGTCTGCAAAAGATTACTATGATCATTCAAATGTATGTAAATACCCACACTTACAATTCAAAAGAGTGCATACCCCCTTTCAACATTTTTTAGGGGTCTGCAAATGAAAAAAAGGTTGAAAACCATTGATCTAGGGCAGGGGTAGGCAACCCCTGGCGCGGATGCCACAGTGTGGCACTTGAAGGCATTTTGCTTGGCATGCATGCCTCTGTGTGCATGGCAGGAAGGGGCTGGGGCTACACAGCCACAACAAGGATCAGGCCCCTCATGGCTCCCCCGCCATCTGCCCTTGACACAACAACATCTTACAAGTTGAAGTTGCAGGTGTTTTTGGCACTCTGACCCCTGATCTAGGGGAAAGCGTGTGGCATTGGGACCTGGACACTATCTCCAGCTCTGCCACTGACTTTCTATGGGCAGACTTGGGCAAGTTGCTTCATCTTGCTGTGCTTGTTTCCTGTCCCATTCTTTGACTATCTTGTTGTCTAAGCTGGAATCGTGTGTTTCGTGTGCCTGGTAGCATGTGTCTGCATTTCACCTAGCACAAAGAGTCTCTAATCTAGGCTGGGACCAGAGGTGCTACTCCGGTATGAAGGACTTCTATATTCTGCTGTGGTTCTGATGCTTACTCAGTTATCACAGTCTCATATTTTTCTGGGTGCTTTCTGCTTTTTGGGTGGCCACTTGGACAGCCAGATGGTGAGTCTGAGTTTCTGAAGGACTGAAATCCTTAGCTCTCCTTAACCTCGCTCGGAGCTGTGGGTGCTCAGTGCTTTGCACGTCATGCCCCAGGTGTATTAAAGTTCTGCACTGAAAAATCAGCACCCCAGCATAGTTTCTTCAAACCTTAGTTTTGAAGAAAATCAGGTTACATTTTCAAAAGCATCTAAGAGCATAAGAACCATTTCAAAAGGGACACAAGTATTTTGGAACCAGGTTTTTAAAGATATGTAGGCATCTTCTGAAAATCCCACTAGACCCCGAACCTGCTCAGCAAGGTAAAGATTAGGCCACTTTAATTCAGAAGTCTAAATACTGAGTTGATCTCAGTCACACAGCGAAAGGTAGAAGGAAAATCTGGGAGCCTGATGCCCAGTCCACTGCTCAGCCACGCTCCTAACTGCTAGCGCCTGGTCTGTACAGCCACAAGACACCAACTATGACATCCCTGCTTTTATATGTAAGCATGCATCACTTAAATATTTGAGTTCCTCCTTTATTTAAAATCATACTTCTTCTGGCAGCCCCTGTCCTTTTGTTCCATCCATTTTCCTGCCTCCCTCTGCTTTCTCCGTGCCCGCCGGCTCCATTGCGTTTGCAGATATTCTGTCAACAGGATCCAGGCAGGAGCCGTGTTTCTCACCAGAGAGTGTATCATAGTTCAACGCCACAGCTGGTTAAAAAAAATAACACGGCAAACAGAAGCAACTGAAACCATCCATTTAGAGTAACGCTTTCTTTTAAAGTGAGGCCCTTTCCTTGAAACCGTTTATGGCTTGTCTAATTGGTATATTCTGAGGGACAGAATGGCTTCCCTGTTCCTAAGATATTCAGCCCTTCCAAGATGCTTTAACTAACAAAGCAAAAGATTAGAGAGCCCAGATCAGATGTTTTTCCTATCAAAGACTTTTCTTTCCTATTTTTTTTTTCAACATGGATGTTTCGAGTCTCTATTGGGCCGGGCTTCATTAAGGCTGTTAACATCCTTGAGTTGATGTCTCTTTGCCCAGCATACAGTTTGGGTGGCCTGAACTAAACTCTCCCAGAGGGCTCATTACAGGTGGTAGGCAGACAGGCCTGGAGCCTAGGCCATACCACATATCCCTGAGAGAAATGTGTTTCCCTGACCAAAAAAGCACAATATTATATTCTTAAAACATTCCAGCCCTGTCTGGGTGTTCTCTGCACGCATTCCTGTACGGGGGGATTATTATTGTAGAGAATTTATAAAGTCATTCATTTCTCTAGAAGTGTATGACATGGGTTTTGGTTGAATGGGCCTAGTGCAAACTCAGAGCCATGTGGTGCTGTAAAAACACAACAGTAAATAAATCAGCAGGGAGAATTTACACTTCATCCTTCTGATTGTTTTTACACTGGGCAGCTCAGACTTAGAGCCAGAGTGTAAAATAAATACCCGTAGCACTGAAAATGCAGCATCACAATCTAGCCTGTTAGCAATCAAGAATAAAGAAACAGAGAGCGGTCCCAGTCAAGCAGGTTTGCGAAGAGCTTGGATTGACTGGTTTTTTGCCTCTTCATTTTTTTGTCAACCAGCTGAATTTTATTAGGGTGGTGTCATTCCTCCTGAGCCAGTGAGTGATGGTTGCGTCAGGACTTCTCCTTCTTTGAATACATGATATCTTTTTCCTGAGGAGTTATATTTATCACAGCTATAAAAAAAAAAAATCTACTCCAGACTGAAACTTGTCCAAATAGGTGTCAGCCCAAGAAGCAGATGGTTCTCCTTATCTTTGACAAACATGAGGGAAAGCCGTGTTGCCTAGAGGGCAGGATGCTGCGCTAAGGGCCAGGAGACTTTGATTCTGTGCCTGCCTCCTTCAGTGCGTTTGGGTAAGTCAGATCACTTTTCTATGCCTCAGTTTCCTCATCTGTAAAATGTGATGGAGTTTACTGCTTTCACTTTGAAAAGTGAGATCAGGGAAGGAAAGCTTGAGTGTAGCTGGCGAACGGTTTAGTACAAGCTCCTAAAACACTTTACGTCTGGCGGGGATTCTCTCTCTCCAAGGACGCAGGGTGCACCTGTGGCTTAGGGTTTATCTCTGCATCGTCAGAGACTGTCACTCGCCTGCAGTTTCGGCCCTGTGGCAGGCAAAGGAGACCATCATTAAATGTCATCAAATTGTTTTTGGAAAGCTGAAGCTATTCTGAGACTTCACATTTTAAACACAGTGGAACTTTCCTATGCTGAAGTCAACATTTTCCACAGAAAAATTCTAGTCCAAGATTCATTAGCATGGCAGTAAAATAATGCATGCACTACCCTAATACCTCACTGCTTCAGGGGCTTCCTCTGTATCTGAGGTTAATACAAATCTTTCTTCCCTTGCAAAACAACATTTGGGGGACTTGGCATTCATCGCCCCAGCATCTTTCCACGACAGCGGGACCATTGCTTGACCATAACTGCTCAGAGGGAGCCATGGGAATCTATCTGAATGCCGTTTGAATTCAAGGAGCAATTTGTAGGTACAACTGGCTTTGTCTGCTGGGCTGAAATTCACTATTTCCCCCAGCAAAGCACAGGTGAAGATGCTTTGTGCTGGGGACTCAGACAAGCTTGTGGGCGAGCCTGTGGGCGAGCTAAGCCACTGCAGTGCTGTCCTTTACAGTGCATGGGCTGGCTTAGCATCTGCAGCCTCTCTACACCACTTGGGAAGTATGACGGGGTTAATGCAGGAGTCCCTGCAAGTCATGTTCCAGTAATCCCTCCCTCCGCTCCACCTTGTTTTGCGTTCTATGTGCCTGGCATATTTTTGGACTCTATGCAAAATAAGATGGATAGCATATGTATTTGGTAGCATAAAGGGTTATGGAAATGAGCTCAGTTCACAGGAGCATGTAACTGATGTTGGCATGTCCCGTATTTCCTTAGCAAAACAAATATGAGCGTAATAAAAGGGAAGATACTGTGAAGGTGGGATGACTCCCTGCCATTGATGAGTGATAAATGACCATCGATACAGACCTTCACACCCAAGTGGATGCTGTGTTCTGAATGCCAGCGTGAGCTTAATGAGAGGCATTGCCAGACAGGCTGAGACCTAGGCCCTGCTCTGCAGGTGAAAACAGGTAGGAGCACAAGTGCTCAAATCTGTTCTGACAAGTCAGTTGAGCGTGCAAAAATGGGAGCGCAGACTGCCCCCACAGAAGAGATGCTCCCACCCTGCTCTGATACCATGATTTCTCTCTTCAGGTATACAAGCCAGGAAAATCTGAATCAAAACATTTGGACCAAAACCCTGTTGTCCTTCTGCATCTATTACACAGGCCAAACCCTGTTTTCTTCAATCAGAATTCTTGTTCTTAGTAGGGAACAAGTGCTGTTCTTAGTCCAAGAGAAGCAGTCCTGAAGACAGAGCCAACCATTATGAAGCCTGTTCAAAAGGTATTGATGGTCCTTTGAGAGAGAACCTCTCCTTCCCATCAGCCCCACCGGGGCTGTCCTTCACTGCACACTCCCTTTCTATGGCAGCAACAGGATTTTGTTGAGTTTTGGGGAAATGGGCCCTTCCTGCTCACTTGAGCTCCATTTGGATTGCTAAGGAACTGTGCTGGGGAAGCAGCGCACAGTGCGGTCTCTGGAGAAAGGCATTTTTTGCATTAAAAAGAAAAAAATAAAGGAAAATATCTTCCAGACTTATGTCTATTGACAGTTTGGCTCAGAAGTGGGGAGAGAATGTTGAATCTCCTCTATCATCACAGCCTTTGGGTCCTTGGGTATCGACTTGTTTATTTAACAAGCTCCATTATTAAACTAGGCCTTGGATTTCCAGTGGAAGTTCAAGCCCCTGGAAAGCTGTGTGTATGCTTTCATTCTGTTCAAAGACATAGTGAAGGACACAGGAACTTAATAAGGCTTGGAGTTGGGGAACAGAGCCGAATCCAGGTTTTAAATCTGTTTGGGAGCTTGTGAGTGTCTGTTTAACCCATTGTAAACGCTTTTGTTTGGTCTTACTTGCAATAATGGATAGTCCAAGGGTGTATCATGCTTCGAGAACATACTGGAGGTTGCAGCTACTCTAGACTAGTGGGGCCCAAACTTTTTGGCCGGCATGCCCCAAATTAGCCCCACCCACGTCCCTGATCCCCTTTATCTGACCAATCCCCTTTGATTCTCTTTGATCCCTTTTCTCTGCCCAATCTCGTGCTCTGCTTTTCGCTTCCTGCCCTGTGTCCCCTGCCTGATCTGCTCTGCTTTCTCTTTCCCGCCCTATCTGCTGCTGTGCTGCCTGTCCCTTCCCCAGTCTGCCACATGCCAGATACAAAGGCTGCCCATGTCACTTGTGGCACCTGTGCTGCAGGTATGGTCACTCTGGCTCTCAACCACGGAGGCCATACTGTCACCATGCCTTCCCTATTGTCCACCGCACACTGTGGTGGGTCTGGAGACCCAGCCATAAAAAAATTTCTTAGTTAAACTAGGATGGAAAATTGACGGTGGCCAGTGAAGGCTCAATCCTACAATGTGCTGAGCTGTTGGGCATGAATACAGCAAAGCCCTGGGGGACATGGTTAAATTTATGCACTTAAATAGTCCCACTGGCTTCATTGAGACTATTCATGGACTTCAGTGCCTTGCAGCATCAAGCCCTAAATAAGAGTCAGACCCTATAAATGCTTTTGATGCTGCTCTTTCAACCCACAGTCTCCATGGATGCGGTCCCCAGCTGTCATCAGTCATGAGCAGTAAGTGTTTATGTTGTGATGCCATTTTTGTGACTGAGAAACTTGAGCATTTTATAAAGGATATGCAGAGAGTCACTTGCTGCTGATGGGCAGCCTCTCTGAGGTAGAGGCCTGCACCTGTTTGTTAGTATGCCTCAGTGCATCACAGCAGGTTCACAGAGGAAGGATAAAACCTCATGCAGATGAAATTCTTAAGACAGTTTAGGCAGGTAGAACTGAATTCATATTTGATGCCAACATTTTGGCCTCAAGCCTGGGCCCTCTTCTTCTAGTTGCAACAATACTAATATTTAAAGTTCCAAGGGCATTTATCATTACTGTTCATCCTCTTTGGCAGTAACATACCACATGCCCCCCCCCAGAAGCATCAAGATGCTTGATGCACATTCGTGACTTAGGTTAGGTTGCATGACACCCCAGCAGTAAATGACTAGGATCCCCTTTTTGCCCATAAGGAAACGGAGGCACTGGCAAACTGAAAATCCAGTGAGTTTCCAGGGAGGGGAGGAGAGAACAAAATCTACGTCTCCTTATTCTTAGCCATGCATCGAAACTAGAAATTGACCCTTCTTCTCTGCAACCCCTTGTCCAAGCGGTAACACCCTACCACGCACTGACAGTGTACTTGGGAAGCGTACCATTTTTGAACCTCTCCATTAATTTCTGTAGCACCTGCATCCCAGATCAAAATACTGCTCCGGCCTGAACCTGCTTAGCTTTTGAGATGTGATGAGAGCTTGGCTTGAGGTGATACAGCATAGAGGTCATCTGTTTCCTCCCTCCTCCTCAACGGGCCTTTGCTTCAAAGGCTCTCGTTACCTGGGAAATGGAAGGAACAATGCCATGAGGTCATAGGTGTGTTTGTCATGGCACTTGAGCGTACATGCAATTTGTTGCAAGCTACCACCCAGGGAGTTGATGGGCCAGGCTGGAATGAAAGAGTTTGTTTCCATCCACTCTCTTTCATACCAGGTTGAAAAAGCCCATAACATGATAGGACTTTAGAGAGGAGCAGTTGTTTCTGGTAGGTCCTCAACCAGATGTGGTAAACAGAGCATTGGTCTAAAGAAAGAGGTTCCACCCGCAGATAAAAGTGCATGTGTGTCTGTTAAAGACTTGGGGGTCTGGGGCGGGAAACTGAGAGGGGAGGATTAGTGCATTATAGAAAAGGATGGAAAAATAAGAAAGAGGCTATGTGATGTAAATAGGCCTGAGCACTCTTCAAGCGGTCTGAGCTTTTGAGATGAAGGGTCCGTTGTATAGATATGCCACACAGACAGCTCTGATTATTCAGTACAGGGGGAAGGCCAGTAAGTTTTTGTGTACATGAGGACTTAAAATCTGTTATTTCACCATTTTGCATTTTTTCTATCCAAAATTTTGATAGGAAACCAAAGAGGATTTGAGACTTGGGCAGTACTGAAATGTGTTCTGATCGGACAGAGCTTTGTCTTTGATAGCCACATGGACACTTTTAAAAGTTGCTTGGGATTTGAACTCATCACTTCAATTGTCTAAAAAATCCCTGTGCAGCTCTTGAAAAAAAATAGATGTGGCCTGGGGGTAAAGCGCATTATGACTTGACACTGGGCAGCATTCACTGGACTCTTCCCCCCATAACCCCAAGAAACAGACAGTCCTGCTGCTGTCATTATTTTACTGGAGTGGCTTGTGGAGCCAGGTACAACTCAGCGTAAGGAGAGGAAGTAGAATTTAGCCAACAAGTTACCTAGCAAGGTCTCCGTTTACTATGTTTGTCTGAGCAGAAAGACACAACAGGACCCTTTCATTATGCACTGGGAACATGTTTGAGATCAGATTCCTTCTAGTTTTACAGAAAAATACATACAGATCCTGTAAATAAATGGAACTCTGCCAAACCTGCAAAGTGAAATTCTGCCCTCGGTTACAACTGCAACCCGTACAGCCCACTCTCCGCTTTCCAAGAACAGGCCATGAAATACAAATAGACAGAAAACTAAGACAGTGCCGCTAATTCTGCAGAACACTTAAGCAAAGGCTGAACTCCCATTGACTTCAAGTGACTGGGAAAGCCGATAAAGTGGGGGCTGTTGAACTTCCTTCCCCCTGTGCCTTTTGAAAGATTCCCCCTCGATCAGTAAAAGTAATGGTATATTCATAGGCCAGTTTCAGACTGGAATGAGGGCTCTGGTCCATTTTGAGGGCTGGAGTCTCTCTACGGGCATCTTTACAAATTAGCTTTCGACCCACCTCTGGGACTGCCTTCGTTAACTTTGTTGGCCTGCTGGAGTCACTAATAAAACTTCTAGTGACTTCAGTGCAGCCTGGTGTTTCTGCTAAGGCTTCCCAGTCAAAGCAGTGCAAGAGAGGCCTGCAGAGACATTGCTCCTGCTTTTGAAAGTCTTTTGTGAACATCTGCCCATCTGTGTGCAAGAGTTGAACTGCCAGAAAATAGGCAATGTGATGCTAATGATCAAACACACCAGACGGAAGAAGAAGCAAAAGCAGGTCCAATCTGCAGACTTTTCTAGATAAGGTTCTTGCTGTGTTCTTCACTACACAGTTATTACAGCTCTGGGATGCCATGCAAAAAAACCCTGAATTTGATTTCTGTTCCCCTGAACTGAACTCCCAATAAAATTTGTTCAGTCTCTGCTGGAGAGGAGCTTCCTTGCCTTTCTCTGCAGCACCTATTTTGGCCAAAGCAGTAACACCATTGATGATGTAGTCCAGTCCAACCCATTTTGAGCAAAGGTTGCCACTGCCATGTGGCGTAGAAAGAAGGAGTTAAAAGTAAGTTATAAAGACACAGCCTTGTTTGTCCGTCAGGATGGAAATCTATCAACCAACTCAACTGGCAATATGCAATTACTTGTCCTTGCAAAGAGATATAAGCATTTTAGCCAAAGAGCATAAGCATAAGCTCCAAGTCAGCTCCCAGTGGATAAAACATCTATAAAGACACACAAATAAGTATATGTAGGAAAGGGCAGATTCAGCCTTGAGTAACTTCCACCAAAGTCAGTAGGGCAAATGACATTCCTGCAACACTCATTGAAAAAAGTAGATGCATTTTTTTGCAAAAATAAATACATAAACACACACATACTATAATATAATATAATATAATATAATATAATATAATATAATATAATATAATATAATATAATGTTATAGTAAATTCAAAATGTAGACAAAAAGGTGTTGAAATGTTTTAATTATTTATCCATTGGTCAATAGAGGATAAAATCTTCACAGAATTTTTTTCTGTGCATTTTACTGTCTTTAGTGCATTTAACCCTTTGGGGCCTTTCCTTGGTTTGATTCTCCTGTGAGGTTTAGTTATGACAATAGCAGTTCCAGGTCCTTATCATGGTTATTGACTTATATCTGGAGGGAAAATGCTGTTTTTTCCCCTAAAACTGTATCTGAAAATGTGAGGTTGACTTATATGTAGAGTCTACTTATAACTGGAACAATAATGATGTATTTGAAGCATGGTGTACTCTTCTGGATGACCTGGCCTTTTTGCTGATCTCTCTCTGCATCTGTTGGCTTTATCATGATGGATTCAATATTGCTGGGTTTAACATTAAATATATATTCATGCCTCTCGTTATCTGCAGCCCTGATTGCCCATTATGATACAACAAGCTGGGGCATGTACTGGACTTTGGGAACCTCAACTCTGTGACTTTTCTGAGGGTTGAACAATGGGGAAATCAATAAAAGCAGGCATTAAGAGCAGAAAGCACAGAAACCCCAATAAAAATGCCAGAAAAGCATATTTTCCTTGGAAGAAATGCACTGATTGTTTTAAAGTTATTTTATATTTTAAACTGCCTCTATCTAGCCAATGTATTTTTTGCGTGTTTTCAAGAAGTCTGAAATGATTATAGTGTCCTGCAACTTGGCTTAAAATGTGATATTCCCAAAGCCATTATGTAGGCTTGGATATTTTGGACTCTACTCCTGACATAAGGAACAAAAACAAACGCGGGACAGAAATGTAATTTTAACTTTACGCCAATCTAAATTTTAGGCTCATAAACAGCATAATTGTTATTTATATTTGCCTAACTTGCATTGCAGTGAAACCTGAAAGTTTACATTGTGCACTCACAAAGCTTATAATTTCAGGTTGACCACAATATGCCAATGCTAAAGAAAGCAAATGGAAAATAGAAAATCCAGGCTCCAATAACGTAGTGAGGCTGAATAATTCAGTAGTTGCTGCAAAGGTTATGTTTACTCACTCTGAAGTCTAAGGTTAATCCTATTCAAAATATCAGTTGTAATACTGGAAAGGCTCCATTAGGCAATATAGTTTATTGGATTAAATTAGCGCGTGAATAGCTACTAGTGAGATCTATTGTTTTGAATGGTTTCATATTTCCATTATACTGCATTAAATGTTTCACTTAATTTACTTTCCATATTTCTATTTTTTGTCCTTCATGAACTGTTTTAAGTATATTCTTAACCTGTGCAGCAGCGAGTGCTTGGATCTGCTCGACATTTTGTGCCTTTTGCAAATGTTTTCTATCAAGGACAAGAATTTTGAAAGGCATCTTATGGTGGGATTATGACAAAACATTCATATAGAAGTCTGTGCAGGTGAAAGACCCTATTGGGGAAAGGGAATCTTTTGCTAACAAAAGCATAGGATGTTTAGAAGTGACTTAGGAACTTAGGAGCTTAAATTTCACTAGCTTTCAATGAGAGCTGGAATAATACATTCAAAAGACTCTGAGTGTGTGGACAGATGAAATACGTTTACCAGTTGGAAAGGTAGGAGAATTGCCTGTGGTTCAGCTGAGTCTAATAATTGTTCTGGCTGCCTGCTCTGTTGCACAGGAAGTGAAAGCTAAACCCTTGTGATTTACTACCTATTTCATTCAGAATTAAATCATCACATTTTAATATAATTTATTGTGAGATAGGAATGGGCAGATGACACCATTACAGTGAACATACATGCTCCCAAGAGGTAAGTTTCCCCCACTTTAAAGAGATATAATTATTTTATACAGTGCCTGGGAGCCAGCTTTACCTAGGTACTTTTGTGCCCAAGGAGGTAGGTAGGTCTATTGGAATTTGTAAAAGCGACTCAGCAGGCTAAGCCTATAAAAGTAATGGCATTACATACTAAACTAATTACTTAATCTCCTTAGGTGCTTTTGTAAATCCCAGGAGTTGTCTATCTGCGTCTTTAGGTGCCAAAATGCCTTTATAACTCAGACCCTTAGACATCTAGAACACTTGGTGAAAGTCAATGGGATTTAGGCTCCTAAGGGCCTAATTCACTTCTGAAATATGAAGGCTCCTAAATCACTGAGGCCCTTCAGAAAATTTACCCAGATCAGAAGCAGAGGGTCAGGCTCTAAGATGCTGTAGATCAGTGTAGGCTTTAATATAGCTTTGTTGATTTAGGCCAGCTAGGAGTGGACAGCATTAAGAGCAGTAATGTAATTAGCACTGCTCCTGCTCTAACGATCTGGCTTTACCATCAGCCAAGGTAAAACGAGTTACTTTATCACATCCATGATCTGTGTACACTACAACAGCCTACCGTGCTACAAAAGGCTGAGGCATGTCCTAAAAATAAAATCCTCTTCAAAGAGCCTGCAATTTACATCTGCAATATTGATAAGGGTTTGTAGCTTTTTGGTGGTGGCTGAGCTGTTAATGGGGAAATTACTTGGGCTCAACTTCACTACAGCCTGACTCACATTTCCATCAACAGATGCATTATGCTGCTAAGTCCCTGAGGCTTCGGGTAGATTTTCTGTGTGCTGCTGCTCAGCTCACACATAGCAGAGCCATGCCACACAGGGGTGCTAAAACTTCTTGTATAAAACATCTCGCAAACCCTGGTGTTCAGCTATTGGAAACTTCTTGTGTGCTTCAAGGACAGATCCAGCATGCATCAGAGCTACCTCCATGGGGCCAGTACGATCTGTCCCAAAGCCATCTTTCCTAGATTGTGCATACAATATGCTTTAAAGAGTTTTTTTGCACTCTCTGCAGACTGGGTTGCCTGATATTTCCTAGCACACAAATACAAATAGTTAGGGGGGCGGTCCCTATAAAAAGAAATAAGGAATATTGCATACTCATAGGCTTAATTTGTGACAAAACGGCAAAAACCTAACTGGTTAGAGATCTCTGCTAGACAAGGGACAACAAAAGTCACCCAAAGCACCTTTTTGAGCAAAGTTAGATCATTTATAATCACGTAAAGAGACAAGGTCAGGGTGAATAGGGCAAGTAAAATGCTTTTCGTGCCTTCAAGTATTAATAATCAAAGAAGAAATGGATTATCATCTGGGTTGTAAATATTCCCATATGCAATATTACACAAAATATAAATAATCCCATCACTCTATAACTAATGACTATTTAAAAAAAAATTATTATTTTTGTAGGAGTACATCTCTCTGCCCTAAACACATAACTCATCTCAATTTTAGTCATGTTACAATGCATCTGTTTCTCTAATTTGTCCAACAGCTTACATGACCTTCATCACAATAGCATCTGATCATTAGCAGCTTGTAATTGTTAACAAATTTTGGCCTTATATAATATAATTTTGTGCTGTAAAGGAGTACTTTCTGCTTGTAATTGATAAGTGCCATTCAGAGAGGTGAACCCATTGCCGCCTGTGGTCATTAACAACATGGAGAACCAGCCTATAAATAAAAAAGAGGAATGTTCTGCATACCCCTTCCCAAACCCACAAAAACAGTGTCTCCTGATTTTAAAAGATACCAAACAGGCATGGAGCAAAGTGTTATTTTTAAGCTGCTTAGACAGTAATGCAAACAGTGGCAGTGTCTAAAATCACAGACAAATAGCAATAAATAAAATCGAAAGCACTAGGACCTATCAAGGCGGGGGGCCATGTCCTCAGGGATTTGTAATGGGATATGGAGGCTTTCACCTCTTGGTCTCTCATTCACATTTCAAATCCAGCCCAGCTCAGAAGTGACCAAAGGTCGTTACCATCCAGTGGCTGTGTAGTGGCATATGTGAATGGAGACATGGTTTTATTTTAGCTCCTGGAAACAGAAATCCTTTTTAAAAAAGACAATTTTAGCAATATAAAAACACCAATATAGAGAGCAATTCATTTATGCATCTTTTTTGTATTTTGTCCATTATCCTAGCATCCAAATACATTAATTCTAAGATCTGAAATAATTTGGTGAGGCACCAAGTCAGCAAAGCATACAATCATATGCTTAAGTGCTTAATATAGAGGCCCTGATTCTACAAACAGTGGTGCACATGCTGAACTTTACAGTCCCTTTGGGACCATGCGGGATGTGTGAAGTTAAGCAAGCGTGCAAATCATTGCAGAACCAAGAATTAAAAAGTATGGGAGATATGTAAAAGTGCAAAGGTTTATTATTTACTCTTCAAATTCTGCAAAATAAAGATTGTCTCTAAAACAAAGGATCCTATGTGGTTGTCTCCTGGTGAGCAAAACACCAAAGTCCCAGAAAATGGAGATATTCAAATGAAACACTACTCAGAGGAAGGCTAGCTATTGGGGGATGTGATAGAGGTCTATAAAATAATGAATGATGTGGAGAAATAAATAAGGATCTATTATTTACTGTCTCTCTCAATATTAGTAAGAGGGGACACGGTGAAATTACCAGGAAGCAAGTTTAAAACAAAAGGAAATTATTTTTCACTCCATGCATAATGATCTTGTGGAACTCATTGCCACAAGGTGCTGTAGAGGCTGATGGTTTACCCAGGTTCAAAAAAGGATTGGACTTATTCATGCAGGCTCGGTCCATCAGTGGGTATTAAACATGAGGGTTAGGGGTGTAGCCTGCAAGCTAGGACTTCCTAGCCCTCTGAATGCTGGAAGCTGTAAGGGAAGCGGGGCAGGGAACAGCTCAGTCTGGACAGCCCCTGCACATATACTCTTCTGCTTAGCATCTGCTCTCTCACTGTGAGATACAGGTTTATAGGACAGATGGACCTGCGGTCTGACACAGTTCGGCACTTCTTATGCTCTTAATATCACACAGATGTGATAGTCCCACTTCTGTCTTACTCATTTTAGCCTGTGTCCTTTGAACAGTCCTTGCTCTCAGGTGACCAGTTGAGGTTGGACAGTCCCAGTTCATCCTCCATCACCTCCTGCTGTGGCCATGATGGAGCCTGCAGTCAGACTGTTTTCCTCCCTCCCCAGCAGTTAATCCCCATCTATGCCCGAGGCTTCTAGTATGTGCAGAGCAAAGCCAGTTTGACTGGATGCAGCATTCATCTTGGGTTCCTGTCCTTAAATGATTTCATGGTGCTGATGGGGGCTGATTTACTGTGTTATAAATTGATGTGTGTTTCCTTGGCCTGGAAGGTGTTATACAAATATCAGATATTATTATTGTGTCACTATTAATAGCCACCTCTGGGAAACAATAGGAGCTTGCAAATAGCTCTGGTCATCAAATGCCAACCAGACTATCCTCCAGTGAGTGAGTGAGATTCCCAGAAAACATCTATTTGGGGAAGCATAACATTTGCAAATAGGCCTGTTGTGAGAGGCAAAGTCCTGTAAGAATACAGGGAAGCAATTCTGCCCTTGGACGCCTTCTGGCTCTGAGCCTCCATGGTTGTATATGGTGCTTTATATCAGCACACAGTGGCTGTAAAATCCTACTGCATAAAGACCTCTCCACTCATTTGTACCAGTGGTAGCATTTCATAGTTACACACCACTCATTTTTTAAAAGGGTGCACAGGTAGGGGAACAGATGCTGTTTTTCCATTTCTCTGGACATGAGCGGTTTTTACATGTGTCAAAAAAAGGATAGTATTGTGATTAGGGCTGCTCAGTGACCCAGGGGATCAGCATGGCCAACTCTTGCAGTAGCAGGTGTTTTTTCTATGGGGCCCAACTCCTAGAATCCTGTGAGTAGGTGAGACTCTCAGGTTTTATGTTCTTTAATTCACTCTTAACTCCTGTGGAGCCCTCTCCAAGGTTGAAGGTGTAACTGGGCTGTCTCCTAAATGCCCCAAAGCAAATAAACAGCACCCCAAAAGCACTAGGACTTTTTTCTTTAATTTCATGATTTTGAAGCCCTCTTCATAATGTTTGAGGATCTGACTTCTGATATGCAAACATTTGGCATTGACAAGGAGCTTGGGCAAATCACTTAACTTTCCCAGCTGAGATCAGGACCTCCCTGTTCTACGCATTATGTAATGAGGAAGTCCCCACCCCAAAATTCTTTTGTGCTAAATAAACCATGAGAAAAGGGAAAGATATAACCCGGGTTAGAGATGGGGCACTGAGGCCCAGAGAGATTGTCTTGCTTATTCGAGCAGAAAGTCTATAGCAGAGCCAAGTGCATGCAGGCGGGGCTGGCCCAAGCTATGTCACCAGCTGGGCCAAAATCAATTTCACAGCCCCCTGCCCCAGCTTTTGATAGATAACTGTATTGACCAATCAGAAATTGCCATTAGCTAATCGCGAGCTCCTGGAGCTCCACCCCCCTCTAGCTCTGCCATCCTGGGCAACTCCCTGTTTTTTGCATGGGACAGGATGGCATTGCATGCTGATCTCCTGAGTCCCAGGCCCAGGCCCTTACCACCAAGCCTTTCTTTCTACCAGCAATGAGATGAGAAAAGCAAAACTTAGGCTGGAAAATTCATTAGAAACTTTTTTAACAGGAACTTTGAGGACAGCAGCAGGGCCATGTCTATTTGGGAGCTAGGGACAGAAGTTACACATAAAGTGGTTTAAGTGATCAGAAACTGGTTTAAACCTGTAACAGGACAGAAGCTCAGTGCACATAAACCAGTTTCAAAATGGCTCAAACTGGTTTAAGATAAACCTGGTTGAATGTAGTATCACTTAACTGATTTTGGACAAACTGGTTTATGAAACTTCTGTCCTAGACCCCTTCCTGGTTCAAGTTAAATCAGAGTCCTCCAGCATCCCAGCATTTTCCAGCCCTCCATGGGTTGTGCTGTTTGCTCCAGAGAGCAGAGTTGGCCATGCCCCCTGCTCCCTCACTGGAGCAGTGAGGGCTGGCTGACAAGGGGGTGAAGGGGGCAAGCCTGGCTGGGGATCCAAACCAGTCTGCAAGAGGGGGAGGAACTGCACTCCAGGCAAATGCTGGCTGGGATTTGGGGCAGGGGAGGTTAAACACTCCTTCTCCCACTCAAAATTACTGCTGGCTGTAACTGTAGACTACAAATCCCAGAGGCACCTGGAAGCAGGAAGAAGAAGTGATGAACAACCCTGCAGAGTCCTGTTGTTGTAAGTCTGGATTGCAAATCCCAGAGACCTTGGGGGCAGCAGGAAGAAGAAGTAAATGCATAGCCAAATAGCTGTGCTCTTGTGCCCCCTGGCTTCTGGCCTGAGCCACTGCAGGCACGGCACTGCATTCCCTGAATGAAAGGCAAATAAATGTCTGTTCACTTTTCTTTCAATTTAATCTCTGCATCTTAGACTAAACTGCAAAGACTGAATCAATTCAACCTTGGGCTTTTTGACTGTCTGTAGCTAGCCTGGGAGCCTAACTTTTGGAACCTAGAGTTAGGAACTTTGGCTAATATTAATATTTTGGAGGGTTGTGGGGGAAAGCACTGTTCCCCATAAAGGATGCTAGGTACCATACAACCATATATGCATGGGGACTGCTTTGTCATAGAAAGGCTGGCACATCTGGGGTGAAAGGTAGCAACAGTTCACCAGGGCACAGCAGTACTAGCACTGGCTTAGGACAGAATGGAACAAATACCTTTCCCATATTTGATTGAAACTGCCAGAGGGATTTACATTAGTAAACTGACTGAAGTTGGAAGCTGACCTAGATGCAAGGATATACCTCATCTATTTCCCAGCAGTATTGCTGGAATGCCAGTGATTGTAGGTGCTCAGATCTGGTGCTGACCACGTACTGCAAGCAATGATTTGTTACTGAATGTTGAACACATGCCTTTTGCCCATGTCTGTGCTCCATCTATGCATTGTAGTGATGTGAGACATGTGGGATTCTGTTCGAAGTATTTCAGAGATGCTGTAGTTGTGGGAGTAGCAGTGAACAGGTTAGCAAAAGTATTTGCAGAGCATTGTGCCATAAGCATGCTATGCAGAATATTTCTGGGCAGAAAATATCCAGTTCCTATGTATGCAGCAAGACTGATCCAAAGGCAGCTATTCTATTGACTGGACTATTCATGCTTCTTTGTGCACCACAGATGTGTTGCTCAGAGGCCCTCTGCTAGTTATCCATTTGCCCCATGCATGTTGATTGGGAGATCTCAGAGAGGATCAAAAAACAAGGTGGTATATCTGGCATTTCATGATCAAGTCAGACCTGATCTAGAGATATGTTGGTACCAAGAAGAATGAGGCAAGCCAATCCTCCATGCCTGTCATGCCACACCATGCTCTCTTCATATGTCATAGGAACCCAGAGCAACCCTGAGTGCACCTAAAGTCTCACAGGGTCTTAGCACAAGTACAGAAGTAATCTCTTTATGCTTTCTCAGTTTATCCAGTCCAGAGGCTCCTATCCCAATGCAGCACTGAGTAAGCAACCAGTACAATGACAGCTACTGGAGGTCCAGATCCTTTCTGTTCAGTTTAACAGAGCTCACCAATGCCATGCTGCTGAGGTCTCCATTTCTGCAGAAGTTCTGTCTCCAAAAAAGGACTGAGTGAGAGAGAAGGAAGAAGATGCAACTGAGTCAGGGTGAAAATGGGTTTCTTTACAGATTTAGAGATTTTAGAGCCAGGTGGGGCCATTCTGGTCACCTGTGATCACACAGCAAGCATCTGTGCTTGTTTTAGTGACTTGCATGTATCCTTCCCCTTTCAGTTGCATTTTTTCCTTTCCACAGGTGACCTGTGCAGTCTCACTCTTCATTCACCCCTATAAATAGACAGTCAGCAGATATCAGTGTCTAAGATCTTTGCAATATGTGTGCACAATTTGCAGTGCAAACTAGGGTGGTTTCTTGGAGAAACTACTGTGGTGACCCAGGCAATGAAAGAGAGATGCTCCTGTCAGTCACTGCAAAATGAAAATGATTAAAACTGCACATCCCGATGCCAAAGCCCATTTCTGAAGTTTCACTACTGCTGAGCAGAGGTAGAACTCCCACTGCCTTCAACCAGAGCTTTCCCCTGGGAAGGAGGATGTGCATGGTGTGCAGCATCCTCAGTGACTACACCCTGTCTATGGTGCCTACAAGAGATGGGCTTTAGTTTCTTCCCAGTTCTAACTGGCTTTGTATAACAGGAATAGACTCACTGCCCTCTCCACACTCTCTGGGTATGTCTACACTGCACACTAGGTAGGGCAAATAGCTCTGCCTGAGACTTACCCTCTTTTAGTGCAGCTCAGTCTGTAAAGGCAGTCCCTAATACAACAGCATAAAGTATATTCCAAGTGGCTTCAGTTGTGTTGTTCCTGGAAGTCTACTTAAACCAGAGAGCCTTTGTGAAGGGGGGAAAATAACTGCTTAGGCAAATACTACAGTTAGGTTTGCTGTGCACTAGAGAGGGTTAGAAGTAGTTCTGCTAGTTTCTAGGGATAGGGGCAGACATTCAAAAAGCCTGAGCCTGAATTGATTCAATCTTTGCAGGTTAATCTAACCTGGCTAGGCTAAATCACTTTGTAGCTGCACAGACATCCCTGAGATGCAGGCACGTGCCTGCAGTGGCTTAGGCTAGAAGCCGAGGGGGTGCTAGAAGAGCCTTCCCTTGCATAGTGCTGAGCTGAGGGGGTCATGGCTAGGCCCCAGCAGGATTAGAGAGGGGTCCCCCCCACCTCCTTGAGCATTTATCAGCTCTGTTATCAACATTTATCACTGCATCAGAAAACAAACAGCCTCTCTCATTAGTTCAAGCTCTCCTTAAACAAAGAAGGAACAGAGGGACATTACCAGCTGAGCTGTTGATTAGCTCCAAAAAGCCCCAAGCCAGCATTGCTGTCTGCCACAGCATGGACGGTAGCCAGCATGTGGTCTGCTAGCTAATGCTGAGGTGTCTGTGTAAGGCAGAGGGGATGGGGGATCCTTGCTTAGCAGGGAGTGGTGAGGGGAGGGAGAGAGCAGGAGGAAGCCAGGGAGATGCTACTGTGCCTGCAAGTCTCTTCCAGAGCTGCAGCCAAGGACCAGAGGGGAGGGGCCAGCCCTGCTGTGGAGCAGAGAGCCCGTCCAGCCCAGAGAGCATGCTGGGATGTTGGGGGAGTCTGATTTAACTTAAACTAGCAAGGGGTCTGGGACAGACATTGCATAAACTGGTTTGACCCAAATCAGTTAAGTCTGATACTACATTCAACCAGGTTTATCTTAAACCAGTTTCAGCCATTTTCATGCAGGTTTATGTGCACTGAACATCTGTTCTGTTACAGGTTTAAACCAGTTTCTGATCACTTAACCTGGATTATGTGTAATGTCTGTCCCTAGCCTAAAAGGAGCTTAATACCTCCTGTACGCATTGCAGATGATCAGAGCTTGTCTGCCCTCAGTAAGGGCTTTGCAGCTACCTCAGCAGCTGAAAATCCCCGGTGTAGAAAAGGCCTGGGCAGCAGAGAAGAGTGATCCTTCAGATAAGCAGGAAGCTTGTTTGCAGCTAGATATATAGGCAAGTGAAGCGGAAGGATGCTGTGGCACAGTGCAAAGATAAGCACATTGAACCAAAAGAGAAGAGAATGAAACTCCTCAGAAGCAGGGCTGTGCAAAACTTCAGGTGCCAATCCGATTCGGAGGAGAGTCAGCCCGATTTGGTGGCTGAATCTCCAGATCCGAATTGAATCAGGGTACCAATAAAAAGGTCTGAATCAATTCAAAGTTCTCTGAATCTTCAGAAAAGATTCAGAGAGCTTTGATAATTCAGGCAGTCCCTGCCCGCTGCAGCTGGACTCAGAGCTGGTAAGTAGGGGGCGGGGCAGGGGAGGCTGGGGGAGAGGGAGGGGGAAGGGGACCATGGCGGGGGGGACCCCTGCCAGCTCCCATCCCCTGCCTGCTCCTCCTGGCCCCCAGACCTCCACCCACTCCCCCAGCGCCCCCTTCTCCCCCCCCATGGCTGCCTTACCTGGCCCAGCTCCCAGCTCTTTAAAAAAAAGCCACACTCAGTGAGTGCTGCCAGAACGAGAGCGATCCCCACTGCCCTCCACTGCCCCACGCTGCATGGGGGAGCTCTGCATGAGCCCCCCAACCCCCCACTTCCCCAGCCCCCACATGGCTGCCCTGTCTGCCCCAGGTCCGGCCCTTCAAGAAAAAGAAAAAAAGAAAAAAACCCCGGGACTCACCAGCTCTTGCAGTGGCCTTGGTGCTTCGAGGGGCTCATGTAGAGCTCCCAGCGCAGTGCAGGGCAGCAGGGGGCAGTGGGGATTGCCCCCCTGCCAGGCAGGAACCAGTGAGTCGGGGTTTTTGAGGTTTTTTTCTTAAAGGGCTGGAGCTGGGATGGGTGGGGCAGCCGTGGCAGGGGCTGGGACAGTGGGAGGGATGTCAGGGGGCTCATGCAGAGCCCCCCACATGGCATGGGGCAGTGGGGGGCAGTGGGGATTGCCCCCCACCCAGCAGCACCCAGTGAGTTCGGGGTTTTTTTTTTTCAAAGAGCCAGGAGCTGGGGCAGGTGGGGCAGCCATTGCCAGGGCAGGGAGAGTGGGCAGAGGATGGGCCTGGGTGATTTGGAGATTCAGAGAGTCAACAGCAGCAGCTGAATCTCTGAATCAGATTCAGCCGAATTGATTTGGGACAGTGATTCAGATCACCAAATCGAATCACTGTCCCCCGAATTGGCCGAGTCCGATTCCAAAGTGAATACTAGCTGCTTTGCACAGGCCTACTCAACAGGGCATGGCTGAGTCCTGCTGCTTTCTGAACCCCTGCTTGGGACCTGGCCAGGTTCACCAGGGAAAATGGTATTGCCTTTTTTTTGCATTGTTCCGGATGGCTGGGCCCTTCCTGAGCATTTCCAGCATCGCATGGAAGGGGGGAGAAAGGAAAACGGAACCTTTCTTTATTTTCCTTCCTTTTGCAATTTCTCTGCGATCACAAAAAGCCATATTGCAGCCAATTTTCCTGCCTCCATTCAAACGTTCATTTCGCAAGAGGACAGGAATTCCTCTATGAGGGCCATTAGCTCTTCTGATCCCTCCTGCTATTGGTCAGGGGCTGAGCAATGCTCTCCGAACGGGCAACTTATCAGTTTCCTGCACTCAGGATCTCTGGGTCCAGCAGGCTGCCTGGCTTCTCCACCCGCTTGCCCAGCCCCAAGGAAGGGAGGAAGTAGAAGCCCCTGTGAGTACAGGGACCTTCAGAGGGATATGAAAGAGCTGCCAGGATAGGAAAAAAAAGCCATGTCTAGCTCTGGGGGCAGGTCACCTGTGCCCGTTAGCCTGCCCCCAGCACAGGGGGGAGGTGACTGTTCTGCTTCTGGAGTGGTTGGTGTAGCATGCCTGATGTGTCCGAGGTTGCTGCTGCTGGGTACAGTGAGCCTGCTGTCCCAGGGAGGCCCAAGGCAGACATCATGTAGTAACTTTCCATCCGTAAACTATGAGATGTTTAGCTTGCGCCTCAGAAAGGAGATGCAAACACTGTCTTCCTCTTATTCCTTTTGGGCAAAGCAATAGTATGGAAGACTAAAGTAATAACCATGGGGCCAAATCCTCAGTTAGTGTAAATCAGGACAACTCCACTTCTGTAGCTGGTGCAGACTGGCATAACTCCAAACTCTCACTTGTCCGTGTTGAGCTCTTATCACTTAACACTAGCTGCAGTTCTGCTCCAGGCTACATTCAGTCATGCTCACACCATGAAAGTCCCCTTGAACATCTAATTCATCAATGCTGTATAAGAGAAAGATACAGCTATCCTGCTGATGAGTTCAGCACCAGCTAAGGGCTCTTCTTTGCAATCAGGAACCTAAAAATTCTTTGTCTGGATGCATCTTGAAAGAAGACTGATATTTAAAAGAGATGTAACTCGTCTTAATTTTCTGAGACCAAGACTGAAGAGCAGAACTGAAAAGACTGGAAAGAAAGCACAAAGCAAACTTGTATTGCAGCCTGAAGGATCTCACTCACCTCGACATAGATGCAGAACTTTTATCCTTTTTATTTTAAATTTTGTAGAGACCAATTTTCTGTTGGTGAAAATGAAGAATGTTTCCTTGAAATCAGTGGACCTGAGCCCAAGTCCACTAGCAGTCTAAACTACTTTTTTTTCCACCCTGGATTCACTATACATTCACAATGCCTAGTGCCACAGTACCTGTTCTAGTCAAAAGCACGGCAAGCCAGGTGTGTTAGGACAGCACTGAAAACTGAGCAGAAAAATGTGAAGGTCTGATCACAATGGTGGTATAGCCATGATGGCCCAGGAATGATACAAGAAGCTAGGATTCTTTAGAGTGATATCTTTTATTGGACCAACTTCATGGTTGGAACAGAGTTAGACAAGCTTTTGATCTTCATCAGGTCCTGATGAAGATATCACCTTAAACATCATCCCCTCTCTCAAGGTTTAACTAGCTAATTCTGAACCAGCAAGAGAGCTCATTAAATCACCTGGCTTGCTCTAGTTCAGGGGTGACCAAGACACAATCTGAGGAATTAGTGCTGTCATGGCTTATCTTGCCATCAAATTTCTTGACCCATGGGGAGCCCTGGGAGCTAGATGAAGTGGCTCTGCACATCACATCTGTCCTGCAGACTGAGCCTGTGCCACAGGGCCATGTACTGTGCATCGCTAATCTAGTCAGTGTTATCAGAAACATGATGAATCTGAATATTGTGTTACTCGAATATTTTGTTACAAAATGTTTACTTCATTAAACCCAAAGGCTCCAACCACTGCATAGTCTCAGAAGTTGATCTTTGGATGGATTATTTCATTAATGCAGCTTCAAGCTAAAATGTTTGTTGAAACATTGAATACTCAGCATTACCAGGCATTTCTACTAGTAGTAGCCCAGACTGGGATCCACAGTTTATCATGTATATACTGTGATCTAAGCTGGTATGTACTGGATTTATGAGACATTGTTCAAAATCCATATATAACCCTCTCAAATACCTATCCTGTGGATATAAAGCCAACTAAAGGCATGGATGGTTTAGTGCAGGAGTGGCCAATCCACAGCATGGGCAGCCTCTGGGCGTGGTACACAGCAGATCGGGGAGGGAACAGAGAACAAAGTGGCAGATAAGGAAGGGAGCAGAAAGCAGAGCAACAGATCAGGCAGGGGAAGGGGATTAGAGTGGCAATGGCACGTCTTGTGGCATGCCTGCCAAAAAAAAGTTGACTTATGTTGGTTTAGTGGGTTTTCAGGTTCTTACTTTCTGCAGCCATGTCTTAGCTTGAGGCATGTGGTGAAATGAGTTTGGAAATTTCAGAACGTGACCTCTACAAAGAGGATCCTGCCTCATAGAAACACTGCTCACTGTATCCTCCCAGTCAATTTGGCCACCTCTGTCCTGTGGAGGCCAAGTGTTAAATGGCGGTACAGAATGCCTGATCTCTAAGCAGATCCAGTCCTTCTGGGTCAGAGTTGAGATCTTTGGCTGGAGGCACTGATGAAATTTGCTGGGGAAGACAAATTGTATTGACTTTTATTCCCATTGGCACTATTGCTCCTGAAGTAGCCCCAAGCACAAATCACTTCCTGAAGGCAGGAAATGCAGTGAAATCCTGGCTTTTTTCCCATCACTGAACAGGTGAGAGACTTCACTCAGCTATGTTTCATTTTGTCCAAGGAGATCAATAAGATGCATCTACCCCCAAAACAAGGGTATTGAGCCAGGTATTTCAAAGCAGAGCCTTAAGTCCATGTATAGGCACTGCAATAGGAGTTTGCAAACTCCTGGTCAAGCTGATTTAAGTCAAACCAGTGCAAATCCTATGTGGAAGGAGGATTGAGAGCCAAATGGGCTGACCACCCCAGAGTTCCCAGATCCTTTGCCAGGGCCTTCACTCGAAGGGCAGCAACCCCTGAGTCCCCTGGAGAGGACAAAATGGTTGTTTTGTATCATCCCAGGCTCAGTCATGGCCACCGAGGACAAAAGAGGAATCCAAAGTACTGAGTCCACGCAAGTTAATGCTGCCAAGTCTCAGTTTTCACTGACTTTCCCTGAGTAAGGACATTCTTTTTCTCTTTACCAACCGTAAAGCTGAGGAAACCTAATGCCAGTATTAAGAAAAATACTTTTCAAATTATCCTTTAGTTCCAACAGCTTAATGTCCTTACATACGCTTAGGGTGAAGTTTCAGCCTCATCTGTTTGCAGCAGTCCAGCGCCGCGCAGTTTGGAAGAACACCCGCCCTTTCATGTTTACGTGATTGCTTCTGCTGTTAGGGCTGTCCCTCCCTTTGCCAGCTGCTGGAGAGGGGCCGCTTGCAACATTATTCCTTCCCAGAAGGAAGCTCTTGCCAGGATTTGCGGGCTTGCGCGTAAGTTTGTGCTGGCATCAGGAAAAACGGTGTCCCTAGACTGCTCCATTATGGAGCTGGGCTGCACTCACTCCTGCTTGCATTCTGCCTTATTCTTTTGGTGTTACGTCATTTTAGTCCTCCTGAATGAAAGCTGGAATGGGGAGGTCAGCCGTGATAAGGCAGGGCCCTAGCTTTCTGGTCTGTATTTTCCAGCACTTGGCACAGTGGAGGTTGGGTCCTAGATCAGGCCATTAACAATATTAGTATTGATAGTAATCATGGGAGCTCCCAGCCAGAGTAAGGAAATCAGAATTGATTCATTCAGCCACAACTTTTACTCGCTTGTATTAAATGAATTGGATGAATGAATTGAATAAATTTCTCTAGTGAGTTTTGTAAAAAAGGAACAGACATTGAGTAAACACAGCTACCGAGGAGGCAATTTCCGTCAATAGAAAGGCATAGCCAGGCAGCCTAGACTACAACTGCCTTGTTCAAGCAAACAAAATCTTTGGGTAGGGGTGATAACTTTTAGTAGATGAATTAAATAGTTGCAAAAAAGTTGTTATGCAACTATTTAGTTGGTCTAATAAAAGATATTGCCTCTACCCAAAGATTTTATCTGCTTCTGCTTACACCAACGCAGTCACAGCCTAGATTCCTTGTTTAAGCAAACTGTCTTATTTAATAAGAGCCAATAATGTCAATGGGACTGTTTACATGGCTAAATATTGCTTATGAGAGAAAGACTGCTGAAGAATTTGGACAGTTTTACATATGAAAAAGGTCATGTACATTGATGTTGTGTTGTGATTAATATGGTTGGTGAGCATAGCATGTAGTATTCCTTTCCCACGTGACTTGCCTAAGGGTTTGAGCTGAAGCCCACGGAAATCAGTAAGGCACTTCCCATTGACTGCAAGGGCTATGGAGAACAGGCCCTGAGAAGAACAACTTGCCTTTGATTCCTACGTTGTCAGTGGTCTGCGCGGTGACCAGTGACTCTGCGCAACTGTGGGCAGATCATCCAACCCCTCGGTGTCTCTGCTCCTCTGTTAGTAAAAGGTGGAAAATAATCATTTCCTAAGGGTGAGGTTCAAATCATGCTCGTTAGGTACTTTGAGGTCTTTAAGACATTATTACAGTTGAGCCCTGTTAGTGCTGGCTTTATTTTACAGCTTCTTTTGTAGCTGCATGGACAATGACATTCAACTTTCCCTCTCTTCCTGCATGTGATAGAGTACAGGCATGTTTGTGCTGTGCGTAGGGGAGACGGTGTGGTATGGAGAAAGCAGTTGAGTTGTCTTGACTTAGGGGGCTTGGTCATGTTGGTTGTTTGTGACATTGCATTACATGAGCTCTGGAGTTGATTTGCCCTGCCAAGTGGACAATAAGAGGTCCAATACTAAGGCCAGGCCAGCCAGACGTGCTGGGTGTTGCTCTCAGCTGACTCCCTCTGCCTGAAAGTTAGAATGGCATTGACAGCCTCTGGATGGAGCTACAGTCAGCACCATACCCCACAGCAAAACCGAGAGTGGCTGGGAAATAGTGCTGGTGAGAAGGGGGGGAGGGAGGAAACGAGGAGACTGCCCAGGACCACCCAGAAGAAAAAAACAGAGAGGAAGAAGCAGTGAAGTGGAGGCTCCAGCTCTTCCAGTTATTATGTTCCCCCTCAATAGCAAAGCTGGGCAAAGAGTTTCCCATGGGAAGCGAAGACACCAGCCAAGTCATCTTTGCCCTGGTTTGGAAAACACCTTTTCCTTGGTTTTGTTCCCTTGTGCCATAAGCAAAAAGCAGATGTTGCCAGTGTAGCTGCATTCATGAGAGCAAAACTTCCAACACGTACAGCAAGGGAGGAGGGACAGTGCAGTTGAAGGCTGTGACACTTGTCTGCCAGATCTCCTCATTCACAGAGTTCCTTGGGGCAAGGGCGGGAAGGGAGCTGACTCAGTAGAAATGCTGGCACCAGTTACAGCTCAGTGGAGAACATGGCAAATATTATTCTTGGAGAAAGGATGTGGAATTTGGGACGTTGGATGCACATCTAATTGACATCAACCACACCAAGGTAGAATGAGGTGAAGAAGTAGATTATCCCCCCCAGACATGCATACACATGCACATGTCCCAAGTCCAGCCCCGTGCATGGTGGCCCCTCACTGGAGGTCACTGGTTCCAGAGGCAGAGCAGAGCTACTTGCAGATACCTGCACCACCCTCCTGGTGCACTACGAAAGCCCTAGAGAGGCAAGGTCAAGACTCTGAGCTATAGTCAGTCTTGGGGTAAGCAGCTGCAATTGTTGTGCAGATCATCAGACTACCACTTGCAGGAAATGGCTAGTTGTTATATGATGGGTAGAAGCTGATCAGAAAACATGTGCAGGTGGTAAAGTAGGGCAGCTTCTGCCACTTGGGCATTCAGTGGATGTGCAGTGTGGACTGGGCTTGTAAAATGAGTGTAACGAGCGTGGCTTGAGCACAGGGCTAGGAGTACCATCTTCATCGCTGACTTGTGCTGCATCAGTAGCATGACTCCCTGTTTACATCTGAGTGAGATAGCCCCCCAGGCTTTGCGTCCCTGTCACTGAAATGAGGAAAGCACTCATTTCCCTGCTTGAGAGTGAGGTGAAGAATTGCTGGTCGATGTTCGCACAGCAGTTTGGAAGAGCCCCACCACCGCGGGTGCCAACAGGCAGCTCTGTTATTCGTAGGAGAGAGGCCCAATATGGAGTGACCTGGACTACAAAGGCTGAATTATCCCCCAGCCTTGCTAATGGTGGTCCCTTCATATCACGTTTGGTTCTCTTTGTCAGAGCAAGACAGTACAAGGCACTCATTGCCACAGCTTGTGCTGGGCTGAGAAAGTCAGAACGGCTGCATGGGTCACAGAAAGGATGGAGAGTTTGGACCTTAAGCTGTGGTCTTGCTGTCTGACACTGGGCAGGTCACTTAACAGCTCTCTGCCTCAGTTTCCCTTCACAAAAGCATGGATAAGACAACTCTTCCTCAGGTGGTTGATGTTTAATTCATTAAACTTTGTCAAATGCTTGGGGATTTGGGAATTGAAATACACTTCACAGGACTGATTCTTGACAGCTTAGCCCCAGTTGCTAACAGTCAGTGGAGCTGCATAGTTGTAAAACTAGCATAACTCTGTGGGGAGTGAGACCCCATATGTATAAACTGCCTCCACTGGAGACAAACGTGTTGGCTGTTGGGCTCTCACCCTTCAAAAGACTAAAGACAAACACAAATCGACAAGGACGTGTTCTGGACAGCTGAGGGAAGGTTTCCTTATAGCTAGTTAATTTACCAAAAATGCCATTTGGGTTCACCAAAACTATTCACAATTTTTGGGTCAAATTTAGCAAATCATGCTGACCACAGAAAATGGAAAATGAAAAGGAAATTCTTGGACATTTTCAGTGAAACGTTCTGACTTTTCATTTCAAAACAATGTTTCTTTTCAAAATATGTTTTTTTTTTCCTAAAAGGGTAAAAGACACCCAAAAACAAAAAGTGTTTTTTTAATTTGAGATCAAAACATTTTATCCGACCCAAAACAAAATGTTTTCAGTTTTTAATTTGGCAACAATAAAAAAACTGCTATTTTCGTCAACCTGAAACCTTTCTTTCTTTTCTTTGGTTTAGTGGGTGACCTGAAAATCACCTATTAGCTCAACTCACTCAGCTCAAAACTGATGCCAAGAGCCGTTTCACTTGTGGGTTTCTCTGTCTTGCAATGCACAATGTGTCGTCATCGTGTCATTTTTTATTAATTAATCAAACCCTCATGCTTCATCTCAGTTCCAAACTTAAGACTCATGAACTGCACTATTTATGTCTCTTGATTTGTGTCCAGTACTGATCACAATGCTGAATACAAATACTTTGGTCCTGTTCTGTTTGCCTTCTTACAAGGAGCAAGGCCCATGAAATATGCTTCTCTGACAATGTTTAGAGAGGACTAAGCTTCACAGCTGGCCATTGTTCTCATCAAATACTATTCAGAGGTTGTCTCAAGTGCCACCATCTTTCCAGTCACCCATCCAGCCATGCTGTACTTCCCAAACAGAAGTCATGATGTCCTTCAAACCAGCACTTCATGCCAGTGGTAGAAGTAATGATGCCATTAATTGCAGCTGCAGTCAGCAGCTAACTAATCCAGCAAGATTCCTTGCAGTGCCATTGAACAACATAATGTTCAGGGGAACCTGATCACTGTCATATCGGTCAGTTCCAGAGTAGGGATATTGGCCCAGTGGTCTACTGAGGAAGGGAGAGAAAGGATGGAGACCTGATGGATTGGCAGGCATGAGCAGGGAAGTCCACATACACTCACTCCCTTACATACAGGCTCACACTCTTTATTTATGTGCTGCTTGAGCAGCAGAAGCAACTCCTGTGTATGTCCTTGCTGCAACCGGGAAATACCCAACACATCCTCCTACACAGAGCCATGGGCCACCAGTAGCACAGGGGAAGAGAAATAAGAGTTTCACTGAAAATGACAGATGGGTCCAAGTCATAGACATCAACTGCAATTCCCAGATATCATGTCCTGTGAAGACTGGGGGGTATTTAAGGGCTACTGTTTGGACCGGAGCACACCCCTATTTAGACAGAATCAGAGCTAAAACTGCATGGAGCTGTGCCAGGCAACATTGGCTGGGGGGCCCTCCCTACACTAGTGCATGTTTGAACATGTGTGGCCTGCTGTTCTTAAATAGATGCAAGGAAAGGGCCTGGTTAGCCCTTGAGGCGAAGCCAAGCGGCAGTTGTGGGGGGTGGACCGGAACAGGTTGAGGGCGCTTCCTCGTAGAAGAACAATATTTTCAGATGGCTGAAGAAAATACAAAGTGAAGGAGGTTGGCTTCGGGAGGAAAAAGCCTTAATTAATTTGGGAGATCGCTAGGCCCCCAGCCCATGTCATCGGTTCTTTGAGACTGGAATGCAAGTTATTTGCAGATAAGCCAATCAGAAGAGGCAGTGGGCAAGGTGATGATGTCTGCACAGGCTCTATGGGGGTGAGAAGAGAGAATCCTTTTAGAAAGCAATAGGAAAGGAAGGAGTGAGGAATATAAGGGGGACTGTTGCAAGCTAGCTACAACCAGGCCTTTCCTTTCTCTTGGATTCAACAGTGATGAAGTAAAATGGCTTCAGTGTACAGAGGCCATTTCAGTTTGCAAACCTGAAACGTATCCGGTGCTTTTCCACTTACGAAACAAAGGAGAAGAGGTGATTTAAAGAACCATGTTTGCCTGGAAGAAGATGGGCAGAATAGGTCTGTCTGGTAGATGCAGCTCCATAACTGTTAGGATGTTGTTTTGCCCAGATCACACCTTTATGTTTTACTGTCAGCAGAGGCAGTTGCCGTTTTGTGTTCTGCCTGTTACTAAGGAGGCTCTCAAGCCACCTTCTTCTATGGAGACTTACCTGCTGTTCCTGCACTTTCAGGTGTTTTCCATTAATCTAGAGTAAAAGTAATTTCCATTGGGAGAATACGGGTGCTCTTTGTGCCCTCTCTGCCTTCATTCTGCTTCACTGCGCTGGCATGGTGCCCTTCAGCTGGAATTGCTGGCACAATCCTACGGACTAAACAAAGCTCCAAAGCAAACACCCCTCACTCCAATACATGTAAGAATTAAAGAAGGCTTTTTCGAACTTTCGCTGCTACGGCACAGGGGAGTGCTTCGCTAGGCCTTGTATCTACACAATGAAAGCTTTGTGATTTAAATGCGTAGAGAAGATGCCAATGGAATCGTGTCCTCTAACTAAAACAGAGAGATGGTTTTCATACGACAAAAATGACCTTCTACCTTCAGAAAAATCATTTAAACTTTAGGCAAAAAAAAAAAAGCTATTAATTTTGAAGAGTTTATGAATAAGGCAGAATGATGATTTTCCTCCCCCTGGTTTGATCAAAAATACCATCTTCTGCATGTGGCTAGAGCAGTCTTGGATATCTTTCAACCCCATCATTGCTCACACAATCTTATTTCAAGCCATTAGATGCAAATAAAAAGCAGACCAAAGAAACCACTTTCACATAAGAAACATTTTACAACAGCTTCCAGCTTGGCCTGTATTTGTTCTTGTCAGTTCTTTGTGCATTGCCTAAAGCTTTGTGAGGCGGAGCAGGGGTTTAATCCTCATACTGATTCCCTTGATTTTACAGAGCCATTGCAACACTCAGTAACTCAGTCTGTCCATCTGTTACATGGGCACAATGATAATCATTTGACATGTATATTGTGGTGCTTAAATTATACCTGTGAAGTAATTGGAGATCAGTGAGTGTAAGGTATTGTTGCATTTTTCTTATTTTCCATGCAGGCCAAGTTGGGATGCTTTGAAAATGTCTTTGTACTCATTAGACAGATGAAGGTTGAAAAGGAAGACACTGTGCTTGTATAATCTACCATCCAGGGTCACTAAAACAACATTGATTTAATCAATCCAGTCTGGCTGCCCTCACTGAAATCATGCTCAGGTAAAATCCTCATTAAAATGTACATACCTGATACTGCAGGCATTGAAATCAGTGGTAGGTTCAGGCGCCAGGGGAGCTGTCTGACTCTGTGCTGCAGGATTTGCCTCCATTACATTTGCAAAATGTTTTGCAATCCTTGTTGGAAAGAATCTCTTCTGAGCTGTACCGAGTACCTGACACCCTGGGCACGTTGCAGAACCATTGCGGTTCTAAAGGCTTATTAGAATAGTCTGTTGTCCTCAGTGGAGTTACTGCAGATTTCACAGGGGTGCTTGTCATCAGTGTATGTTCCCAATAACTCTCATTGAAACCTCCCTAATATACACAATATTTAATTCACCTCTGCAACACTTGGGGTATCTTTACCTTCACTGATATCAGTCCCTGTGTCATTGCAGAGGCGTCAGCCCAACAAACTTGAAAACACACCACCATGTATACGTATCTAATCACATATTGCAAAATTGCTTCAGAGCCCAGCCATGGATCAGGGACCCATAATGACAGTGAGCTTTGCAAAAGCACTTTGAGGTCTACAGAGGAAAAGAGCCAGGAAGCAGCTAGTGGCATTACGTTAAGTGCTATACAAACACACAACCAAAAGGTGCCCTTTGCTGCAAAGAGCTCACAATTCAGGTTGATTTGTAAGCGAGCCCCATGATACTGAAATTTTAGTAAAATCAAATTTTACATTGATTAATGTCTATAAAAGTTTCCTGAAGTGACACATTTATTGCCGTAACTTTTCTCTGAAGAGACTCAGGTTTTTTTCTAGATGCAAAAGCAGCTGAAGCCAACTGAAAGTCTGTAGCCTTTGTGCCCCCCTCCTCCCCCCGCTTTACAACAGGGACTGTCTTTTGCTGTTCTAGCAAAACTGTATTTCTGATTTAGCATCATTTTTGGCACCATCTGAACAGCACAAGGCTCCTTTTATCAGCCTGGCATGACCACTGGATGGTCATTTGCTGCTTTTCTAGCAACCAGGACTGCTGGATGCAGCTTCCCCAGCCTTCCCAGGGGATGCATGCTCTTTATCCCATGGAAGCCCAGGTCTGCCTTCCTCCTGGGGTTTTGTTGATGAGGGGATAATTCACCCAAAATGGAGCTGCCCCTTTCCACTGCCCCATCCCCTCCCCTCATTCCTGTTGAACAAATAAACAGTGGAGTGATGACAGCTGCCAAGCTTGGTCAGAAGACTCTTGACAGAAAATTGACGTTCCTGCTGCGAGGAGAGAGAGAGGGCTGTGTGTTTGAAGAGCCTAAATAGGAAAGGGGCTGGAGTGGGGGGCGGGGGTCGACAAGGAAAGCAGTATACATGGCCTCAGGAGCGCACCCAGGGCTAATACAAAGACACCCCCCATAACACTGAATCAGGTAACAAAGTGGTCTCAGGGACTTCCATGTCCAGCAAGAACATGAATGCTCCACGTCCAGTATAGACATGTGATACTGTGGGGCTACAGCATGCCCGGGCATTGTGGGCATAATTATTTCTTGATTAATTCAATTGCTAGATCCTCCACTAGTGGAAGTTGGCTTGGCTCTAGCACAGTGGTTTTCAACTTGTGGTCCATTGACCCTCAGGGTCCACAGACTATGCCTAAGGGGTCCACAAAAGATGACTATGATCAATCAAAAGTATGTGAATACCTGCACTTACAATTCAAGGGGGTCTGCACATCCATTTGAAATTTGTTTAGGGGTCCACAAATGAAAAAATGTTCAAGCCCACTGCTCTGGTGGAATCAATGGACCTGTGGCCCTTATGTCAGCAGAGAGTGCTCTGTATGTACCCAGGTCTGGTCATGGATTAGTTATTAATAACAAGAGATGCCATAGCCAACAATTTATAATGGTTTGGAGCTCCAAAGGCGCTGGAACTCACCTCCATCTAAAACCATTGTGGAGTCCGTGGTCTTTTGTGGGACAGTGTATAGACAAAGGGAAAGTTTCCACAGCAAAGAAATGCTTAATGGATAAAAAGTTCCATCACTTCTCCACATTTTGCAAAACATCAAGAACGTCTTGAAAACTTTTGTGAGATCCAGAGCATTTCTGAGTGCTGCCCTGTCTGTTACCTCACTACCTCGACCCATTGAGAGCAAATTCTCAGCAAAGAGCCTGTTCGGTGAAAAAGAGCAAGGATAAAAATTAGAAATCATTTTTGTTCTTAGTCAGCTCCTCAAAAGCTTAGTCATAGAGGGAGAAGGAACGTTTCATAAGTACAGCAACTGGGGAGAAGATGCAAGTAATTAGGGTGGGATCTCATCACCCATCTCTAGGAGTAGCAGCTTTCTGGTATTTTGAAATCACAGTTAAGTTCAGAATCCATGTCTAAAGCTTACCTGAGCTGGATAGAGCCATGAGAGCCTTGTCAGCTTTTCTGTGAATAACTCCTATTTAACATCTGGGTTTCATCTTTTTTTTTTCCAGATGAACAGCAGAAACCCTGGAGTGAGTCATGTCCATTTAAATATGGAAGCACATCATAAAACCTAATGAAGAGTCTAAAAGGTGAGCTTTTTGTGGTTAAAGCTCATATAAGGGTCAAGATTGTTTGGTTTATACATGGGGGGTAATTTTGAGTAGGTAGGTGGCCTTCAAAGCCATTAAGAAGAGTTGTTTGCTCAGTGCAAGGACTCAGTTCTATTGGGAAACTACCCTACAGTCTCATGACATGCATTACCAAGCTTCTGGGACTACTTCATAGCAAGACAGTGTTACCTAGAGCCACAGCTCTCAAACTTTTCCAGATTATAATCTCCAGCCACACTGGAAGGGAAATTGTGAGGCTTTTTACACTCTAATCATAAGAACTCCCCCAAAACACCTGGGGATCACCTCGCTAGTAGAACAGGGGACTGAGAATCAGGACACTTAGGGATAAATTCCTGTCTCTGATATTGATGTGACATTGGCCAAGTCATGTCACCGCTCTGTGCCTCAGTTTCCCCATTAATAAAATCTGTTAAAGAATGACACTAGCTCCCACGCTAGTTTTAATGAACTCATGTCTGAAAAACTGCAAGTGTTATACAATACAGAGTAATCCTTTATCATCCTCAACTTGCTTTCCAGGAGTTTAGGAGATCCCTATTAAATTCCATTTCAGTATAGGCGGTTTTAAAAAAATAGACAACTATTTCATAGCCCCTGGTCTGGGTTGATATAAAGTTGCTGTTTGGTCTCAGAAACATTTTGGTTGATTTTGATTAGCTAGAACCAGCTCCCCTGATCTGATGCCTCCTCTGGACCACAATGTTGTCATTATGTTGTGGGACAGTTTCAGATGCCAGTTAGGTTACTACAGCAGCACCCATTCAAAAGAACGCCACTGGGGGGAAAAAAAACTGATCTGAGAGCAGGATCTTTCTTCTAGCAATATAGGAGACCAAGACAAAACTCTGGGACTAAACATTTCCCATGCTTTCAGGGGGGTGCAATCAGGAGCCAGATTTTGTTTGCTTCAGTTGACTGTGGTAGGACTCTAGATTTACCATTCTGAAGCCAAGATCAGAACCTGGCTCATTTACCTGGTTTCTGAGTTAAATAAGCAGCCTTGGGAAATGGGTTCACTGCATTTTAACCATGCAGAGATACCTACAACAGGCAAAGGCTGCAGATCTAAAATTACATTAAAATAATGCTAAAAGCATAATTCATGGACTATTTGAGGCATTAAACAAATAAGGTCTCACCTTCTTTCCCCACTTGCCCTTGTTTCCATTGCTCTAACAGCACCTCTACTTACTGATCCCTAGGTTTTGTTACTGTGACTCTAATGCTGGCGTATGGAGTGGGGTTTATTGATGCTAAGCCTCTTCCTCAGCTGTCTTTTAAATTTTCCACTCTTTCATCTCCAGTTGTTGAATGTGTTCTGGATTAGGTGACTGCAGTTTCCTGTGCCTACTGTGGCAACCAACAAGTCAATTATCAGCACTCCATGTATTCTTCCCTTCTCTCCTGGTGCCGCCTTCATACTCAGAACTGAAACTTAAATCAGAACAGCAGCCCTATAGGTTGGGAACATTTATTTAAACCAAATCGAGGAACACCATGTACATACAAAATCTGGAAGGCAACACAGCATATAAAGAACCACTCGTAAATAATCCTAGGGGTTCCCAGCCTGATTGTTGTTCTAGTCACATAGATCTCTTGGAGCCACCCAACACTTTCCATTAACCACGCTGAAGGGAGAGGTTTACAATATACTTCAAAGGAGATAGGAGCCAAAGTGAAGAAGGTCTTGAATAGGAGGGAGCTGTTGTGACAGGGTATGGTGCAGTGGATAAGCAGAACCTCCTCCTATGCTGCAGGCATTCCCAAAATCATGAGAGAAGATGCAGCTTTATTTAAAACTATCTAATCTGCCTTATGTTATCCCCTGCCAAGAAGCTGTCGGAAGAGCTACCTGTTTGTTTGTTCTCTCCCATACCATGAAGTCTGATGTTAAATCTGTAGTTCTCATCACTGCAAGAAACCAATTTTGTGCTCCCTTCATGGTCTGGGGCAGTGTTAGAAAATCCACTAGGCCATGGCTTTGCCTCTTGGCTATTCTTTCTGGATGAAATTTGTCCTTGTGTATACAAAAACAAAGAAACCAGAATCTGTTATTATTTAATAACCAAGATTGGGGCTTCATTTGCACACATGTAGTTGGAGACGTTCTCAGCCCAGAGAACATACAATCTTCAGACTTGACCCAAAGCCCACTGAAGTCAATGGATCGCTGTTGTCTTCTGTGGACTTCAAACCAGGACTAAGCAGGGACAGGCACCTGTGGGTGCATTTGCACATGAAATTAATGTGACGGAATAAACTTTGGCACATATCACACTGGATTTTATGGCTGCTGGGCACCATGTTTACACATGTGCCTGGGACCACAGCATGTCAAGCTGGGTTGGAGCAGCACCAGCTGCCACGGGGTGGGGGGTGGTAGGGGTCAGCCTACCAGCCCAGTGCTGCTCCAACCCAGCTCAATGTGCTGCGGAGGGGCTGGTTGGGGCACCAGGATGCTCCAGTATGGGGCTAACCACCAGGCAGCCCCCACCCTGAGGCACCCTTGTGCCCCAGTCAGCCATGTCATCATCTACATGTGCATTGCTGTGCACTAAAGAACACTGCCCTAGGATAGTACTTGTGTTTACAAGTACTAACCTACAGCAGTTACTTAGTTTACTGCAGCCTAATAAGGCTGCATGTGTAGACACTGAGACTTTACTGTGGAGCTAATGAGGCAGCTCTGCAGTAAATGTCTCGTGTAGATGTGCCCTTTGTGTTGTATTCCTTGAACCTGTCAAGCAGGGGTTTGAGCCAGTGGATCTATGTAATGGTTTCAGTGTCCACATCCACCCAACACTGTTTAAGGCACATGCAGAAGGTATGCAGAGGCCACCCTCCAGGGCTACTCTGTCCCATCACCCCATCCTGTAAAATGCTGAAGCAGAAGTTCAACAATGCACAGGGGCTTCTGATTCCCTGCGGGGTGAGTGAACTTCACTCTCAGCACGTGGAGCCTTTGGAGCAGCAGGGGAGGAGGGATTTTTATCATGCTTCCTCCCCCTTACGCTTTTCCATTTTCAGGTATAAGATCTGATTGTCCTTTCAAGGAATCTCCATTAGGGCCTGGCACAGAAGTTGCCTTATGGTTTTCATTTAGATAACTCTCCTTTGTGGTGTCTGTTATCACCCAAGTATCTATTAAGATTTATTCCTATTATCGTGCCATTCATTTTATCCAGCACATATGTGTTGTATTTAAGGAGTCATAGGCACTCCCTGCTTCCAAGGACGTGGTAGCCAGGCTAACTTCTGCTTCCCTGAACCAGATCTTCCTATTTCCACAGGCTTGGGGCTGTAACAATCAGCCCTTGTCAGCTCTAGTACTAGAGCTGGTGTAACAAGTTAGGGGCCAGTGTTTTAATATTTCTTAAATGATGAAAAGTAGGAATACCTTTCTTGGTGCGGGTTTTGTTTCTCAGACATTTGACATGCAAGGAAGTGGATGTGGGTGATACAGGCATAATGTTCAGTCAAGACACAGCAAGAGAATGTGTAATCTCTGTCTCTGTCACCGCCCAGTTTTAATCAGTTAACCCAAAGCAGCTGAACAATAATTTTAGAAGATTTTATTCCATACTCTACAATCATCATGTTGCCTTCAGCCAATCAGGCCACTCTCTTCTTTGCCATCCCATGCAGCCTTCTGCTATGAAGCTTGCGCTGTGGTTTGGAAATGACTGTGTTGCACTTTCGACAGATGTGAACCCTAATTCATCTCTCAGTGGCATTGATTTTACCCAGGTGAAACTGCATCCATTTTAAAAACTATTTGGGCCATCCAGTGAAGAACCTACTGCAGTTTGACAGAGAAAATAGGGGTTTAGAGGAGACAGGTATCACCTACTACTTAGAATGGGGAACCAGAATCCCCTGATCCTAATTCAGTAACCTGCTCAGCCTTTCAGCCCTAGATTCCTCATTGAGAAAACAGGCATGAGAGCACAGACCCCAATAGTTCAACACCTTTGTTGAGAGGATCAGTTACTTCATGTCTGTTATTTGTAGATCTTTGGAGATTAAATTGCTGATTAACATTCAAATGCCAGGAACCTGAACCTCTCTTTTTAAAGAGGTAATATCTATAGGAGGCAGCCTCTCAGACTCCTTCTCAGTTAAAAGGGAAAAATGCTGTGAGTGGCCAATGAAAACCACATTGTGCCATGTTTTAATTTTCCTCCTAGTATCAAAGCATGCCCGCCCCCCCCTACCCCCACAGCCGAATAGAACTATTATGAGGAACAGCAAGTTTCACTTTACATGTGCAGCCGTCCCATCTCTATATGGGAGAAACCATGAGCCAACATCCAGCATGTGACATAGACCAAGTCACAGCAACAACCATGAAGAAAAGAAAGAAGGGGCTCCGGAAACTACGCTCTCATGACAGCCTACTCTCCTGAGACTGAAAAGATGGAAACCTCCTCCCCACTCTTCCAAAAGCCCATAAGCTCCATGTATTAGCGAAGAAGCTGGGCAGGCTGTTTTATATGTTCCCTAAATGCATGCAGCAGGCGCAACATGGGGTCCTCAAAGCAAAAGCCTGTTGCAGTATGCACAGACCCTTTCAATTTGCCCCTCTTTCATCCCGTAACAATTTGGTCAGAGCCTACGGAAGGGGAGAGTTCCAAATGCTTCCCGTGCCTAATAATACCCATCAAAGCATTTCCAGGATTGAGATGAGGATACACTCTGCAGTGTGTACAACAGGAAATGGGCTAGGGCTTTCCAAAGCAGTCTCTTCCAGCCAGAGCAAACTGCTAGATCATGATGGGACATCAGTTAAGAGCTCACAGCTTTGTTTGCTCCAGAAGGAATTTATTTGATGAAAGAGGAAATTTATTTTCTTTAATCTGTCCTTGTGTTACTTCTGTAGAGGAAAAAGTGAGTGGACCTGGCAAGGAAAAGAATAGCAAACTTATAAGCAGTTTCTAATTTAATTGGTGTTATTTATGGACTGAGAGACAGACACGATCCCACTGGAAAAACCGGGAGTTTTTCTATTCAGTTCAGCTGGGCTAGGATTTAGGCATAAGATCCTGGGGTAAATTCTTGGTGAATTTAGCAAGTTCTAATGTATACCTTTAAATTATCTTTTTGCTATCTCCCTATGGGGAATGTGTTTTTGGAAGCAGGGCATTCTTGGCACATTGATCAGGTGAGTTTGAATGGATTAGACTAACATTTTTCATTCAAAATGAACAACATTGGATTTTTTCATTCATGTACACAGCTGGAGCAGGCGTGGGATGGGTAGATGGGGTTCTCATCTTCATGTCTATCATTGTTCCTCCATGATGAGTTCTTGACTCTAGGATGAGTGCTTTGTTGCTCAGAGGGTTTCTGCAGTGGCATGGGAGTAGACACATATTAAACATGACTCAGTGTGTGATGGGGCAGAGCAGCTGCCAGCTTCCCCCCTGCTAAGCAAACTCTGATGTTTCCACTGTAATTGCTGGAGATGCAGAGACCGTTCTACCCCTGCCTCTGGCCCACTTGCCCCATGGGTTCAAATACAGCAAGCTAGTGAATATTCTGTACAGCAAAGTTCCACTTTTCTGCTGCAGGGCTGAGAACCTGGCCTAAGCCGTCCTAGCCCAGAAGGAAGGGATTTGAAGCATACTGGTGTGGCCCCTGGACCTGCCACTACATGCATCTACAAGCCTACCACCTGAACAGGGAGCGTGCAGAGGCCTTTGGCTCATGCACTATAGCTGTGGTAGCAAAACATCTGAGCAATTACACCAAGACAAGTACTGTGAGATGAGAAAGTTCTGTTTTCCAGAGCCCCTGAGGGGCAGGATTTGACTCCTTAAATCGTACAGATCAAAATCTGTCAGAAGGGTCTGGGAACACAGAGTGAAACAGCCCTAGCTAATGATGATCGGAAGTGAGCAGTATTCTGAGTCCTGGGATGCTCACTTTTCACCTTGGCACCTGCAAAGACATGGATATACAAGAATGCAAAAGTCCATGAGTGAAATACTGGCCTCAGTATCAAAATTCCCATTGACCTCAGTGAAGTCAGAACTCCCCCCTGCTGTTTAACTACTTGGCCACGTACCTAATAGCAACCAGAACCCACTTCATTATAAAGCCCAAGGCAGATAAAGACTTTAGACTTTAATTAAACACTTTTGTAGACTGTCTAGTTCCAGCTATACAAAAAAAGCCAGGAATACCCTTTTGTGAGAAGGAGATAATATGCCCAGTTGTTGTATAGCAGTTATACAGCAAACCTGCTTCATGTAAAATTCACACATCTACACCCTGCTTTGATATAATCCCTAAACAGCCATTAGGTTGATAAGAATTTGTTTTTAGCCTGAAAATTAGCCCCAGTGCTTCTGAGCCTTGATCAGTCGGAAGAAATAATGAAATAATCATTGTTTCCCTGCAGAGGAAACCATGTAATTATTCTGAGCAGCACCAGTCAGTAGTTCCTTACACTTTGGGTGGTGGTTGAAGGTCTAGAACCTCTTGACCCAGAGCAAAACAAGATCTGTCCATACACTGTGAACAAATCAGAGGACGAGCCTACCGCTGTTGTTCTCAGCACACTTGAAATGCTGGCACTTTAACTGCAGCTCTGCTGCTATGGTAGGCAGCATGCTGCTACTTGTGCTCTCCCACTGTGTCTGTCTCACTTCCCCGGCTTGTCCCCATGGGTTGCTGCTGCTTGCTGTGTGTTCTACGGAAAAGGAACTGCCCAGACAGAATATCCCGAGCCTTCAAACCCATGCCAGCTGGCTAAAGAAAGTAAACAATCACTGGACTGTGATCCTCTGTGAGTGTAAAGGGTTTATTTTCCCTGGTAAAGTCACTATGTGTATTTTCAAAAATGCTGGAGTGATTTCTGAAGGCATTAATTTCTCCATCCAAACGTTGTGCTCCTTGCATTTGTAGGCTTTTTGTTGTAGACATTCAGCTTAATTCATTTATTTTATAAATTTACAATGCAGTCTTCACTGGATATGTGAAATGCTTTACAGCCAAGAGAGAAATTGATACATTATAAGAACTCAAGAAACCACATTTGTCTGTATTTGTGTGTGTGTGTGTGTATAAATAATATTATTATATATATTATTATATATTTATATACATATATATAATATATATATATATTACACTATATAATATATATATATTACACTATATATATAAAGACTATATATATTACTAAATATATATATATATATTTAGTAATAATTAAAGACTGCCATGATGTATACAGATTGCTGGGAAGAAATGTTCAGGAGAAAAAGAGATTCTCTACACGCTGCAGTTACTTATGACTCGACTCCAACAGAAGATCCTGCATTTCTTCCCAGGCAAAATTCACAGCACCCTTTCTGTAACCAATACCACTCACCCTGCTTTGTGTGACGTACATATATATATATGTACACAGAGATGTTTTTTACATTCATTTGTGCTTACCTGTATATATAAATTGATATATTGGTTTTGTTTGTGACTGTTGTGACAAGTCAAAACAATGCTCCATGCTTATACATATGCATGTATGTATATACACCCACACAAGCATATGTGTGTGTGTGTATGTGTACACATACATATATATGTGTGTGGGTGTATATACATATATATATATATATATATATATATATATACTCATGGGACACTATTTTGACCTGTCACAACAAAGTCACAAACAAAACCAATATATATATATAGTTATATAGATATAGTTATACACACACACACACACACACACACACATACATATGAAAGAAGTGAGTAGTCAGAAAAAAAAATATATATATAATTAAAACTTGCCTCTTCCTTTTGAGATCATCAGTAAGTAATATTATGCCCATGTCAGCAATGAGTAATGTGTGAATAGTCTGGCTTCACACACCTGCAACCTCTCCCTCACACACACTCACACCCCCACAAAATAATCCAGCCATTTCTCCTACAGATAGAAAATGCAAAAGGGCAAGGTTGATATTCTATTTTTAAATGATTGAGAGGTGCCCAGATACCAGGGGAATGGGGGTGTCATATGAGAGAGGGAGAGAGTAAACGGTAGGTAGATAGGAAGGAAAAAAAAGGTCACACAGGCTTGGTAGAAACAAAAATAGAAATCCCAGTGTGGATTCCACATCCTTGCTGTAGCTACCAGATGATGCCTCCCTCTGGGTAAACGTCCTCTTTACTCCACACTTTTTGCTCCTCAACTTGCATGTTTGCTTTGCTGCAAAGACCAGAAATCTTGGAGTTTTCTTTGATTATGTACCTACCAAGCAGCTGTTTATTGCCATGTGGGTCACTACTGTAATTCCTCCCTGCATCAACCTGGCTCTTTTTTAAGCCAATCACCACTTTACCTATTTGCTATTCCTTTCTTGCCAGACTCCCCAGGTCCCTGAACATCATGAGGCGCATGGTCCCATGACCAGGCTGCTCTCACACCTTGGGCAGTGGCACCTAGCCACTATTATTTAGATCATTCTTTAAGCTCCTACAACTCTTGTTGGCCACAGGTGCTGAGCACCTCTCAGGCTTAGCCTGTTAGGTACCATGTCTATCCTAGCTTAGGGAGATCTTCACTACATTTTCTAGGCATTTTTTCGTTTAATGCATCTATGGAACATCCTCCCAGCCTACAGTGATGGGGGTAGAAGAGCCCAGATATGACAGTACAAAACTCTTGAGTTATTCCTGTCCTCCGGGTTTCCAATTTTCCATGCCCTGGTTCCACCTCCCTCTGACCTCCAATTTTCCATGGGATGGGAGGATGGAGGACAACTTCCCACTGTTCACTCAGCTCTTTTTGTCTTTGTCTCCTCTCATACCCTTATGCTGAAGGAACCCACTAAGCCAATACACTGTTCTCTTCCTTTCAAACTCACCTTTAATCCTTTCAGTTTGCTGGAGGCTTCAATTGACACTTCCTCTACTATTATATCTTTGCTTTCTCTTTACTATGACATGCATGCATAGAGTCTTCCTCCGCACTTACAGCTCCCAGCTTTCTTCCTTCTCTTGCCCCTCCACTTCATCTTCATACACCATTTCCCCTTTCCTAGGATTATAACTTAGCTCTTAGAGGAAGGATCTTGGCAGACATGGCAGTTCCTTAAATAAATATTCTTTAGGGCATAAGCATAAACTGTTCCGGTGCAACGGCAAGATAAAAAAAAGGCAGTGAGAGCCCAGCTTTTCATGAAAAAATCATGAGCTTTTCAATTACCTGAATCTCAAGAAGAAATTTTACAAGAATTAGGAACTTCAGTCAAAATGCAGGCACTGCAGAGGGCAGGACCGGAATTCAAACTGATCCTGACACTTCAGAACAATGGGCTGAAATAAAGAAGATTCAGTTCAGTATGGACAAGTGCAAAGTCCCACACTGAGGCATGAATAATCAACTGCACAAACACAAGGTGTGGAATGACTGGCGAGGCAGCTGTCCTGAAGCAAAGGATCTGGATAGTCAGAATGGAACATAAATTAGACATAGATCAACAATGCCATCCATACTGTGGCAAAAAAGGCAAACATCATCATACTGCGATACACCAGCAGGAGTGTTGCATGTAAGACCTGAAGTAATCCCTCCACTCAGGGGAGCCCCAGCTGGAGTACTGTGCCCAGTTTTGGGCACCACACTGCAAGAAAGATATGGACCAATTGGAAAGAATCCAGAGGAAGGGGGGCTGGGGGGTGGAAATACTCAGAGGTCTAGAGCGTATGACCCGTGAGGAAAGATGGAAAGGATTGGGTTTGTTTAGTCTAGAGAAAAGAAGTTTGAGGGCCAACATGCAAACAGTCTTGAAGTATGTGAAAGGTTACTGCCAAAAGGAAGGTTATAAACTCTTCTTGGTGTGCACTGAGGATAGGATAAGTAGCAATCAACTTAAACTGCAGCCAGGGAGATTTAGGTTAGTCAGTAGGAAAAACTCCCTAACAGAATAGTTAAGCGCTGGAATGGATTTTCTCAGGTCCTGGTGCAATCTCCATCATAGAAGATTAAGAGCAGATAAGACAACCACAGGACAGGAACAGTTTAGGTCTAGTGGAGTCTGGCTTGGGACACAAGGTGACCTCTCAATGTCCCTTCCAACCTTTCTTTCCTTAGTTGTGTAATGCCTTTCTTCCAAAGCCCTTTATAATCCTCACAATACACTGGCAATATCTGTTGCTGTCCTCCTTTCTCTGAGACACTTAAGAATATTAGAGGGAAGAGTGGATCACATTAGATCAGATCCTTGCTAGAAGACAGACCTGTACTACTTTCAGCAGCTCTTGTGCTGGGCTTATCACCTACCTTCCCCTCCAGACTCATTGTGAACATGCACCTCATACAAAGACATACAGGCATATATGCACCCAGGGAGCTATGCAAAGCCAACAAATCTGTTTACTGTTTTCAGATTTGAGTGTTATCTCATCTGAATGCCTACTAGTGTTTTACTGCTGTCAGTGAAATTAGTCCTAAGTGCAGCAAGGTGGTTAACACCGTGATCTGCCATTGACTCGGTCTCCCAAAATAACACGATTTGCTTCCCCAACTCCGGCAGCCGCTAAACAAAAAACAACGTAGATCCCTGGTAAGGAATCAAGGTTGCTGTTTAGTTTGGATCTACCTGCAAAGCATAGAGTGTCCCCTGCATCTCGAATATGTATGAGATGTCTGTGGCAAAGATGCAGTTGATGTTGACTGAGAAATCAATTCATTCTGGCAGCGGGGTCCAGTCTGTAGGGTTTCAGATGCGATATACCCATCAGTCCCCTCATGGGGACTATGCTGGTGGGATCCACATAGACTTCTGTCATTGTCACTGAGCTCTGCTGGTTTGCACTAATTCCACACATGACTCCACTGACTAGGGGACTCCTCCCACGGGCCATTGTCATCAGCCAGGTGGGCTTCTCAGCACAATGTAGCAGCCCAAGGACAAATCCTGCATGGTCACCCTTCACCACCTCAGGTGGAGAGAACGGGGCAACTACCACTGAGCGCAGCTGCCAAGAGACGAAAGGAGCGTGATTCATTTAGTCTTTGGTCCTCATTTTCCACAGCCATCTCTTCTCCTAGCAGTGAGCCCTGTCCCATCCCAGCCTGGTGCAGTTTGACCCCTTGGGTGGTGCCTTAGTGATCACCCTTCACGTGGCTCCTCCAGGTCTCCGGGCTGCCTCGCAGTCTTTGGGAGGGGAGGGAAGGATGGTCCCATCCTCGTGAGGACACCGCGGGGAGGGGAAGGGACTTGCCCCGAATCCCCCGGGGAGCAGCTGCGCTTGCCTCCGCCCAGCCCGACCCTCTTCCCCTCTCCCCGGGTGCTGAATGCGGCCCAGGGCAGAGGGGCCGAAGCGGGCCCGCCGGCCTGGAGCGCGATCGAGCCCGGCGGCCGTGCGGGGCTGTCGGGGGGCGGGCGGCTCCTGCCAGCCCGGCGGGAGGATCGGGCTCGCTCCTCCGCTGCCCCGGCCGGCTGGGCCCCGTGTCCCAGGCCTGGCTCCGCTGGCCGCAGTGGGGCCGGGCCGGGCCGAGCCGCTGCCGGGTGCCCGGAGGGGGGGGCTCTGATTAGCTGCCGGGCGATCTCTGCCCCCGGCCTGTCCTGCCCTTGACCCGCCCTCTGTGGACAGCAGCCAGCGCCGGAGCAGGGACAGCTGCGGGCGGGGAGGGGGCTGCTCCCCTCGCCCCCGTAGCCTGCGGGGCAGAGGGAACAGACGGAGACAGACGCAGCTCCCCCCACCCCGCCTGACCGGGATCGGCCGGCCGCGAAGTACCTGCCAGGAGCCTTCTCTCCCCTGGGGGCTGGGAGGGGGTGCGGGCAGGGCCCTGGGCCCGTCCCAGCCCGGGGCTGCCGGCGCCACGTGGGGGGAGCCGCGTCCGCCGTCGGGCTGCCTCCGCTCCGGCCTGCGCTGCGCTGCGCTGCCCGCGGGGCTGGAAAAGCCGGCGAGCCCCAGCGATCTGTCAGTGGCGGCCGGGCCGGGGCCGGCAGGTAAATATTGAGGCTGCTTTGGGCGATTTAGTACCGACAGCGCGTCTCCTCTGCCCGCCCGGGACAGCTCCGCGCGGGGGGGTCAGGCCCTGGCCGCACGGCGGAGCGATCAGTGCCGGGGCACGGCTGGAGCCCGCGTCCGCCGCGGGGCAGTGCGTGCAGAAAGCCGGCGGGAGAGGTGCGGTGCGGTGCGGTGCGCCCCTTCCAGCCCCGGCCCGTGCTCACTGCCGGCTGCGCGTGTCCCTGCGCGGCCGGCACCGACGGGGCGAAGCGGCCTGGGGAGCGGATCCGTGGCTGCCCGGGCGGGGACACGCGCTCAGCGGGCAGCTGCCTCCGAGCCGGGGCTGCGGGACGCTCACCTGCTGCCCCGCAGCCGGGGCGGAGGAGGGGGAAAGGGCTAAGCGGAGCCAGCCCGTCAGGTTGCGGCCCCGGGGTCTGGGCAGCCCGGAGGCGGGGAGCGCCTGGGCACGGGGTGGCAGGGTCCGTCCTTTTTCCCCGGCTTGCTGCTTCCTGGGTTCAAACGGCAGCAGCAGCAAGGGCAGTCACCACGACTATAGCGAGAGCCGTCGCGGTGGAGATGGTGATGGATGACGGACAGTGACCGTGACAGCGCCCGGGGGTGGCGGGGACGATGGTTAATGGCAGAGCGGCGATCAGCGCTGGTGCGTGGCAGTGATGTATCGATAGAGCCTCGTGTGACTCGTGTGTGAATCGTGTGTCTGGGCAGGTACGAGGGCAACGCGGTAATCCTAGAATCACCCAGAATAAATTGTACCTCGTTCATAAGGAGTGCAATCGTTACAGCCGAGAACAATGACGACAATGAATCGTGATTGGTGTCGTTATTGAAATAGCAGCAACTATTGTCATTGTCGCTGCTGTCTTAATATTATTGGTAGCATTATTGTTAGTATTATTTTTTATCGCTGTTGCTGTTTTTATTATTTTGGAAAAAAAACAACCCTGCTCAACTCCAATTCACTCTCCCATTCAGCAGCTGCTCTCTGCCCGTGTGACACGGGAGACTGGGCAAGAGGGACCCATGCTCTAATCCATGTACATGATCCATGGCAGCTCTTATGTGCTTATTAGTAACAATGACATTATTGTTAGTAGTCGTTGTAGTCGCAGCTTTATTTGTATTATTGCGATTATCGTCGTGGTCTTCGTCATTAGAAGTAGTAGTGTTATCATCTTTAGTTCGATTATCATCGTCTTTAGTTTAATTATCATTATCATAGTCGTTTTTAGTAGCAGTATCATTATTATCATCTTAATCTTTATTATCATCAGTAGTGATATGGTTATTATTCTTATTGTTGTTGTTATTGGTATTATTATAATCATTGTCGTCCTCGTCATCATTGTTAGTAGTGGTATTATCATTATTGTCATCATCATCATCGTCGTCATTATTATCATCAGTAGTAGCAATACTGCTATTGTCATTATTATCGTCAGTAGTAGCAATACTGCTATTATTATTTTTATTGTCATCACCGTCGTCGTCGTCATTAGTAGCATGTTATCGTTATCGTTGTCGCCACCACCCACGGCAGTACTGTTGTCCTTGTTGTCGTTGTTGTAATTATTCTGATGATCCCCCTCCTGCTCCTGCTGCTGCCCCAACTCTTACCCCTGCTCCTGCTGCTGCTCCGACCCTCGCTGTGGCTGTTCTGTTCCCACTGTTGTTTCCCCGGCAGGAACGTTTCAGCCCGGCACCGACGCGGGGTAATCGGTCCCCGGTGCCTCCAGCAACCCCCGCTTGCCGCGCAGCCCGTGGCCCGTCCCGGCTGGCTGCAGCCCGCCCCCGTGGCGGCTCGGGGCCCCGATGCCTCGCTCCCATCCCGCCTGCGCGTGAGATGCCGGCCGGCTCTGGCGGCGCCCGGGCCGCGGCGGGATCGAGTCCGTGCCCCGCGAGCCCCGGCGCGGAACCCGGACCCGCCGCCGTGTCAGCCCCGCCGGGCGCGCCGGCTTCCCCGGACCCGCGCTCGGGAAGCCGGCGGGGCCGGCCGGGCTTGGGCGCTGGAGCTGCTTTGCACCGGGCTGCGCTGCGGGCGCGGCGGCTCCGGGCTCCGTCCCCTTCTCCACGGGTTGCAGGGGAGGAGAAGCCCGGCCGGGGCCCGTGCCCTGCCCCGTGCCCATCCCTCTGCTGCCCGCCCCGCTCCGCCGCCGGCATCGGGAGCGCTCCCACCTGCCCTCGCCCCGCCGCGGACAGGCAGCGGGAGGGCGGGAGAAGCCGGGGCGGAGGCCAAGTCGCGTGGGAGCCGAGGGGAGCGGGCCCCCGGGGGCGCCGCTTTACAAGGAAGCCTGAAGGCGGCCGAGACCCCGGACCGGGACCTCGAGCCTTTATTGTCCCGTGCCCGAGCTTGGGGCTCGGGGTGGCGCGCCCCGGCAGCCCCGCTGGAGGAAGCGGCCTGGCTCCGAGCTGCCCGTGCGCAGCCCGGCTCCGGGGAGGACTCGGTCCCGAGCCCGGCGGAGGCGGCCGGCAACTAACGCGGGGCTCCGGGACCGCGGCGAGCCGGGGCAGCTGTCACAGCATGTGCCCGGGTACATGTACGTGTGTACACACGGGCGTGCACATCTGCAACACAGCTAGATAGTCCGCGTGCGTGAGTGCGTGTGAACCGCCCAGGGAGGAACCACCCAAGTACAATGAATGATACACAGAGAAATGACCTTGGGTGCGCGCACGCATACAAAACCGTTGTGTTATGTGTGTATTTATACGTGCGTTTATACAGTATATCTATACATATGCACACTACATACGTCATATATCCATGTACATTATGTATATCTATTATACGCATACATACACACACACACATACACACACACACACACACACACACGCATAATATACTATATGTATGGGGACTTCTATTCCAGCCAGGAGAACACAAACCACAGCACACACTCCCTATGGCTGAAGAAGGGTGTTCGTGCCCGCAAGTTTACAAAAGAACAATTTTCCCAATTATTTAGTTGGTCTAATAAAAGATATCACATTTACCCAAATAACCTTATCATATGCTTATATATCTATATCTATCTATCTCTCTATATATTCATACACACACACACACACACACACACACACATACATATATATATAAATGTATATTCATATACATATACACACATATATGCTTCCTCAGCCTGACGAAGGGTCTTTAAACCCGAAAGCTTGCTAAGAATTTTTTTTCCAACTATTTAAGTTGGTCTAAAAAAAAAGATACCAGATTCACCCAAAGAAACTTGTCTGCCTATACACACCTATACACACACATAAATAGCATATATAATTGTATATATAATAGTAGATATCGCGCGTGTGATTGTCAGTGGTTCTTAGCCTTTTTCAGACTCGAGGCGCGGCTCGGGAAGTGCCAGCTCGCAGCAATCCCTCGTTGTTTAACGACAGAAAAATATTAGAGATGTTTTTGTTGCAGACAACTCCGCAAGCCCAGAGCAGGGCAGAAGGGTTTTGACGCTGCGGATTCAAGATTTGAAATGTCTCCTGGGTTTATCTTGTGAAGCCCGGGGTAGATGTTTGCTCACTTAATAGCCTTAATGTTGTGACACCCGGCGGCATCCTTCAAATGACCTCGCGGCAGCCCAAGGGGACAGAATATCTTGCAGGTCCGAAGCTGAGAATCACTGGCGCATATTCTTACGTTACATGGGCATTACAGTACAGAATATCGATGTCTATCAGTATAATATAGTGTATCCATGTAATACAGTATCAATATAATATAGTATATCAATATACCAATATAAACGAATGTATAATGTAATGTCATGTAATTTATTTTTGGAATTATAAATATATAATATAAAGTATTAATATATAGTATAGAATAATACAGTTTCAAGATAATATAGCATATCAATATAAACGAATATAAACTATAATATAACATAATTATATAGTTATGTAAGCATTAAAATATAATATAATTATGTTATATTATAGTTTATATTCGTTTATATTGATATGCTATATTATCTTGAAACTATTATTCTATACTATATATATTGATATACTACATTATACACTATTATAAGATAATTTAATAGTATAGTATAATAATACAATAGAATACAATATGAGTATGGTGTGTGGGGGTATGGAAATATATGTGTGCGTCTGTGTGTGTGTACGGCAAATATCTAAGTATGTGTGTGTGAGTATATAATATATATGTGTGTGTCTGTGTATATATATATATCTGTGTGTATATATTTATAAACATGTGTGTATATATATGTGTATCTATATATGTATATAGGTATAGATATGTACTTAGATACACATACAGATATTTGCCGTACACACACACACAGATGCACACATATATATGTGTGTGTGTGTGTATGCATATATGTATGTACGCGTTAGATGAATCCAAAACTAGGTACACACGTCTCCGTATATCCGGTAGTGGCACGCAGGGGCAGACGCTTGCACAGCCCTGTATATGCCGCGTGCCCTTCAGGAGCGGACTCCCGCGCGGCTGCTGCCTCGGGCGCGGTCCCACGCATGATTACACAACCCCGCGCCCGTTTGGCCCTGGCACGCGCCGGATCCGTGCGTGTGCGTTTCCACCGTGGCTCGGGCTCCGGCTGCTCGCGCTCCCGCTCCGCCCGCCCGGGCACAGGCCCGCGCCTCCCCCAGCGCCCGCGGCCTCACTCCGCGCCAGACCGCGCTGCGCTGCTTGATCAGGGATCGCTGGGGATTCAGCCCGCACCCGTGTGGGGCGCCGGCCAGGCCAAGAGGCGCGGGCAGGAGCAGGCCGGGATCGGGGCCCGAAACGCTGCGGGCTGTGCTCTCCCGCCGCAGGGGTGCGAGGAAGCCCCCCCAGCCCCCCGCCTCCCGCGCTGCCCCTATCAGCCAGCAGCGCACGCTGCCTGTCGCGGGAGCACACGCGGGGCCGGCCCGGAGCCGCCCTCCCCTCGGCTTCAGACCCACGCGGAGCTTTCCCTTCCCTCCCCCGGCGTCGCCCGGGTGCCCGGTCACTCTCCGCTAGCGGAGGAGGGGGGTCCCATTAGGACACTGGGCTCCAGCCCCCGCCTGCCCCGAGCGCCAGGCGCGTGTCTCGGAGGCGTGAGCGCCGCGGGGTTGCTCTCCCGAAGCCCGAGGCCCGGTGCATGGTCCTGGAGGGCAGACACGCTGGGGCCGCAGCGTCCGGCCGAGGGGACACGCACGTGCTGCCCGGCCGCACTGGGCCGCGCACCTGCGTGGCCGCCGCCCAGGTCCCGTGGGCCCCGCGGCTGGGGGAGGCCGCTCGGTGCCAGCCGGGGCGGGCAGGGGTCGATGCGGGGGGACGGGCCCCGCAGCTAGCGGCTGCGGCCGGGGCCGGGCGCCCACGAGCAGCCGCCGCGAGGATCCCGGCCCGTGTAAGGAGAAGGCCAGAGTGGCCCGGGCTGCGAGACCTGGGTCTGCCCGGGCAGGGACAGCTAGGCCAGGGAAGGCTCCGGGATCGGCTCCCCGCACGGGAGAGTGTGGTGCAAGCTACTCCCCGCACGGCGCCCGTGGGTAACGGAGTAGCCCACGTGCGCCCGCGGCGGCGGCCCCGCGGCCACACAAGCCACCTGGTCTATTTGCAACGACTTTGTGGCAGCGAACGGCGCGGGGCGGCGGCGGGCAGCGCCGTCTGCGTGCGGCCAGACTGGGGCTTCCAGCGCAGCAGCTGGGCCCGGCAGACACGCACCCGGCGGGGCAGCGACAAGCCGGGTCTTTGCCTCTGCTGCCTCCCCCTGGGCCTTCCCGCAGGCCTGTGGGGCGCATCGGATCGGGGCCATCCTGGGGCGGGCCGGCTGCACGCCTCGTTGTGGGCGCAGCAAGAGGCCGCGGGCGCTGCGGCGGCACTCGGGGCTGGGGACGCGGCCGCGGCCGGGGCACCCCGAGGCCCAGGGCTGCAGTCACCCCCATGGGAGCAGCCGCAGAGCGGGCAGAGGCCTGCGGCTGGCCCAGTCTCCGCTGCGGGGCCACAAATGCAGCCGGCGCAAAGGGGCGGCCTGGGCCAGGCTCCCCGCAGCGCCCGTGTCCTCCTGTCTTGCAAGCGGGAGCGGGACGTGCAGCGCTCCGGGGATGCTGTGATCGCCCCTGCTCCGGCCGGCCCCGAGCCGCGGCCCCGCTCCCTTGAGCGGTGAGTCCCCAGCGAGGGGAGAGAGGGGGTGCGGACCCCCCCTCCCCCCCGCAAGGCGCTGTGCGGACACCTGGGCGCGGCCAGAGGCGGGAGGCACCGGCGCTGCCGGGCGGGGGTCCCGGGGCCGCACCCCGCCTGCCCGGGCAAGGCCCTGCCATTGGGCGCCGCTGCCTGACTCCTCCCGCTGCGGGAGCCCGAGGCAGGAGCCCCCGCCCCGGCGCCCGCAGCCCCGGCCGCATGCCCCGAAATGGGAAAGCGCCGCGTGCTCCCCGCGCTCCAGGCGGCCTCGCCCCGCTGCGCCCCGTGTGCCCCCCCGGGCCCGGCGCGGACGAGCGGGCGGGCGGCCAGAGCCGTGCCCCGAGGGGGCGCCCCGCGGCCTGCACGTCGGGCGGGGAGGGGGGCGGTGGCGGCCGCCCGGGGCCAGGGGGGAAGGGCTGCGGGGTCCCCGCCCCACGCTGAGCCCCCAGGTGCGGACAGGGCGGGGCGGGGGCTGGGCAGGCCGGGCCCCGCTGTCCCGCACGCAGTGCCCGGGGGGGGGGCCGCAGCCGGGACTGCCCGGGAGGAGCCGGTGCGGGGCGGCGGGGGGCGGCGGAGCCCCGGGCCCGTGCGCCGAGCCGGGGACCGGCAATAAAAGGGCCCGGGCCGGGCGCCGCGATCAGTGCGAGGCGGCGGCGGCGGCGGGAGCGGCAGTGAGTACCGCGCCGGCGGGAGCTGCGCGGGGGTGGAGGGTGTTAACCCCTTGTGCGCTGGGCACGGCAGGGCATGGGGGGCCCGGCCTGGGAGGCACTGAATGACGGCTGCCCCCCCCCCGGGCTGGGTCTCTGTCCGTCTGCGGAGGAGAAGCTGCGCAGGGGCTCAGTCCCATTCGTCAGCGCATCCCGCGCCCCCGGCCTGGCTCCTCTCCGCATCTCGGCAGGGGCAGCTTCGGGCCCGGATGCGGGGAGGTGGGGGCGGCCCGGGGAAGCAGCCGGGGGTCAGGGGCACGCTGCTCGCGACTGCGGCTGCGATGGCCCGTGCGGGACTCGAACCCGACGGCATCGGGCAGCTCCAGGCGGGGTGCGAGGGGCTCCGAGTGCGGGGCCAGGCCCAGGAGCGGCACATCCCCCGGTACAGCTCCGCGGGACCCTCGGCTGCAGCCACTTCCCCTTCGCCTGGGCCGGTCTGGGCGGGAGCGGACCCGGGGCCCAGGCGGATCTGCCCCCGGGTACCGGGGCGGGGAAATCCCCGCGGAGCGGAGGAGCAGCCCCCAGCCGTGTTAAGGGCGGCCGATGTTCGCGGGCCAGCGGAGGGTCCTGCCCTCGGTGCGGGGTCAAGGGCAGAGACGCAGATCCCGGCCCAGCGGCACCGGTCGTCCTCGCGGGGCTGTGAGGCTGCCGCTCCGCTCCTTGCACCGCTGGGACGTGCGGGGCCCGGGGCCGCCTGGAACCAACGCTGCTCCATGCCGGGACTAGCGTGTGCCCGCCCCGGGCCCGATCCCCGCAGCCGGTCGTGGGGATCGGCGTCGTGCCGGGCGCTCGGGGAGCCTGGCCGAGAGCAGACCGCCCGGCTGACTCGCGCCAGGGCTCCGGGGCCCACGTGCGGGTCCGACCCGCGCTCCGGGGGTACCGCAGCGAGAGCTGGGCCCGGGGCGCGGGCTGCCCCTCTGTCCTTCCGGCTCGGTCCGGGGGCAGCGGCCGGAGCAGCCCGTGCTAGCGCGGGGCACGGCCCGCCGAGCTGCCTCACCCCAGGCCGCGCGTCTCTTCTTGGCCCGCGCTGGGGCCTGCGGCCGGGGCAGGCGGAGGAAGGGGCGTCCTGCGCTCTGAGGGTCCTGGCACCTCTTGATCCCCCCGGGGCGCGTTGCCTTCTCCGCTGCCACCCAGCGCCCCCCCCCCCCCCCCAACCCCGCAAGCCCGGAGCAGCGGGCGCGGAGCGAGCGGCGGGTCTCAGGCGTGGATCGCAGGGGCACTGCTCCCCGTCACCTCCATCCCAGCCCCTTCCCTGCCCCGTCGAGCGGAGCGGGCGCCGCCTGCCTCGGACCCGGGGCGGAGAAGCTGCCCCCGGCGGCCCTGCTGCGCGCCCCTGTCCCGGCGGTGCCCCGAGGGGACAAGGGACAAGGGCCGGGGCGTCGCGTCCCCGCGCCGGGCTCCTGGCCAGCCCCGCGCCCAGCGAGACCGACAGCTGCGAGGCCTTCAGGGCTCCCCCCCCGCAAGGGGAGGCCTGGGCTGCGAGGACGCGGCTGCCCGGCTGGAGCGGGCTCGGAGAAGCCCCACTCGGGGCTGTCCCGGGCTAGACTCGGGCCCCGGGTACCGTAATTGCGGCTCGAGCTGCGCGTGTACAAACGGGTCCCGGCCTGTTTCCAATGGAGCGGGCGCCGGGACAAGCGGCCCCTGCTCGTGGCAGCCAGAAGGCCCCAGCCTGCCCCCCCCCGCCCCCCCCGGCTGTCCCGGACATCCGCAGCGTGACGCGCCCCCCTTCTCCCCCGGCCTTGGCATTGTGATTGACAAGGGGCTATTTAAATCCCCCCCCCCCCCCCCCAGCGGTGCCCGGGAGGCGGGAGCTGCTGCAGCCCGGGCCGGGCTCTGGCAGTAGCTGCGCTGCCTCGGCCGCCGCCGCCGCTCGCGCTCAGCCGGCTCCCCCGGGGCTGAGCGGGGCCGGGCGCCTTTAAGGGAGCCGCTTCCCTGCGCGCCGCGGGGAGCCGCGTGGGACCAGCCCCCGCCTGCAGCCTTCCCCCGGCTCCTTCCTCCAGCCCAGCGGCGCTGCCCGCGCCCCGCCCCGGCCCGGCCCGGCTGCTGCGGGAGCGGGGAGCCCGGCACGGCCCGGCCCGGCCGCGCTCCCCTATGGACGAGAGCAGCCCGCTGTCCCCCAAGGCCAACGCGTTCAGTATCGCCGCTCTCATTGCAGCCGCCGCGCACGCGGGGAGCGAGGCGCTGGAGGAGCCGGGCGCCGGCCCCGCCAAGCCGCTCAGCCCCGGCGCCGCGCCGCGGAGGATGCATTTCAGCACCGTCACCAGGGACATGGAAGGTGAGTGCGGCCCGCGGCGCGGGGGGACCCGGCCCCGCCGGGAGGTGGCCCCGCTGCAGCCGAGAGCGGGAGCGGGACGGGCGGCGGGGAAGGGAGCAGCCCCGGCCGGGGAAGCCCGGCTGCGGAGGGCAGAGGCCTGCGCGGGCGGGGCGGGGCGGGGCGGCTCGCGGCTGGGGGAGACGGGGCTGGTAGGTCTGTGCGAAGGGCAGAGGGGCCTGGCCCAGTCCCCCCCCGGGCAGGCAGCCCCGGCCCCGGCCCTCGGGCTCCACGTGGCCGCTTGCAGCGCCCCGCAGCCGCCGGTGCGGGGCCGGGCCCCCCCGGTGCGGGCGGGGCGGGGGTGGGAGCGAGGGGCCGTGGGCGCTGCCTCCCCCCGCCCCGCCGGGAGCGCAGCCCGGTGCCGCGAGGCGCCGCGCGTCAGTCGAGCCCCGCGGGCCGCAGCCGCGGGCAAGGGAAGGCGCTGCCTGCCGCTCCCTGCCCCAACGCAGCAGAACCGGTCTGGCGGCGCGGGCGGCTGCGGGGCCGGGGCAGCGCCGGCGGCGGGAGGGGGCCGCGGGCCCGCCTCGGGAATGCTCTCGGCCGCCTCCAGCCCCTGGCTCACGCAGCTCTCGCACTTGTGCGATGTTGCAGCGTTCACGGCCAACAGCCTGAGCAGCCTGAGCGCGGCCGGCGGCTACCACCTCTCGCCCTCCCCGGGTGACCCGTACGGGCAGCATGAGCCGCCGCACTACGAGCCCTGCTCGGCGCAGCACCCGCACCCGCTCCCGCACCCGCACCAGCACGCCTACTCCTTCGGGCCCGGGCCCGGCCCGGCCGCCTCCAACCCGCCGCCTCCCGGGCCCGGGCCCGGCCCCGGCCCCGGCCCCGACCCGCCCGAGAGCGGCCCCGGCGGCGCGGCCTCGTCCGGCTGCTCGTCGGCCGCGGGCAAGGCGCCCGTCAAGAAGAACCCCAAGGTGGCCAACGTGAGCGTGCAGCTGGAGATGAAGGCGCTGTGGGACGAGTTCAACCAGCTGGGCACCGAGATGATCGTCACCAAGGCCGGCAGGTCAGTGCCCGCGGGCGGCTCGAACGAGCGGCTCCTTTCCTTGCTGCCTCGACCCGAAACTAGTGCAGCGGCTGCTGCCCAGGGGAAGCGGCCCGGGCCCGAGGTCACGGTTTCGGGGGCGCACGCAGGCCGCCCGGGGCCGGGGAGCTGTGGCAGGCAGCCGGGCGGGCGCGGTGCCCGGGCGCCTCCAGGCCGGATCCGTCTCCGCCGCCTTTCCCCGGGGAAGGGGGAAGCGGCCTGGCCGGGCTCGGCTCGCTCGGGGCGGGAAGGCGGCTGTCTGGCCCGGGCTGCCTGCGGCGCTGAAATGGCGTGAAGGGCCCGGGGGAGGCGGGGAGCGGCAGGGGCCTGTTCCCGACCGCCTTTCCCGGCTCGGCTTCCCCCCTCCTGCCCCTTCTCGTTTCTCTTTGGAGCGGGGTTGTGCGGGGCGGCCTCGCTCGTTAGAGCTTCGTTAAGGGAAGCAAACGCAGCGGGGAGAGGCCGAGAGAGAGGCCGGGAGCTCGGGCGTGCGGCGGGCAGAGCCATCGGCCGATCAGTCGGTCCCTCTGGATCGCTCGGTCTCCTGCACGAGCGGGGCAATATCAACCCTCTCCCTTGGTGAGGTCGCTCCAGCCCCGTCTGCTCCCCGCGTCTCCTGCCTCCCCGCCAGGCCTGGCCGGGCCGGGCCCAAGCCGGGGGCAAGAAGCGAAGCGTTGAGCGCGGGGCTTCATCTGCGGCCCGCTCGGAAAATGCCGCCTCTCGGCTTCCCCCCGGGCTGGATTAGGGAAAACCTCGGGGCGGTTGCCGCGCGGGAGGGCTCGGAGCCCCCGGGGTCTCCCCTCTAACACGGCCGCCGGGGCCCTGCCGCAGTCGCTGCCCCAGCTCGGCCTGCGCTCGGGCCGGGACGCAAGAGGCAGCGATCGCAGGGCAGAGCAAGATGCCCGGAGCCCCGGCTGCTTTGTTTGGTTGTTGGGGAATTTTTCCCGGGGGCTTTGGTCGTTTCGTTTGCTTCGCGCCCCGGGCTCTCGCCGGCCCCGCGAAGCGATAGAAACGGCGAGCTGAGGCGGGTCGTCCTGAAGCAACGCCCGGCTCCCCGTGCCGTGCAGTGCCCTGCCCTGCCCTGCCCGCCGCCCCGGCTTCTGGCCCTTTCACTCGCTGCGGTTGAGTCGCAGCCACACGGAACAGGGCAGGAGCCGGGGATCTCCGCTCCGGGCGACCTCCAGGGGCAAACTTTGGCTCTGGAGACCCGAGCGGGGTTGCCCGGGGGAGCGCACGCAGGCGGCCGCCGGGACTCACGGCTCCTTCTCCCCCAGGCGCATGTTCCCCACCTTCCAAGTGAAGATCTTCGGCATGGACCCCATGGCCGACTACATGCTGCTCATGGACTTCGTGCCCGTGGATGACAAGCGCTACCGGTGAGCTGCAGGGCTGGCACCGCGGGCAGAGAGGGGAGCACAGCCCGCAGGGACCCTGACCGGGGAGCGCGGGGAGGCGAGCTGCGGCGTGTGGCAACGGGCGCGGGGGGCGTCCTCCCTTTCAGGAGCAAATCGGGGCCGCTCTAGGTTTGCAGCAAACGGGCACAGGGCGGTGGAGCGGCCGGGAGCCCGGGGAGCCGCTCCCCGCAAGGCCACGGGGCCTTCTCCGAGCCTGGCTGGGCCGCCCGCGGGTGCGGGGCGCGGCGGGGCCCGCCGAGGGACGGGGAAACCTGTCCCGGTGCCGGCAACGAAAGGTCAGGGGAGGATCGGTCCCGGGCAGCCCCGCTCCTGGCCCCGGCCCGGGGCCGCGGGCCCGAACGAAGCGAGGCGAAGCCGCCGGCCCGCGGGTCCCGTCTGCCCGGGGCAAGCGCCAGGCCCCTCGTGCTGCCGGCGGGACCGGGCGCCGCGTGTCCGTTCGCTGCAAACGCGGCGCGGCCCGGACCGGCGATGGAAGCGCTGCCCGCCGTCGCGGCCCGGGCGCGGAGGGGCGATCGCTGTCTCGGATCCGTGTTGAGACGCCCCCGCGGCGCGGCTGTTTTGGGGCTTGGCAAGGGAGAGGGGCGCTGCCCGGCCCAGCCAGCGCCCGCGGGCCCAGCGCTGTGCGCCTCCCTGCGCCTGCGGGGCTGGGACGCGGAGGCGCCGGGAAGGTCGGGCCGCCCGTGTCCGCGGCCGAGCCGTGCCTCCCCGTTGTCGGCCGGGCTCTCTAGCCCGAGCAGGTCGCTGGCAAGAGCCTTGGCTCACAGGCCGGGAGCCTCGTACCCCCCGGCCGAGCCAGCGGACCCGGGGCCCTGGCACTAGAGAGCCGGGCTGTCTGCTCTCGGCCTGGCGCTTGTTCCTCTGCTCCCGGCTGCTGCTCAGCCAAGCCGGCTGCGGGCTAGAGCCCTCCCAAACCCCGGCCGCGGGTTTAATTCGGGTTAAATGGAAGCCTAAACCCGGCCCGGGATCCCGCCACAACGCATCCCTGGCCCAGCTAGGAGCTGCCCGGGTCGGGGGGAACGGGCTTTCTCCAGCCTGGCTGCAGTGAGCCCGCCGCTGCCCCGCGGCACTTGGTGGGGAAGGGCCCGGCAGGAGGGTCGCGGCCGTGGCCCAGGTGTCGCCGCTGCTCCGTGGGAAGCCGCGGCCCGCGCCTGACGCGCTGCCGTCCCGTAGATACGCCTTCCACAGCTCCTCGTGGCTGGTGGCGGGCAAGGCGGACCCCGCCACGCCGGGCAGGGTGCACTACCACCCCGACTCCCCCGCCAAGGGCGCCCAGTGGATGAAGCAGATCGTCTCCTTCGACAAGCTCAAGCTGACCAACAACCTGCTGGACGACAACGGGCACGTAAGTGCGGCGGGGGGGAGCGGGCGGGGCAGGCGCCGGCAGAGGGACGGGGGCAGCCGGCTGCCTCCGAACCACACTGCCCCTGATCGGACCCGCGCCCGGGCCGCGGCCCCTGCAGGTGCTCGGGGGCTGCGCTGGGGCCGGATCGGGGGTCCGGGCAGGAAGCGCAGGGCCGGGCCAAAGGCTCCTGCAGCCCCGGGTGGGTCCCGGCAGGGCTTCCCGGTGCCACAGGGCAGGGCTGGGCATGAGCTGCGCGGGGCGGCTTTCAAGGGCTCCCCCGTGCCCTGATGCAGGCAGCCGGCCGTCAGACACGGGTGGGGTATCCGCCCAGCCCGGGAGTCCCGGGCGCCCAGCCCCGCGCGGCGGAGCAGAGCGGAGCGGAGCCCGGCTGAGTGCTGATTCCTTGCTCCTTTTATCATTCAGATCATTTTGAACTCCATGCACAGATACCAGCCCCGCTTCCACGTGGTCTACGTGGACCCGCGCAAGGACAGCGAGAAGTACGCGGAGGAGAACTTCAAGACCTTCGTCTTCGAGGAGACGCGCTTCACGGCCGTCACCGCCTACCAGAACCACCGCGTGAGTCCCGCGCGGCCCCGCGCACGGGCCGGGCTGGCTGGGACCCCGGGGCGCCCCCGCTCGAGTCACTCCCGCCCCGGCCGGCTGCTGCCCCTCCCCCCGGGAAACAGCGCCCGAGCCCCGGAGCTGCGCCTTTAAGGGCCTCGCCTGGCACCGCCTGACGGCTCGGCACAGCTGCGCCCGCTCCGCCCTGACCTCCGCGGCCGGGGCTGCCCCGCGGGGCTGGTTCGCAGGCTCCGGCAGCCGCTTCCGGGCGGGGAACGGCCCGGCTCCTCCCCGCGGCCGAGGCGGGCATCCCGGGGCGCCCCGACGTGCCCCTCACGCCCCCCGCTCCTCCCCGCAGATCACGCAGCTCAAGATCGCCAGCAACCCCTTCGCCAAGGGCTTCCGCGATTGCGACCCCGAGGACTGGTAAGTGCGGCGGGCCGGGAGCGGGGCAGCCCCCCACCCCCTGCCCGCCCCGCGCCCACCCTTGCCCTCCCCTTCCAGGCCCAGGAACCACCGGCCGGGCGCCCTGCCGCTCATGAGCGCCTTCGCCCGCTCCAGGAACCCGGTGTCGTCCCCCGCGCACCACAACGGCACCGAGAAAGGTGAGCGCAGGGGCGGGCTGGCGGGCAGGGGCCGGGGCCGGGGCCGGGCCGGGAGGGACAGGCGCTAACGCAGCCCCGTGCCCGCAGACGCCGCCGCCGAGAGCCGCCGGGAGTACGAGCGGGACGCGGGCGGCGGGACGCCCCTGCACGCCGACGCGGCGCACCAGCAGCTGCTGTCCCGCGTGCTGAGCCCGGCGCTGCCCGTGCCCGGCGCCGGCGGGCTGGTGCCGCTGGGCAGCGCGGCGGGCGGCCGGCCCAGCCCCCCGCACCACGAACTGCGGCTGGAGCCGGCCGCCTCGGAGCCGCTGCATCACCCGCCCTACAAGTACCCGACGGCCGCCGCCTACGACCACTACCTGGGCGCCAAGAGCCGCGCCGCACCCTACCCGCTGCCCGGCCTGCGCGGCCACGGCTACCACCACCACCACCACCACCACCACGTGGGCCCGGCCGCCGCCAACGTGTACGCGCCCGCCGCGCCCGCCAACTACGACTACGGCCCGCGGTAACCGCGCACGTGGCCGCCGGCGGGAACCCCCGCCTGGAACCCTCTGACGTCACGCGGGGTCCGCCTCCCTCTCTCCCCGCCCCCCCCAAGGAACGAGCTGATAGGCCGGCTCGGCTCGACAGACAGGCGCGACGCCCAATCGCGAGGCCGGGGGGGGCCCTCGAACGCGGCCGGCGGTGCTTCACCGCAGCGACTAGACACGCGGGAGTGACGTGCGCCGGCTCCACGTGGGGCAGACGCGCCGTGATTGGCCGCTGCACTTTGATTTTATGAATGAAGCCATATGATGTGAGAGTGTGTGTGTGTCCAGGCCGCCTCCCGCGGGCCGCCCTGAGGAGCCGCCTCTGCCCCGCGGCCCGGGGGGTCCGTGGTCACGGTCGCAGGCAGCGCCCTCGCAGCTCCCACTCCCCTGCTCCTTCCCCTGCCCGCAGCGGCTGGCATCCCGGCCGGCCTCGCCCAGGGCCAGGGCGGCACTAGTCGCCGGACACTGCTGCAGCTCCTGGAAAGCCAAAGCTGCGGCCACCTCGTCCCAGACAGGCTTGGGGTGAGCCCCTGGCGCCTTGGTTCTGGCTCTGCCGGGGCCCCGCGCCCCCCACTCCGTGCCTCTGGGGCTGGCCCTTCGTAGCAGGCAGCGCCCAGGGTGCAGTTGCCTGCCTGCTGCACCTCTCCTGGTGCCTCCAGTCTGTACCTTTTAGGGTTTTCCCCTCTGGTTTTTCCCTTCCAGGGGAAAAGATGACCCGTTCCTCACAGTGCCTCCACCTACCTTGCCAGTATCCAGGCCATGGTCTTTGCTTGGTGCTCTCCCGAAGGTCCTGTATTCTAGAGAAGGCTTTTATAGTGAATTGGTGACAGGGTTATCTGATGATACTTCTTCCCCCGCTGTGCACCGTTGTATGAAAAACAACCCACCTCTTGTCATACAAGCCCTCTGACAGCCACGGCTACGCACCTCCATTGCAGACTCAACAATATTGCATTAAAAACCCCCAAACAACCCATATTCCTGACTGTTCAGGTGGCAAGTGTTACTATCGCCAGGACCCTTAAGCCAGCCTTTGACAATCAGCTGTCTGCCTCCAAAGCTTCTTGGAAGGAGCAAGAAGGGATGCAGACAAAGGTGAATATTTTCTGTCATTGTATTTTCTGTTACGAACAGTTGGATTCACGGTAAAGACTTGTGAAAGAAATGCATATTTTATTTGACATTTGCAGTGAATTGTGAATTTTTTGTTTTTTAGTGTCTGACTGAAACATAATTGCTGTTCTCCAAAAGGTTGATGTAAAATAGCCTTGTGCTTCTTTTTTAGCCAGCGGGAAACTGTTCTCTGACATGTTCTGTTCCCGTGCCGCTGTTAGCTCAGACTTTTCAGTATGAGTTGTTACCTGTACATTGATTAGTGCCAAAGCTTTTGGTCAAATGTTTAATGAAGTTGTTGTTATATTTATTTTTTTTTCTTTCTGTCAGAGACTATACATCCTGTTTCTTTTCTTGATAGTTGCAGTATAGGGGGGTGGGGCAAGACAACCAAAGAGTCATATCTGCAAACAGTGTAGATACTTGTAGATATTTGTAGATATGTGTAGATAATCTTACTAGAGGTAAATTGAAAAGACATTGGACAGTGACATTTATAAATGGTTTTCTCTTTTTTTGTTTTTGAAACGGTGTGTGCGATCAGTTTGTTTGTGCTGAAGCCAAGAAGCAGCCCCTCTGCTTTAGGTGAGGACTTGAAAAGGGTCAAGTACTAGGCTGGGGTCTTTTTAAGTCATTCCATATGAATGAACAGAGCCTTGTCCTTTTTCAGTCCTCATCCTGAAGCCAGTGAGGCCGACCTGAGCTGTAGAGATCCACCCACCTGGAATGATTTGCCAGATCAGGGTCTCCCCATCTTTCCAGTACAACCAGATCTTTTTTGGTCTTTGTTTACACTGTTGCTTTTCTTCCCTAAATGTACACAAGCTACAGCAGGAAACAGCCAGCTGTGGGATGGAGGCTGGCGGCTAATCAGTCCCTAACACTTTTTTGCTGCACAGGGTGGTGAAGGAAAAGACATTTTTGGCAAGGGAGACCTAGATTAATCTCTGCCCTTGCAGAATGTATCACGGTATCTATAACGTCCATACAGAACAAACAGGCCCTTGATTTAACTTCGTGGGATTTAATTTCTGTCTCTGAAGAAAAGAGAGACCCTTGTCAGGACTTCAGCCTCTGGCTCTAGGAAAGAGCTAAGCCTGAAATTTAGATCACTAAACTATCACCTCCACTTTTCTAACCTATGGACCACAGCTAATTGCCTGCCTGAAAGGGAGGGAATGGAGAATGCAGGTTTAGGAATGGCTAAATAAGATGCTGTTTCCACAACTTTTGCACCCCTGGCTTTAGGTCACAAATGAGAGAACACACTGGGTGCCACACTAGGTCCATCTAGCCCAGTGTCCTGTCTCTGACAGTGGCAGGGGTGGATGCTTTAGAGGGAAAGCATTGAATAGGATACATGCAGAATGATCCACCCACTATTCGTGACCCTCAGTGGCATCTACCATTATTGGTGTAGAGATACCAAAGCAAGTGTCCAACTCTTTTGATCTGCAGCTATTAACAGATTTATCATTTGGGAATGTGTTTAGTCCCTTTTTGAACCTGACTGTGCTATCTGCATCTGCCACCTCCTGTGGCAATGAATGCCATTCATTAACTATGCATTGTCTAAAGTGCTTTCTCTTGTTAGTTTTAAATCTGTCTCCTACTAATTTGCTCCCTACTTCTAGTATTCTGGGACTTGGTGAACAACACTTCCCTGTTCACCAGGTCCACACGCTTCATAATTTTATAGACCTCTATCATATCCTCCTTCAGTCTTCTCTTTTCCAAACTGGAGTCATAGCCTGTTCAGTCTCTCCTGGTATAGCAACTGCTCCATATCCCTGATCATTTTGGTTGCCCTTCTCTGTACATTTGTTATTCTGCTTCATCTTGCAGAGATACAGAGACCAGAACTGTTCACAGTGTTCAAGATGAATCAGCAAGATATTTAAGCACATGCTTACCTTTCAGCTTGTCAGTAGTAGTCTAGATGACTACATCTGCTAAGTTAGCATTAAACTACCAAGACAGAAGGCTCAGGCACCACTTACCTCTCTGAAATGGGGCAGGGGAGCAAATGAGAGTTACTGATTTGCTCTGCTGGCTAGTTGGTAGCTCAGAAAATCAGGTCATTTATATCATCAGCTAAACATAGAATCAGATTCCTAGTGTTAGGTGCCCACTGGTGAAGAGTTTGGCCTCCACACCACCTGCCTGATAACTCAGGCCAAGTGCTCAGGGCAGCCTGGATTCCTAGGAGTGCTGTTTCCTCGTTGACTAATTTGAATTCTGTCAAACAAAAGGAACACGATGATGAAAACATCACAGTCTCTGCTGGCTTTTGCCTTCCCCCTCCCTCAGCAAATAGACTAAGGGGTGGGATTATTTTCTGCTTCTCTCCCTTAAAGCTTCCTGGCTTCACCAATAAAATAGGAAGAGGATTAGATTTCTCCGATTTGTTTATTGACAAGGATGTTGCAAGCCTGGAACAGTCAAGATCTTAAAAGTCAAACATCTGACTGGTCCTTCACAGAGCTTTGGTCCCAAAAGTTTGGGACTGGTTGCTCACCCTCACCCCCTTTTCACTTTTCTTGCTTTGATAACATCTTATTTATTGATTTCATTTGAAATTAGATCTACCACCTGAGCCATTGGAGATGACAAATAATGTCTTTATAAGCTTCAGTTTGGAATACCCAGTTCTCCGCTTGCAATAGATGCAGGGAAGGCTGAACCATGCATATGACGGGTATGTCTGGAAACTAGAAGAAAAAGCATGTATTTGTCGAGGAGCCCCGATGTGGCTTTTCAGCTGTCTGCCAGGAGTTAGAAAGTCTTGGGAAGACTAAGGACATTTATGTCACAGCTGTCTTTTAGCCACACTGTCCCTCCTTGAATGCTTTGCTGCAAACAGGGTATTGCTGTTGTACTTCTTTGTGGGGTATTTTCCATGATTTGGAGAAATACAGAGATAATGCATAGCTCACCTCACTCCTCAACGTGTAAAGATCTGTCTTCTTGTGACTGTAAGGCAATATTCCATGCAAGATGGAGAGGATGGACTCCACAGCTCTTTTTCTGGATGAGTTAATGGTTCATCTCTGGCCTCAGACCCGATTGTTCTCTCTGATTCATAATCTGTTTCTCAGGAGAAACTGGTTTGACTTCCAGCTCATCAGCCAGCTCCTAAGCATTCGTCAGGACACTGGGAACTCTTTTATCAGAGTGGTAGTTCACAAGGAACTGCTCTGAGGCTGTTCGCTGGTGCACAGTGTGTTTGATACCTGCTTCAGAGACATTTTACCTACAATATTGACTCCAGAAAGTACATCACGTAATCGATTCCACCTTGCACAAGAATTCTGCATTGCAGGTTTCTGGGATCCAGCAATTAGGCACTGTTTTGCTGGTGGCTCCTAAGGCTTCGAACCTTTCGCAATTGAAACTAAAGCATGAGAGACTCCTGAAACTTGCTACTGAAATACACAGCTCACACCACTTCAGCTCTTCTGTCTTGTGTCTGTTTGAGGTTTTGGAAACAGACTGTTCACATATTGGCTCACTGTGTCCCAGTCTTGGGGCCAGCTTGCATAAAAAGGTATATAAGCACTTCAAACCACGTCAGAAAATACCACAGCTTCAAGGTAACAAATCGCAATATCATTGAGTTGAGGACTGAAGGGCTGTTTTGCATGGGAAAACAAACCGCTCCCTTGGTAAAGTCTGGAATTCCTTTGTAAATCCACTGTGCTCACCTTTCATATTTGTCCTATTGTGGTCATCTTGACCTCTCAAGCCACCAAATGTGAGCCCCTTTTCTTTTGACTGCTCAAGGAGCGCTTCTGTCATTCCAGCAGCGTTAGGCTCTGCCATGTTCAGAAGTCTGTCATTGTCACACCGCTTCCTCCTCTCCCTTGCTGCTTCCAACAGTACAAATTGAACACTCCTTGCTACCTGCTCTTGTTTACTACTGTCTTGACCTCAATAAAGCTTAAGAGAATAATGCTTAGATTTCAGGGCAGAAATTCTTTCTCGGCCCTCCCACGAATTTTGAGTAATTTCATGTTGGGTATTCTTGCTCAAGTAATGAGCATTAATTTCCTTCCAGGTCATTGGTCGGAGATGTTCTTTTCTCCCCACGAATGTTATATTTCCAGGGAAACCCCATGAATTAAAACAAAAAAGTTCTCTCGTGGGGTGACTAGAACCTCTCTGTTAAACCGCGGAGGGGCATGTCTTCTCTTCTATGCACACTGATCAAATCGCAACTGCTTGCCAGTGTTATATCCAAGACTTTGTTTGACTGGTTTCTTTATCAGCCATACCGTTTCCCTTCAGTCTCAGTTCTTAGCTTCTCCACATAGGCTGGATGAATACAGGATCTGACAATTTCTCATGTTTCTCTAGGAAATTATTCATGTTCTTCCATTCCCGAACACCAGCCTGGGCTTTAGCAAGATCTCCAGTTAACTTGTCAAAACAAGAAACAGGATCAGCTGAAAAAGAAGCTGATCTCTATGTGTTCACTATTTGAAATATGGCAAGAAAAGAAAATGGCTAATGTTCTTCCTTTACCACCAAAAGGAAAATCGTTGCTATTTTTCTACGCAGACTTGGCATCCACAAGCAAAAGGCAAATGCTGTCACTGATGACTCACCTTTGAGTGTATCCATGCTCACTTTCTTCTTCAGTCAGTTCTTCTGTATTTCCTGAATAACTGTGATTGCCTCAAGTTGCTGTTCCTTCAAGACACTGTCAAAACTACTGATGGAGCTGCCTAACCACTTACAACATTGTCTTGGTCTCTTCTTCCAGACCTATCAGACAAATTAGCACCTTTTTGTGCAAGAAGCTCATTTTCAGAAGGAGGATTAGATGAACTTTCATGATTAGAACTTGGGGGTCACAAAATGAAACTAGTCGATAGTAAGTTTAAAACTAGCAAAAGGAAGCTCTTTTTTCACATCATGTGTCATTAAGGCATGGAACTCGTTGCCACCAGATGTTGTGGAAGCTGACAGTTTAGCCAGATTCAAAAAGGGATTGGACAGATTCGTGGAGGAAAGGGGCATCAGTAGCTATTGAGCACGGGAATTAAGGGCACAGCCTCTAAAGCAAAACCTCCTAGACCTTAAATGCTGGAGGCTGCAAGTGAGACAGGAACGGGGGAAAAAATCCCTGGTCATAATCAGTTCACCCTCCCTTTCAGCAGCTGCTCTGTGCTGCTGTGTGACACAGGACTGGGAAAGATGGACCTATGATCTGACCCAGTAAATGGCAGATCTCCTGTACAAATAAGAGTTGATTTCAAAAATCTTACTTCATTTGGTTTATCTGTGTTCAGATTCAGGAATCTATTGATGTTTGCACAGAAGATATCATAGCATCTAATGAAGTAAGCTTCAGTCCACATGCTCACTCTATCTGTCTATGTAGAATCTCGGTTAGTCTGTAAAGGTGCATATCTACGCTTCCTTCTGACCAACTTCAGACTAACATGATGAACTACTTCCCTTTCCAAAAAAGTCACTAGCGTGTTCAGTTTTGGCTATCAAAAATGGATCCAGTCATTAAAGTAAAAATCACTGCTTGTCACCTGTTCTTTGCAGAACATGTCCACCATCAAGCCAGGCAAAACTGCCCATCTTTTTCTGACTGTTTTGTGACTAATACATGGCCACTCCACCCAGACGGTTAGACCAGTTCCCATAAAAAGGAAAGAAAAGATTCAAACCTATAGTGCTAAGTACGGGCTTGACAAACAAGGTTGTTTATGATAGTCCGGTGCTTCTGGTTCTCCAAGCCTCCATGGGAAGCTTTGCCATGGTGCTGCTAAGTAGGCAGTATTCAAGGCGTCAGAAGGAAGAATTGTGGCTTGTTCTCAAGTTGGTAGCTGATGGCTGCGGTGGTCTGTTGAGAGCCCTTGCAGTTGATACTTTGGGGCAAAGGCTTTGCACTCAGGAGTGCAAGGTTCACTTCTGTATCTCATGGGTATGTTGCTCAAGGGAGTTCAGCTTTGAGCCAAGTATTAGTAAAATAGGGTTTAGCAATGCTTCAAGGATCCATAAGGAGAAGACTTGCCCTTGCGCTCGTTAGTAGCCTGGAGCTCTCTGTGGAGAGCCAGTCCTGGCATTCTGGAGTCTCCCAGGTCTTTAACTGGAAGGTCAAGCCAATGACCCGCTGTCCTGGTGCCTGGTGTTTCAGAGACTGGAGCAGAGTCCCGGGGAGTGCGGGGCCCGGTGGTTCTGTTGTGCTTTGGAGAATGGAGCGGGGCAAGCCTGAGCCCCACTATCAGCAGCTGCCTGCAAATGCAGGGCTCCTTTTTTGATGCCTTTTGCATCTCAGAGCCCTTCCAAGACCTGCGAAGCTGCTCTGGCTGCCATCCCACACATTGCAGTTTGGTTGCGCCTTCTCATTCCAACAGCGTGAAAGGCCAACAGCACAGTTGGGAACAGAAGCAGAGGCCATGGATGAGAGGCCACAGCCCTGTGCTCCAGGGGAGGCACTCTGGGCAGTCGTTCCTCTAGACCCAAGGAGTATTGCCACCCAGGGTGCCTAGTGACACAGCTCCAAGAAGAGGGCTAAGTCCCCAGGTCTAGCTGTTAGCCTGGTGGGTAGTATGTGGGCCAGAGGGGTAGGCGTTCTGGGTTTGAATTCCCCAGCGTGGTTCATAGACTTAAATAGCAGGTCTGGAAAAATGTTACATGCTCACCTAAGACAGCAACTTGCATGCTCGCCCTCTGCCCAAGACAGGAGTGTTTCTGACCAGACTGTCCCAGGCAGGGTCTGTCAAACCTGCTCTGGGGAAAAAAAATCCGTGTATGGAGATTCCAGAGCTTCTCTGGGCAACCCGTCCCCATGCTCAACCAAGCCTCAGTGGGAGTCTGGTCTTCCAGGTCTCCAACCCAAATGTTCTTTGCTGCTGCAATTTAAAGCCATTTCTCCCTGTCCTGTCCCCTGTGGCCTTCCTCCATGCAACCACCCTCGCGGTGGTTCTTTGTTCTCCACCTCCTGTGTGACCACGCTCGCTTTCCCTTGAGGCACTCACCCAGCCATGGGGGACCCAGGGTGATCGTTGTCAGCCTGAGGGAGTCGTATCCATGGCCCACACTGAAGCCCTAAAATACCAAGCTCTGTTCTCCAACCTGTGCCAGGCACATGAAGCCTGGAAGCAGGCTCCAAGCTCAGCCTGCTCTGAGGTCTCTCTTGAACCAGGGCCAGTGCACTGTCCAGGCAGGCAGCTATGCTGAAGGGTGCAGGATGAGCAGGCTAGCCTCCAAGGTTTGCCTTTGCACTGCCAGGACCCTAGGCTTCAAGGTGGGGATCAGCTTGTCTTTTCTCCTGTGGCCTGGGGGCTTGTTTGGTCATTTGCTCACCCCCACTTCTGTTCTTTGCGGAGAGAAAGGCTTTGCCTATGAGCATGGCTTGTGCTAGCACCCAAGTAGCAGTCCATGGGAGATCCAGCTTTGCGGTCTGCACCTCCGCAACGTGCCTGCAAAGCAGTAGGCTCCTGACAAGCTTTCCCCTTCAAGCTTTGCCCCTTTGCCACCCAGACAGGAAGAGTCAAGGGTTCAGAGGTGAGGGGGAGCACTGGCACTGGCCGGGGCTGTCTCCTTACAACTCTTGAGTTCCTCATCCCAGCGTGCTGGAGGCTCTTGGACCTTTTTTAGTAATAAAGCTGGCCAAGGGCTGGTTGTAGGCAGGGGCCACCTCATGGGCCTCAGAAAGATGGACTTGAAGACAGGCCAAAGCAGAGAGGCCTTAAGCCCATATCCCACACAAGCCCTTGACAGCAACTCAAGGCCACAGGCCCTGGCTTTGAACCAAGCTGGGCACTGCAGCTGGTTACACTGCTCTTTGGGCTGGCACCCTGAGTGGCCAGGCACAGCAAGACAGGGTGGTCCTGCAGCCAGCGGAGGGGAACGGGCAGGCCTGGCACGCTGTGATGTGAGTCTTGTTGGTTCTGAGGTTTTTTGCCCCCCTGTCCTCCATGTTTTTTTGAATGTGGATCTCAAGCCTTTTAGACTCAAGGCCCACCCCCTCATTAAAATCAAGTGGAAATCTTTGGAAAGTGCCAGCTGCAGCTTTCACTCGTTTTTGAGCAGGGGGCAAATCTGGTGCAAAGAACTCAGGAAACCCACAGCAAGTTGGCCTTTCCGACATGCTGAATTCCCATTTGAAATTTTGGGTCTATCTTGTGAATCATATGTATGTGTTCACACACCTAACCGTGCTGATACTGCACAGTGCCCCTAAAGGGATCTCATGGCACCTCAGGGTGTCATGGTCCCCTAGTTGAGAACGGCTGATTTAACGCTGAACTAAAGCGGTGTTAGAGAGTCCAGCCTTGAGCCCAGGTCTTAGCAAAGGGCATGGAGGGGACTCAAAGGCAACACGTGTGCAGCACAAACAGCGGCGGGACGGAGCAACAGTTCTCTCCCTCCCACCTCACCCTGCAGCGAGTGCTGGTCTGGCCCAGGACAGGGTGTCTCAGCACGCGTCTTGTCCCGTGGTGCAGGGTTTTGGGATGGCCCCAAAAACAGTCACAAGTTCTGGTCTGCGGCTGGCTGAGTCCTTCACATTCCACCCCACCTTTTCCTTTTCTTTTTTTAAGCCAGGGACCTGGTAATGGCCAAAGCAATAGTTGTCTCTCTCTTGCTCTTGCTTTCACTGTGTCTGGTTCACAGGCCTGGGGTATTAGCACACCCACATGCTGAGCGAGCACCAGAGGGGAGGGAGCAGCCCCCATTCAGGAAATGGGCAACCCGAGCAGGTGCTGCTCTAACAGCCCGGGGTTTTGCCCAGTGCCCAGTGAGCAGCAAGTCGGGTTCAAGAATCCCAGCCCTCGGGAAGCCTCCCCCACCAACCACTAGGCTGCCGCCTGGCTCAGGCTCTGGATTTCTGCAACTGTGCCCTTCAAGCCTGGCCAGCGTCCCACCTGGAAGGCACTACAAATAGACCAGGGCAGGCAGGAACCTTTCTCAGTGCCTCAGAAAGTGCCTCCTTTCTTATTGCAGGGGGCAGGGGTAAATGCACGGTCAGGGCCATCAGCAAGCTGCTTTCTTGCTGAGGAGGCTGTAGGCCACTGAGTGGATGCCAACTGACAGTGCCCAACCATCAGGAAAGGGCATGGTTCATTAGGCAACAGGAAAGATCAGTGGTTACTTTGCGCTCCCCAACCCCTGCCCATTTCTTGTGTTGGGTGGGCTGTGTGGAGCAGCCTGGCAAGGACGCACCTCAAGGCTGGCACATGAGAACCCCAGAAGCTTTTAGGTCCACAGCCTGGTGGCTGGACTCATGTTATGGACCAGAGGCCAATCTCTGCTCGCCAGCCACAAGGCTGCCCACGTCCTCCCCCATGGCTGTGCTCTCTGCCCTTCTTCATGACTCTTCATGCAACTAGTCACCAGACACAACACACTGGGGCTGTTGCCCTTGTTCTCCTGCTGTATGTTCCTAGCCAGTGGGATTTGATTGCTTCTTTTACAGGTCATTAAACACCAAATGCTCCTTATCAATCAGGGGTGACAGGGTTTTGCTTCCACTGCTGCATGTGTCATGCTTTTCTCTTCTTGAGTCTCACTTGCCTGAAGTGGCCCTTGGTCTCAGACAGCAGCAGCTAGTTTAATGCTTTGGCACACAGAGCTCCTTCCTGCTTCCCAGCCCCCACCCCCGCATGCTTGCTTGGTAGACGGCAGTATGTCCCCACGAGCTATTCTTGGCTCTGGCTGGGGCTTCCCTTTACCTCCAGCACGTTGCATCCTCTGTCAGGAAGCCCAGTGCCTCCCTGGTGGGAATGTTGCAGCCTTGGCATTCACGAATAGCTCCCCCAGCCCAGACCGTGCTGTGAACAGCTATAAATGACCTGAGGAGCAGCTGGACTGGAGCTCAAGCCAGGGAAGTGGCACTCACACAATGAGCTGCGCAGGATGCAGAGCCACCCTCCTTGCCCAGCGGCTCTGTCCCCGTTCTGGGACTGGGATTGCCATTACTACCGCAGGGACAGGTGGGCTTTGGCAGGGGGCAGGGGGCAGGGGGGGAGGCAGGTCTGCCTTGCACAAATGACTATGGATCTGGGCTGGGAAAGATGCCAGTTCCAGTTCATCTGGGTCCCTAGCCCTGCCTTTCACACCACCCCCCGCATCCCAATCCCTTCTCATCTTCTTGTGTGGTCCCAACCCAAAGCTGGTGCTGGCTCAGAGAAGCAGGCTGCAGCATGGATTGCTGTACCATGGCAGCACGCCATCCAAGTGTTCATGCATGAGACGGGGGCAGCAGAGGGCATGAAATGCCCATCACCGTAGACCTTTGGGGACTGCGCCCTCTCATACTACACCATTGCTACATCCGTACCTGGAGGGTAAGGCCACGACCTCTCCTTCCCTTGTCTATTCCAGGCTGCTGGGTTGGTGGGCTAGGGAAAACCAGCCTGAGCTACAGCAGCCTTGAGGCTGCTTTTCTTTATAGGGCAGCCTGATGATGGGGGATTGCAAAGGGCACTATTAGCTCCCTCACTCCCAGCCCTGTGACCTGCTCTGCTGAGTCTCCGTGTAAAAGGCGGAGGGAAGGACAAGCTTTTGGGACCATAACCAAGCCCAGTGAGTTGTGAGGCTCAGCTACTGATTGCATGTTGCCAAAGTGTAATACTGACTGCCCCCCCCCCCCGCCCACTTTTTCTGGGGCCAACTGAGAAGCCAGTGGGACTCAAGTCTATTCAGTCTGACTTTCTGCCAGACTAATCAGCTCCAATGAAATGGCTGGGGAATAAGTTCAGACATTTTAGTTCTTTTACATGGATCCCAGCTGCCAGATGTGCCTCAGTAGTTAGGGCCAAGGGCCTTCATGAGGACCCAGCCGGTCAGCAACAAACAGTTCAAAAGCTTGGTGGGCGGGTAAGCCATGACTTGACCCTGTCTTTGCCCACGTACAAGGTGAGCGTCAGGGAGGTCAGTTCACTGAGGAAGCCACTAGGCTCTTCTCACATCATGATTATGCTAGAAGCCGTGAAGCAAGTGAAAAATCAGCATAAGGGGGTTCCTGCAGCTCTTCCCTCCCCTTCTGGAGGTTTCATACTGGGGTTTGCTTGATGAGCTGTTGCAAGCTTGGGTGCTGCATGTGCCTTCCTTTTTATTACATACAACTGTCTATACAGCTCAAGGCGATTTGAATAGCGTGTTCTTTTGTCTCGAGAATTTGGGTTGAAAGAACAGTGGTCTACGCAAGCCTCCATGCAGAGCCCTGGCTATAAACTTAATCTCAAGGGAGTGAGCCAGTCCAGTTCTGGTAGCTGCAGCTAAAGAGCAAGTGCCCTCTAGAGAGCAAAGTGTGCATTGCGCTAGTCAAGGGTCGCATTCACAGAGGCTCATGCAGTTTTGGAACAAGAAACAGCCTTTGCTGGGTGCTTTCTCTTGAATTTGCAAAATTACATGCTCTAAAAAGTAGTATGTAGCCCGGACAGATGTGATCCTTAAAACATGCCTACATAAGGAAATGCACTGTTGTCCTCTGTAGGATGCCAGGAAAAACAAACAATTATTTTTTATCTTAAAGTGTTCAGACAACACTACAAGCCATATCAGAGCCCATCGGCCACTAAACTATACCCAGCATCAACTTTTGCATTTCATATGATTGCTCTGAGCTGCAAGTGTGACTTGATAGGGTAAAAGCAAATGTGTCCACGGCCTTTCAGTAACACAGCATCTGCTGAAGTAAGCCTGCTGCTTATGAAAGCTTCTACTATACATCTCTGATTTAGTTCATCTGTAAGGGGTAAATCTATGCTGCCTTCTGCCTTTCAATAACGAGCATAGCTGTGAATTTAGCATGTGTTTAAATCCATCAGTCTTTATTGAAGAGCCATACACCAACTGTATTAGCCACATTATTGAACTGACCACCAAGTTACCTTACTAACTAATCATGACATGCAATAAAATAAATCAGTATACTGAGAACAGCTCCTTTATTCTAATGGAACGCACATATAACTGATGTAAAGAAACCAGTTTTTAAAATGTTTTTGCAACAAGGGAATACACAAGCTACAGACACAACACCTTTGAAATTAATGCACGTGTGATAGCCTCTTCCACAGCTCTACGTATAATTATCTATGCCTAAAATCCATATTCCTCCTCCTAAAATAATAGAAATGACCCATTTTAAATGTGCCAAAGATGCTAGAGTTTATAAATTAGGCACACACAGTTGTGTAATATACTTCGTATATCACAATTTATATCCTTTTTATCAAATTTAGTCTTGTGTGTATAATATGCTTTGCATAGATGTGCAAGAGAGTTAGCCAAATACCTCTGTGTAAAGTATGATAAATTATTTCTTTCCATGTGGGAAGTTAGATATGTTTCCAGATTACAAAAAAAAAAAAAACCTTCTAAAGAGCAGCCACAATAAAATAATTACAATACATCACTCATGCCTACTGACACTAACTGTAGCAATTTAAACTACTAAAGAAGTGAGAGGCCACAACCGAGAAAATTGCCATTTGGGGGAACTCAGTCTGCCAGGGTCCTGTCTACAGTTTTTCCAGGCATGTGGAAGAGTGATTTGTATGTGAAGCACTGTCAGCCTTGGATGCTGTGGGTTGGAAAGCACTTGAACTTGCCTAATGATTTGCATTCAGTACATCTTAAAGTCGCATGTTAAGCTTCACATCACACCCATGAGATACAACTCCACCAGCCAGCCTGCCTTCCAGACCACATCAGCCTGTGGGTCTGCTGCTCATTTGAGTTCAGTGCTACCCACCCTCCACCCATATTTGGTTGCCCTTGCTGTGACAATGATTCAGGCCTGGCTGAGCTAAGGCTGGCCCCAATGCAACAGCAGCAGCAGCAGGTGCTTAATGTACAGGATGGACTTGCTGTTAACTGGGGCCAGCAGGCTCAGCCCCTTGCAGGACTGTGTGGGACTCAGGGATGGATTAGTTTCTGTGCATGGCATGGCTCCCCTGCCAGTTTGCAGCTGCCGTGTGAATAATGGGTCTGGGTGCTTCCTCGGGGGTTTAGGGCTCTTGTTTTGGGTCCCTACCCAACACTGCACTGCAGCCCTTCTACTTTGGGTGGCAGCCAGCTGAGGGATGTGTGGGGGCTGCTCATCACTAAAACCTCATCTCAGCAGAGGCAGCTGTGATGCAGGACTGCAGCTTGCCTGGCAGGAGAGCGGATTTGAGCCTTCTGCTTTATTCTAGCCACCTGCAAAATGAACATTCCCATCTGCCTTGACAGCCTCGGCCTGCTTGGCTGTGAACAGCCATCTCCAGGTAAGCTAGGACAAGCCCCATGCTCAATCAATGGAAAGGCCTGTACAAGGGGGCTTACACTATTGAGCTTTACATGGGCTTAGCTGCGATGCTAAACCTGGGTGATAATAGAAAAATCTTCTTGCCTTGCGCTGGCTTGTCCCGTGCTTATTGCCCCGCTACTGGTCAGAGCTGTAGCAGCATTCCTTGCCCCTCTCCCCCCCCCCACACCCCAGCAGTGCTGGTAGTTAAACCAAGCGAGCAAATCCTGTTGCATTTGATGGGGTCAGGAAGAGCCAGGACACACCCACCCGGTCTGCTCCCATGTAAGCCTCTAGCACGTGGCCTGGGGGAAGCCTTTCCTGCAGCCTGGTTTTTCCAGCCCAGCCTCACGCAGCTCTTATTTCAGCCAACATGACAAAGCTTTGATTCAATTCCCTTTCCTGCTTGTCGGGAGCTGCTTCCAAGCAGATGGGCTCAAGGGATAACTTTAAAGACGTTGTGTCTCTATTCAACTTGATGCCATAGCATGCCATGGAAAAGACTTGGCACGCCATAAAAAGCCAAGATAAAACACAATCTGAAGAGGCAATGCTCACAAGAGGCAGTATGTTAAAAACAGTTTAGATGGGAATCCAGCTGGGACTGCACACCAGGAATTGCGCTCCTTGTGCTTACTCTTGAGGGAGGCCATGTACACATCCCCTAGCAAGTTCAGTATTGTCATGTAAAACCAGCACCTTAATCTCACCTCCTACCAATGCCAGCAGAGCCCTACAGCAGATGCTGCCACAAATGACTGGGGATCATTCCTATGCATGCATGAGAAAAAGCAGCATGGAGCAGAGGACTGAGCCTGATTTGAACTTTTCAGCATACAATACGCTGAACTCACAGTCCCATGGGTTACTTCTGCTTGTCGGGCTAATCTGTGCAGCTGCTGAGGCTGGCCACAAATAGTTGTCAATGCTCTACCAGAACAGACTGTCCTACAGTGTCCATCTGCTGTTAAGAGAAAAAGATGCTGCTAATTTTGAACGTCTAAGTGTGTTCCTGATTGTAAACACAAAAGCACATCATTGCTAATTACTGACTGACTGACAGTGCTTATCAGTGCAATAGACTGGATAGAGGCCTATTACCACTGTTTTCTCTTGGGAGGAGCCAGAACTTCTCAAGTATGTGTTATAGCTTCAATATGTCATTGAGACTCTTTTTTAGGGCAAGTAGCTTGGCCTGTGCGTTTAGGGGCAGGGATGTCTGAATTCTGCCTCTAGCACTGCTGAGAAATTCAAAATGGCCATTGCTTCCAACACTGCAGCAATTATGGAAGTTTCTTAGGCCAGCAGAGATTTAGCATGATGACAGGATCCAGTATATTCATATGGTTTCTAAAAGTCTTTACCCAGATTACTATTCATGTCATATCCTCATATGTTTCAAAACTTAACTTAAAATAAAGCAAGCCTGTGGCTATGACAATGAAGAGCTTTAGTTTGTAAGTGTACAGGGACAGATGCATTACTGTCTTCCAAAACAAACCCTTTTGCTGGTCATCTTTATCGCCCCACTCTTCCTCTTTCCATCAGAAGTGCATTCAGAATCTGGTACCTCCTTGGACATTGTAAAATTAGTTTATTTTGGGAACTGTGCCCATTTTTAGGCTTTTTATATCACCCCCCCATATGCATGTTGATCTCTAATACTAATCTGCACATCGATTCCTCTGAGCAAAATCAGACTAAAGCATTACACATCATAACACTGGTAACACATGCACAGATATATTTCACACTATTAATCACATGGGCAAAGCATTCACAATTCAGAGATTATGTTGCGAAAATCCCAGCTATGTGGTTTAATAATACATTAAAGTGCCAAAGGTTCCATGATGGATGGTATTGAGGGAAAAGAACCCAATAGCAGCTAAATGGTTAGCACCAAGCTCCTCAGACATGTATTAAATATATAGGGGTCACTTCTTTGGGTCCAATGGCTCCGAGATTTTTTTTTTAAGCAGGAGGGGTGAATGCAACTAAACTGCAACAGCATCAACCTCTCCCCCTCCAGGAAGCAAATGCTTCAGCCCAACTAATCCCATTATGTGATAACATTATGCAAACACTTTTGGAGCAAATGAAATACAAACACCATCGTGGCAACTTGGTCTGATCAGCCATAGTAATGATTTTCTGTCTTCCGGCTTTGCCTTACAGAAGAGGTGTGATCTCACGGTTAGAGCAGGGAACAAGAGCTTTGCTGATGATTTGCTGTGAGGCATTTATGAAGTCGCTCAGCTCCTGCACGCTTCAGTTTGCTGGTGATCAAAAAGCTACTCTTATCCTACCCTTACAGGATCTCACATGGCAGTCCAAGTCTTCGTGAAGTTACTTGGTGTCTTGAGATCCTCAGCTAGAAGATGCTGCAAAAAAGTAGGAGCATTTAGTCATTTGTTTTCCTTCAGCATTCACCCAGATGCCAGCAGCAGCTTTCTGTGATTGATATGCCACAGAACAGTTCAGGAGCTAACATATTTAGAGACAGGCCAAACCCATCCCTGGTGCACCACCACTGACTTCAAGGACGTTCTAGCAAGGATAAGTTTAGCCTGACACTTATAAATAATGGAAGGAGAGAAACACACTGGGGAGGGGGGAAGGAGAGGGAAAGTTCGTGTCATCTTCTCTTCTGTGGCTCTGTACAGCTATTTAATTGCTCCCAAAGGCCAAATTGATGCTGCCATGTGCTGTGGGAAATGAAAATGATCAGCTGGAAAAATGCCTCCAGCTCTGGGACCCAGACTGGAATTTGCAAACACTGTGTGAACAACTGAAGAGCCCTGCATTTCTTATTAGTTCATCTCCAGAACTCCCTGTACAGCCTGAACATACAATGCCTTTTGCCTGACATAACCACTTGTAACATTTCATGTCCTATTAATCCAAGCAGAAGGGACTCACTTTTTCACACTGTAGCGATGCTGCTAGCAAAGGAAATGCAGTGACTCAGGGCTCAGCCTTCCTTGTGTCCTGTTCACCTCATTAATGTGGCAGCTGCCCTAGTCAGTGCTGCACGTGGGCACTGAGTCAATGAAAAGGTTAATGAATTTGTGAGCTTCTCCAGTAGATGTAATTTAGATGAAAAACAGAAGCCAGGATGGTCCTTTTCTACTTTACACATCTAAAAAAACCCAACCAACCTCTGCAACAATTCCCAGAGAGCTGCAGATGTAATGATGCCATAGGTCAGGGGTAGCAACTCATGTGGTACCCCCACAAGATCTGGACCATGGGGCTCCTTGCAAGCCAGATTTGGACTCGCTCCCAGCAGCAGGATGAGGACAGCAGTGTCAGGCAGCCACAGGGGTTAATGCAGCCATCACTTGCCTCACGCTGCCACAGCTGAAATGTGTCTCTAGTGGGGCTCTGTACCCCAGAATTGGGTAGTGGCTCCCTGCCACCGCTCACCCCACCCCTGAATTCTCGGCCCCACGGCTGATATTCCTGCTAGAGAGGATCTGATTCCGTTTCAGACTGTAGGAGGCCGTTTCACTGCTTTCTCTGCGCAGGCCCTCCGCCAATTGCTTTTCTAGCTCGCTACCAGCTCATTTCCCCTCCCTTCTCCCCCACCTTGTCTTGCACATCTCTACCTAGGCCTGGGACACCCTCCTCACCACCTGCAGATAAGGGAAAGCACTTGGAACTAACGGACTTGTTTTCAGGAAGTGCGTGAAGGTCAGAGATCAGCATTCATTCCCGTGGTGATAAATATTCCATGTAATTGCTGTACAAATGCTAGTGTTCAGGATTTATTTCAATTAGTTCATGAATGTCGGTTGCATTATCCCCCTTTGCAGTGCCAGACACAGCTTCTTGGGAGGAAGCCTTTTCTGCAATAATTTATCTGTCATCACCTTCATTCCTGAATCCTTTAGGCCAGGTACAGGCTCGCCCTGTTCCTCTCCAACAGGTGAGATTCCAGGTCTGACTTTACCAGCTTAAGGTGGTTCTTCGCTCTGAGAGAGCAAATGAGTCAGCTGAAATCCTCAATGAGATAAACACATGTATATTGTTGATTAAAAGCCATTACTGTTTTTCTGGAATTATTTTGCTCTCTAGTTGCCTAAACGTGATCAGGCAAAGGTATGTCATAGTCCCGTGGTAACAGAGAGGGGCCCACAGCAATACTCAGTCTTTTGCATTGGGAAAGTTCAGCCTAAAATTCATGTCTTGATCCTGAAGCAAGCAACCTACATAGATTCTAGCTAAGCTGTGATCCAGATCCAAACTCTTCAGTTTAGATGCATGTCTAAATCAAACTAAAGGGCATTTATATACATGCTCCGGGAATAAGGGGAGCGCTTTAATTAGAGCGGCTCCAAGAGCCACTCTAATTAAAGCACCTGGAACATCACACGTATCAATGGTTCCTGTGCTGAAAAATGGCAGCAGGGGCACTTAAAGCACCCCCACTGCCATTTTTCACGCAGGGATGCTAATACATGTGGTGAAGGAGTTTGCATTGAGGTTTTTTTTCAAATAACTACCCGGTCAAAAAAAATGTGAACCCCTGCTCGCAGCCCACAGTGGTACTCTGAACACAAAGGCAAATGTCTGTTGGGCTTACGAGATCTGTTTATAAATATTAGGATACCTTAAGAGCACTGTGAACATCTCCTTAGTTATTATAGATGGTGAACTGTGACCACAAAGGCTCCCTTTAAGGCCAGACAGAAAGAGACCAGGAGACAGTGCCAGGAAGCTCAGATTCAGTGAGAAGCCCAGTGTGCTCTGTGAACTAAGCCTTTCTGCAGTAAGGAGGCTGTCAGTGCAGTGACTTCATGAGCAAGTGCTTTTTGAACCAAGGGAATTTGTATCTCGGTGTGGATGTAAATCCCAGTAGTTTTCATTTAAGACACTCCAGGCACATGTAGTGGAAAGTGTGTAGCAAAAGCACTGCGTGTTTCAGGCCTCACTTTTAGATTTCTGGCCCTCAGAGCGAAGCTGAGCCAGGAGCCTTGCTTCCTTATGCAAAGCATGGGGAGAGTTCGGCAGGAGGAGGTTCAAAGCAATCAGAGCAGCGAGCAGGGAGCCACCTTAGTAAATGCTGGCACTGACCCTCTCTCTTTTGATCTCCTATCACCTAGCCACCAAGCAGGGGAGGAGAATCGTTCTCTCTCTCTCTGAGCGTGGGAGATGAGGCAGACCTGGATTCAATTTATTCCTTTGCCTGAGAAGACCTGAATCTCTACTTCCACCCCAGAAAAGTGCCCTTGCTATGACAAAAGGATGTATTGTAGCAGGGGACATCCTTCATCTCTCCTGTTGAAGCTGTTCCACTTTGTATGGAATGATATAATGCTCACAGCGAGATAGAGAATGACCCTCCTCCCCTGCCTGGTGAGTAGGACACACAATTGAGAAAGGGAGGCCTGGATTTCTGTCCCTGATCTTCTGAATACTTTTTATAAAAAGTGAAATGTTCAGTAGAGCAGGGCTCGGACTCAGTTTCTCTCTTTCCGAAGTCAACACCCTAATCAATAGGCATGTTTCTTTAAAGATGAATGGTTAGTTTCATAGTTAATTGTGTAAGAAAGACACCAAGCACAGTCAAAAAACTCCCCCTCTGATGAAGGATAAGCTCTTAGGTTGATCCCATGTAACTGAAGTCCAGGGGAGTTTTGCCAGTGATCAAGAGGAGCAGGACAGGAGTCTCATATGCAAATCCAGCAGCAATTGCATTGTATTAATATTAGGGTTTATTTGAGACTGGACAGGATGCACCTCCATCTTTTGCCAACAGAGTAAGCCGCACTGGTTTCCCTTCCATCCTAAATCCACACCTGTCTTTTCGGGGAGTGGGGGGAGAGTTTTTTGGTATTCCAACAACTGTTGCTCTATGGAAGATTATGCTGTGGAGATGACTCACAGCCCACTCCTCTCTTCTGCTCAGAAGGAAGAAGATACATAAATCCTGGGATGAATATGCGTCCTAGATATATACCCTATAGAAGTAATGAGCAAATGCAACTTTCCATGACTAGCACAGGATCCCTGTGGACTGTGCCTCAACCAACTCTCGCATGCCAAGGAAACTTCCATACAATTTTCTACGTAGGAAGAACTACAGAAATGCATTTCAGTGGGAGACAAGGCTTCAAACACTGTGAAAGGGCACGTTTCCTAAGTAAAAGCCTTGTTGGACCATGGTTCTGTCCTATAATAGGAGGTGGGTCTTAAGGAAAACTTACCAATATCACCCATGCAGCTGAAGAAGGGGTACTGAGCTGAGGTCTCGTGTTTTGTTTGTACACCAGTATTATACAAGATGGACTCTTGACATGTTGCTCTCAAGTCTTTTGGATGTTGCTATTCAATACGTTTCTGTCCCGTTCTTGGATGTCCATCTCACGCATGGGCAGGGACACACGTTTCTAATAAATCATCCTCAGAACTGGACAGGGGATTCTAAACTTCACCTATCTTGGCTAAATTACTCTTTAAATCAAGTAATGTTGCTAGCTGCTTTCAGACCACACATAAGGGTGGCACAGGTACTTCTGTGGGTAAGAGCTCTAGATCGGGCACAGACCATTTCATATCAAGTACATTTTTTAAAAAATCCCAAGACTCAAACAGAACCAACCAGCTTTGGGAATGGATTTCAGCTTCCATGACTATGGAGCCAACAAGTCGAAGGATACCATTTCAGGGCAGGGCCTAAGGATTTCTCCACGCAATTCCTGTTACTGCTACTGGAAGTGGTCTCTGAGGAGAAAGGCGCTAATTAGATTGCTCCGTTCAAGTCCTCCCACTAGTCAGTCCAGGGTAAGGATTTAGCTCTGCTTCTGAAAAAGGCTTTACATAGTTTTACAATGCTGCCGTGCCGGGAAAGATTTCTCCTTGTTTCTCATGATTAACCACAAGGCTTGAGGTGACACAAGATCTAATGAAATTCATAAATGCCAAAGGCCGTCCCTAGTCACATTCTTGCCTGTGGAGTTAAGTTAGAAACCGACAAAAGTGTGAACAAATCAAATAGTCCTTCAGCTATGAGGAAGAGTAAGTACCTGACAATAAGCACTGGGGATGGTTTAATGGGTGTAAATTCACAGGAAACAACGACACCTTGTACTTACTGAGACTCCTAGATGCACATAAGATGTATAAATGGATCCATTCTAGCCCCACAGCATTCCTGCAAGATAGGTGCAGTATCCATTGTACGGATGGGGCAGCTGACAAAGAACGTACCAGCAGAGCTCCGTGGCATGGCCCATAGCAGAGCCCTAGACTGCCACGATTCCCATGTCAAAACTACAGGGTGATCCTTTTTTCCCTTTTTGACATTAACTCTCCTCTCCAATTTAATTTTCCATAGCAAACAAGCGGTAGAAGAATTCACCTTCTGGCACCTTGAACTCCATGCGTACCCCCCACCCCCAGCAGATTTTAGCTCCAGTTTTTCATCATATTCCAGGAACTGTTTTAATCTGTTTTTTTCAGTCCACAGGATAAGCAAGCACCTCTCATGTTCGATTGTACAGTGACCAGATACTAATGCGCTGGTCGTTGGAGCCAGCTGCCAGAAGTCTTTCACTAGGCCTGCTGTGATCTGAGAAGGCCACACAGTGGACGGTTGCAGTATGGTAGTCCAGCACTGCCAGTGGTTTCACTTTCTTCCAGCCAAAGATCCTGATGCGATAATCCCACCCTGCCGTTGCCAGTATCTTCCTGTCCTGACGGATGGTAACATCAGAGATCCCAGAATTGATGAGTTCATGTGTTTTGTGAACCTAAGGGGCAAAGTCACAGAACAGACTAAGTTATTTAAAATGTGCTTATGAAAACAAACCCTTTGGGATTTAAGAGGTGACAAACACATGCAGGTGTCAATCTGACTACTAGCTTTTTACCCTGTGTGGTAATAGTTATGGGACAGAGTTGGATAACGGTAGGCAGATGGAAATGACCTTTTCGACCAGTAGGTGACAAGATTCCACCTCAGCACGGTCTCTAAGAAAGCATCTGGTACATTTATTAGGTGTGTTAAATACAGTTTACATTTTGCTGTGATTGAAAAATGGATTATTATGTGTGAAAACCAGACTCTTCCACTCAGCTATTCCTGAAACTTAGCTTGAACTGCCAGTTCAGAGCCACGGCCATTCATTTTCAAACTTCAGCAAGATTCCCATGCAGGAGTTTTGGCCTAGCATTAAACTACGTTGCTGCTCATTCCTACCGAGGAAGCTTCCCTCAAAAAACACAGTCAGCTGTGATGCCATTCTGTGCAAAGCCTTTGGAAAGGAGTGCTTCCAGGAACTGGTTCACAGTATTAGCATATTTGTATTTCCAGCACTTGTTCTGGAAATCCTTTGTTCGTGCTACACATGCGCCCGACTGTGCAGTTGTTACTGTGCAGTCATTTAGTACTTGCTAAATGACTGCGCATGAACCGCTGTTACTGCGCACTTCTGGCAATGCATAGGTCATTTCCAACCCTCCTGCGCAGTAGCTTGTTGCTACTGTGCAGTAGCATTGGCTTCACGGTTTGTGCCCGCTGACACTATGTCGCTGTAGCTTGTTGCTATGGCGACATAACGTCTTGTGAAGATGCACCCAGAGAGGAGTAGATGATGAATGGATGACTGATTTTAAGCTCAGGAGCTCCTTATTACTGTTAAACAACTCTTGGAGCACAACCTGCAACGTGCATAGGTTGATTCAAGGATTGTTAGCACAGTTTGACCCTGGGCACCCTGCAGAATCAAACACTTAGAAAGAAAAAGAGCCTTTCAATTACAATGAGTGCTGGGAGCTCTTCAGATTTAACCAGAACACCAAACTAACTGCTACTCTTATCACTTACTTCAGACAGTGCAATTATTTAGTCAACAGTCCAACTCTAAAATGTATATACATTGTGGTGTAAGAGCAATATATTTCATAGAATCATAGAAAATTAGTGTTGGAGGCCCTCAGGAGGTCATCTAGTTCAGCTGTTCTCAACCTTTTGCACCTTACATCCCACCAACCATTTTGTCAAAAAACCCTGGTCCCACCATGATAAAACCAAAACCCCATAAAACTGCATTGCTCGATATCCGGTGATGCATCTATCTGAAGTGCAAACAACTGATTTTTTCAATCGGGCAATGAGTTGAAGTCCCAGTTACACGACTTTCGAGCCCCACCAATGGGACACATCCCACTGGCTGAGAAACACTGATCTAGTCCAACCCCCTGCTCAAAGCAGGACCATTCCCAAATAGATCATCCCACACAAGGCTTTGTCCAGCCAGGTCATAAAAATCTCTAAGGATGAAGAGTCCACAACTACTATGGCAACCTGTCCCAGTGCTCTACTGCCCTCCTTGTGAGAATGGTTTTCCTAATATCTAACCTAAACTTCCCTTGCTGCAACTTGAGACCATTGCCCCTTGTCCTGTCATCTGTCACCACTGAAAACAGTCCAGCTCCATCCTCTTTTGAGCCCCAGTTCAGGTAGTTGCACACTGCTATTAAATCCCCCCTCAGTCTTTTCTTCTCTAGACTAAATAAGCCCAGTTCACTCATCCTCTCCTCCTAAGTTGTGTCCCCCAGCCTCCTCACCATTTCCGCTGGCTTCCACTGGACTCTCTCCAACTTGTCCACATCCATTTGGTAGTGGGGGCCGAAAACTGGACACAGTACTCCATATGTGGTCGTACCAGTGCTGAATAGAAGGGAATAATCACCTCCCTTGACCTGCTGGCAACACTTCTACCAATGCAGCCCAGTATGCTGTTAGCCTTCTTGGCAACAAGGGCACACTGCTGGCTCATATTCAGTTTATTGTCCACTGCGACCCCAGGTCCTTTTCTGCAGAGCTGCTGCCCAGCCGATCAGCCCCCAGCCCATATGGGTGCATGGGATTGTTCTGTTCTAAGTGCAGGACTTTGCACGTGTCCTTGTTGAACCTCATGAGATTTCTTTGGGCCCAATCCTCCAATTTGTCTAGGTCTCTCTGAATCCTAAATCTCTGGGTTTACTTCATAAATGAACATAAACACACCTAGCAGTGCAAATATTGTGTGGTACTCTACAATACCCTTAAAAGAATCTCTCAACACCCTGGTTAAGAATCACTGATCAAAAAGGTTATAAATATTAACTGGAATCCTCAAAAAGAAGCATTAATTCAAATCTGGCACATGCTTTCTTCATCCTTCATACCAAGTAAGCTGGGAAATGGGGTTGTTTCTAAACAAAGACTGAAGAATAAGAGTATTGGCTCTAATGTGCCTAAAATTCAACTAGGACAGATACAGGAGGAAAAATGGAAGTACAAATTAAAGTCAGACAAACACCTCATCCTCAACACCTCACCAACAGTAGGTGCACTCTGCTACTCCCAGTGAAGGTTCAGTTTATAACAGCAATGCTGTATTTTTGCTAGTACAGTGTATTCCAGCATCCATGAATAAAAGGAGGCTATATCAGCAAACATCCAGTTTTGCCAGCTTGTGTCAAGGGCAGTGGGTTTTGCTGGCAAATCCGTGCTGGACAGGCATAGGTATGCTGGCAAGAATGTCTAAAGTAGACATGGCCTCTGTAGTGGAGGTTATGAGCTAGAAGACATAACCTTATAACAATTGTCAGCATATGTGGGCAAAACCCATGCAGGAGAGACTGAAAGCAAGGAGTAGGTGGAATTGTCCGTCTGCAGCAAGTCACAGCTTGACAGAGAGGGAATGACAGTGGATAACTGCAACATCCATCCAGACAGGGGGAGAGTGGGGGAAAGGGAACCTCCCGCAACGTCCTGAACACACACTCAGGGTATTTGTAACCAGAGGATACTGTAGTCTTGGGGGGCGGGGGGAGGTGGTTAGTTTCCCGTAGTATTGTAGAGGCAACAACTACAGTCAGCAAAGTCTTTCCTAACTAGAAAAAAATAACTTCATGATTCAGAAAGGAAACAGGACAAAAGAGCGGAGATCTGGATGTTATGTTTTGGCCAGTCAGAGATGAAGGCACTCCCACATGGGCCTGTGCCAAGGCACGTGGACAGTCCAACAGCCCCTTTTTCACTAAGGTGTCCCAGGCAATATTCTTGAAAATCCAACCAGTAAACATTTATCATCTCAAAGGCCATCCTTGCTGTGAAAGAAAGAGCCAAGGCGGCAGCAGCAGCAGGTTACTTTTAGAGCCTCTGCGGGCAAGAAAAACAAATGTGCTTGTTTACATTGTGGTTTATCAAGTCTTCCTTTTTCTCCTTGTCTAACGAGTTGAAGGTCTGTGGTAGCATTTATGCACCGCAGAGCTTCTACAATTTCTGAATGCCTCAACTCTACATCGCTGTTTAATCACCTGCAGAAGCTGTTTACCTTCCATGTTCCTCTGCCACAAACATTATCCCTCAATTATACTACTTCCTCCAAAGCTCATAACCCATCCAGTCATTTACTGATAGCAATAACTTCAGCAATTTACTCGTATGGGACAATGCACTAAGCTTCCTTTTGTGGATAAAGTAAGTAGTCACCCTCATCATCTATTCATCAGCACACTGGAACGCTGCCACACAAAACAGCTCTGCGGCACCATCGCTGCATCATCATTTCTCTGAAGGCAGATACCCCTGTACCAAGTTTAGTTATTAAGACATTTTATAGTAAAAAGTGTGCCACTGAGTGGCTTTCCAAATGCTACTATTACCTCAGGTACCTGGAATGTCAAGAAAAGTCCCCATCTGGTTTGTATTATTAATGCAACAGTGGAAAAAACTTAATCTGCCTTCTTGACTATTTCTAGTGCTTGTGTGAGAGATGTGTTTTATTTATTCTAGTTTTATTTGTGGATTCACACTATGCACCAAATAAAAATGATTATTTACATATTATAATACTTTGTACTTAAGCAGCACTTCATTTAAGGAAAACCACTGTCAGCTCAGTAATCGACCATGCCTCTACTAGGTACACAACATTTGGGACTGTATCTTGCATGAAAATAATACCTGAATACTCTGAAATGAACGTCTCTGGGGTTTGCTATCATGATACTTTTGGTACTGTCTCCTACTTTGGGATTTTTTTTCCTTGACACTAGCCTGACAAGTAAGATATTGTTTCTCACAATACATTCTCAGCTATATGTTATGAACAGGGATCCAGGTTTTCCGTTTCCCACGGAAAAAATGCAGGTTTTCCCTTTTAACTGAGAAAAACGCAGAGTTCTCATTTTAACAGAGAAATGCATGGATATTCCATGTTTGCGAAGAGCTCTCTGCGGGCTGGCAGAGTTCCAGCCTGCTAGGGGCTGGGAGGAGGGTGGTCGGGCAGGGGACGCCATGCCAGGCAGCCGGGAGAGCAGCTCCTGCAGGTAAGTCTGGTGGGGGAAGGGGGGATTGAGGCCCCCACAGGGAGGGAGGTAGTTGGGCAGGGCTGAGGCTGCTGCCCAGCCAGGCAGTGCATGAGGCTTGGAGCCCAGGGCTGGAATGTGCAGTCACAAGGTCCCAGCAAGGAGTGGGACAGGGCTGCAGGCAGCTCATCCGGGGGGGGCAGGGGCTCCCTGCTGCTGTGCAGACTCCTGGGGGCAGATATGGGGAGCACATGCCCCCCAGATCTGTGCATGGGGCAGGTATGGGCTGCTTGCTGCAAACTCAGGCTCCCCACCCTGCTGCCCTCTGCCCAGGGCCTCCGCAGCCCAGCGGGTGGGACACGCCGTGGAAGGGAAGCATGTTGCTGCCACTGCGAGACCCATGCCACCCTGACGGGGTGCTCCCTGCCCACCCAGCAACAGGAAGGGGCACAACCCCACGCCACCACCCCCACTGCTGCTGGGCAGGCAGGGACCACTTCACCAGGGTGACACAAGGCTTGCAGCAGCAAGGAGCATCCCCACCTAGTCCTGCTCTGCCCTGCCGTGCCGGGTACCGCCCACTGGGCCGTAGAGACCCTGGAGGGAGGGCAGCAGGGTGGGAAGCCCAAGCCCACAGTGGGCAGCCCTTACCAAAACCCATGGTTGCACATCAAATTTAACTTCCAAGGACTCTGTAAAAGCCTGTTCATTTGCTAGGAGCCACCCAGGAATGATTCTACAAGTGCCAGCAGTGGTAAGAGACCATTAGAAAAGGGAGTTGAGGCTTGCTGACTAGAGGTGGGTTTTTTTCAGGACCTTGGTGAAGATGCCAGGAAGGAACTCTGAAGAAGCCAGAGAACCATTCATCAGGGAAGTGTTTATCAACCTGTGGGTTGCAACCCAAAAGCCGGTTGCAAGAATATGTGAAAGGGTCACAAACGGACTTTAAAAATGGATTCTTCTTTAAAGGAGAAAAATGCGGGAAACTGTGGGTTTCCTCTTGCAGGCTGGCAGAGTTCCAGCCTACAAAGGGCTGACTGGGGCTTGGGGGAGGGCAATAAGGCAGGGGGCACATTGAGCATGTGTGAGCGCACACATTCATGTGGCAGCCAGGCAGCGTGGAGAGCAGCTCCCACAGCTCCCTGCAGGTAAATTTAGTGGGGAGGGTGGAATAGGCAACATGTTGGGGAGGTGGGGGGGCCATGTGCCCCCCCCCCCCAGATTTATGAACCCACAGCAAGCATGGGGCTGCAGCCTTGCTGGACCTCCCATGCCAGGTCCCTCCCACTGGACTGTAGAGGAAGCTTTTGCCCATGCCAGTCTGGCCAGGCTGCAGCCCTTTGCCCACTGTGAGCGCACAAATCTGGAGAGCACGTGCCCTCCCTTGCCCCACACAGGGGAAGTGGAGGGGCTGGAGCCTGGGGGTGGGGGGCAGTGGGTAGGGAGTGAAAGGCCCTAGCAGGGCCACAGGGCTGTTTTCTACTTAAACTATTTACTGGGTTGGGACTGGCCATCAACGTCGACAAATGGGCCCTGCTACACAAAGGTTGAGAACCACAGCATATGGGGCTGTAGGAGGCTGGGTTCCTGGGGTGGTGCCACAGAAAGCAATGGCAGAGGACACCAAACCCAGCAACCTCTCATAAGGAAGTCTGAACTGGGATCTAGAGTAAGGCCTATGCTTGCCTCTACGAAGGGGAGGTGAATTGTACCTGAATTCATTTTTGCCTTTATCATGATCCCCTATGTAGTTGTGATGGATCCTCTCCTTCTGATACTGCTGAGGTCTGCAGTTCTTAATGGATTTTTAGGAATGGGCTAATCAAGCAACCATCCCATTGAAGTATTGAGAACAGCATATAAACTGATATATTAGAAACTTGTTTTGAGATCTGAGGTTGAAATTTTCAAAGGCACCTAACCCAGAGAGTCACCTAGTATCTTTTATTTGTAAAGCATTTCCAAGTCACATCTGTTTTCCCTAATGTCAAAGGAAAGCTCTATCCTTTCCAGCAGAGCCCTTCAGAAAACAAACCTTTATTTTATAGTAAAACCACTTCATTTATAAAATTTGGGGTGTCCTGCACATTTTACAAGAGGGCAATGATATATTAAGGTACAAAAGTGATGGCTCAAAGAATGCTAGCCTTATGTGCCTCTTACAGCCTTGGTAAAAACCAGAAACACGTGACAGGTTTAAGAAAAACCACATCACCTTTCTCTGACTAGCCATCTAGCACAGCCAGCCCCTTGCATTCTAACCAGTCTGTGATTAATTAGCTGGAGATCTGCAACAGCTCCTCTTCACGACTAAATATTTTTTTAGTCTATCAAACTGTTAGTGCAAAGCGGGATAAATGACACTAAGGGGCCAACAATCCTGACCTTTAAGTTCTGCTGTTCATCGAGGCTCCAGACGCTAAGCACCTTCTCAGATGAACCCGAGACCCCCTTGGCCTTCTCCGAGTCAAAGTCAAGGCTCATCACTGGCTCCTGGTGGCAAGCAAGCCGACTCAACATTTTTCCCATTGATAAATTCCATAGGATCACGGATCCATCCTCATAGCCAGCCATAAGGAAAGGACATGCCCCAAAGCCAGGCTGTTCAGAAACAGGGAGAGGAGGGGAAAAACATGAAATAAGAATCATTGTTGGTTCTTCCTATTTCCAAATCAGACTTTAGGCCAAGTACCAGGAAAAAGTAATGAAAAAGTGACCTAGAGAATGAATAGTTGCAAGCACAAAGCTCAGAATGCTAACACTAAAGGCAGCCTCTGGTACTGCCCTTTTGGGCATTTATTCTGGGTATTTATCCAGAATCATTACTGCCAAATCATTTCTCAAATGCTCAGCAACTGAAAAGTACTTATTTGCATAACAAAAACTTCCCTCAAAATTATTTGACTCAAACTCATTATCCTGAAGATTTCAGAACCTTACATTTTTGACTTGGGCTCCTTACCTCCACACTATTAGAACCAAATTTTCAGAATCATTTCTGATATAACACCCAATGGACATGTCCAATATTGTACCAAGCCACATGCTTTACCTTCTCACAACACTTTCATGCTGTTTTCCAATTACACATAAACTCTTGGATTATTTTTGCCCCTCTATTATGCTAATGAGGTTCTACTTGTTTTTTGTTGCCAAAATCCCTGCATGACAAAAATTTCTGCACGTACACTGTGTCATTTCAGGCCCAAAAATCTCTCTCCATTTGTTAGCAAAGAGTTAACAGTGGCGTCTGAATCCCACTGTAACCAATTGAGAGATATTTTGATTAATGATGTCATAGGCCAAAGGGCATGGCACCCCGGGCAGACACCTAATTTATTTAAGCCTCTGAAATAACTCAAGGAAGGGAACGTTACTGGATTACATGTCACACTTAAGGAAAATATTCATCATGGCACTAGCCAAAAGACTAATGATCCCTTAAGTGGTAACTGGTCATGTGAGTGAGGATGCAAATCCCTAATGAAAAGCAACTGAAAAACAAGCATCTGTTAACACCAGCTACATCTTTAAAAGAGAAAAAGTCATTAAAAGAGACCCAGGATTTGACATCAGCATATATAGGGATGTCTTCACTTGGCAACACACATGCAAACATATTTTATTCTTTTAAAACATACCTGCTACCACTATAATTTTCCTGGGCTTGGAGTTCTCCTATAAAATAAAAATCTAGCAAGTTTTTAAAGGATAAATTATTACTAGTATCTTAACTTCACATAGAGTTTCTCTTAACTAGCCAAAGTATCATTAATATGATACAAATCTCTACTCATCAAAATCTCATCATTACATTTTCCAGATGCCTCACACACTAGTTAAAACACATTTTAGGAGGAGATCAACTAATAAAAAATGGGTAGCCTGACAAGAGCTCCACTCAATAATGGAAGAGAATGAAAGTGGACCTTCGTGAATGCTGGCAGTTTAAGTGCTAAACTTCCAGAATTTAGTTCAAGGAGAATTCAGAAGTAAGGGAACAAGCTTCACAAACCATGTGGCTGGATAGAGTAACCTCTTAATGCTAAAAAATAGAGGTCTCCAGCAACTCGTTATGGACAAGCACTGCCCAAGTTCCTGTGTGCGTGATCATCCCCATTGGACTCGATCCCCAATAAAGTCTGGATATGTCTCATTCCTTAATCCACAGGATCCTCTTTCTTTTTTAAAAGCAAGGCTCATTTTCTGCTATGAGGCATTTGTATGGTGAACAGCTATGCCTACTGAAGTTAGGGAATTTGTCAGCTGAATATTTTATTGTCAAAATAATGTAGCTCGAGTTTCAGCAATAACATATGCAAATTCATGTCAGTGGCATCTGATGGATTTTGGTTGAATAAGAAGAGTTGAAAGGCACTAAGAAGAAGTCAGGATGTTTCATCTGAACATTCTCAGAATTAAAAGTTTCACTCTTTAGTTTGAGAAAGACACTTTCATCCTCAGAATTAGCCTAAATTTAAGAAAATATTTAAGAAAATCTGAAAAATGAAACTAAATTTGGGGTCAAATGAAATGTTTTTACAAAAACCTTAGGGCAATTTCTTTGAGTAAGAAATCAATTATTTGTACAGCTCTATTGCTGGGGCGTGATTTCATTATGGCAGTGTCCCTGGGGTATATTCCACTAGCCAAGAAAACTAATTATCTTTGGGCTAGCTCAGGTCCTTCGTCGTCTTCTTAGTGGTCAGCATTTCATAGGTGTTTATCTCCCATCAGTCTCTGTTAAAAATAATCAAAACTACTGGAAGCCAAGAATGTTTTGACAATGTGGCCCAAAGATTTCTTTTGAAAATAACAATAATTTGCAGACAAGGGCCCAAACTGGCTTTGTTTAAACAAAAGACATGCAATGCTTTCCATGGAGGAAAGGAACTATTTTTTTCAGGATAACACAAATCACAGGATGTTTATACATATTATGCAGACATATTTACAGATGTACGTGCAAAGCTATAGCATATGTTTATTTAAACCAACTAGATTTGATCTCTACCTTGCAAAGCAGTTGGGATCACACTAGCTTATTTGCTTCAATCACTAATAATGGACCTCATTAAAAAAAAAAAACCCACAAAAAAATCCCAAACCTCAAATCTTTCACTACTCATGTTCTGGTTTCAGGGGGAATTTTTTAAATAAATCATTGTTTCTCCTAAGCAGAACATTTTGTTGTTGTTGCACTGGATAACTGTCAAGGAAGGAAGAAAACGTGATTTGCTGTCAACTCTGGAAGACTAATTGCTATAGTTTATATAAAGTAATAACTCTGCATTTCCAGTTTCTACATGCATTATTCCTGTCAAATTGTTTGCAGACATTACACAACACAGTGCCTTTCCCAGGAACTGGGGAAAAAAAATCTGAAGAGACAACTATCCTATGTCTGCAAATCCTACCCAACCCAAATAGTAATGGCAGGACAGTGGGAGCCTGGAGGGACAATCAGGTATGTCTGTACATACATACATACATACCATATATGTTTACAAATATGATCCATCATGGGAGGTGAAGATACTATACCCAATCATATGAACTGCTTCTTTTACCAAGAGAATTAGCAAAATATGATTTTTTTTATATATATAATTTTGCTTTACTCCCAAAACAACAGAATAGGCTGATGCCAGCTTTTTAATTGCTCAGGAGAAGCCAACGCAGCTCAAGCCACAAGCTTAATCTAACCCTCAATTTCCTCCCACTCTACAGCTACATTTCTAACTGAAGCTGCTGCCAGTGAAGGATATCATTTCATACACAGATCGGTTTGAAATAAGCACACAGAAGGACACAGTGATACAGGCGATGGTGTTCATTTAGTCTGCGGTTTTAATGCAGATACTCACAATGAGGAAACCACCAGGCCATTTCCAAATGAATGCAAAAACGAAAGGAAAATACCGTTTAACTGTTAGATACATTAATTTGCGCTTCTGCACTAAAGGATTCAAAACTGCTTTACAAACATTAATCCATTAACCCTAAGAGAAATCTGAAGTAAAGAAGGATTATCCACACTATGCTACAGAATCTGTTGTGAAATGTGAATTCCTGAAGTCACTGAGTGTGTGCAAGTGCTCGGAAAGGTGTTCACCTCTATCTTCCTATTCCTAGGCCTGTGCTTTTGTATACACAAAATCATCCTTCCTTGAAAGCATTTATACATTAAGACATTTTAGAATTTTTCTATAATAGAGAACACACTCTAGCTACAATGCAATCCAATTCATGTAAGAGAGAAACAGAAGATCAAAGAAGATCAATGACAAGCAGCAGTCATCGGGAAAAGATGTTATTTCTCAAAACCAACATTTAGCTTTACTTTTTCCCCTCCTACTTTATATGAATACATCTAATTTACATAATAGTGGAATAATAAATAATAACGACTATTATCATATAATCATAATAATGATCATAGGTCATGCTGAATCAACAATTCTCTGACCTAGATCAGCAGCACAACTAAAACTACCTACAATTAAGATTTTGTATCTGTGTCTAGGGAAACAGTGATATTAATATGTATTAGAAAGGACAAGTTGTAGAAAATAGTTTATAAAGCCAGTAAATGCTAAATACTATGCATATTTTCTTGGCTACCTTCATGCTATTTAATTTTTTGAACACAGAAACCCCCATTCATTCCCATCGAGAACTCAACATTTATTACCCTTCTTAAAAACATAATTGGCTCAGTTAAAGTACAATTATTCTATTTTTATTTTTCTGATGTTATATACATCTTTAAGTCTACTATGGAGTTCAGTCTAGAGGCCCATCCTATTTTGGTTGAAGTCAATAGCAAAACTCCTTTGTCTGTGGAGCGAGCAAGACTGGGCCCCCAAGACGCTTGCCCCAAACCCACAACCGCTTCACAAGGAGTTGCCTCACAAGTCAATAGGAATTTTGAGTGTGAATCAATGCTAGAATCAGGTTTTAAGTATTTTTTTAAATTATAAATCATCTACAATAATGTGGCACTAACAAACAGCAAGCAACGTAGTCTAAATGGTTAGACCACAAAGTTCTCTCTCTCTCACTGCCATTGACTGTTTGTAAGATATAGGGGAAATAATTTAAACTCTATGTTTCTCAATTATTCATTTACAGTCTCCACCTCAGAAGTCATTAACACCTTTTTTGGAAAAACTATATTCTCCTTTCTTGTTCAAAGCAGACACAAGTCTTAGACACTTCACCCATGCTACATGTCTAGAATGAAAATGTTCAATAACCTGCTCTCCAGCTGGTGGGGTTGGAGAAAATGAGCACAACCTGCCTTTAAAATTACTATTTTTAATACTTTACTCATTTCTCAGCACCTTTTATATGTATCAAAAGATTGGCTTCTATACATCACTCATTTCTTCTTGACTGATGCAAAAAAAAAAAGTATCTATCCTAAGGTTACAAAGCTTTCAGTAAGTATTTGCAGATCATGTATCTTCCATTAAAGCTTGGAAAGCCAGAAGTTACATTAAGGACGTTCACAAATCTCTCCCCCTCCTCCCACCTTTTAATAGTATAATTACTTGATTGGTTTGACAATAAATCAGAATCTGAGTGAAGAAAGATTCATATGCTTTATATGAATGAATCACAGGGGAAACATTTCACAATTAGTAAGCCTGGTTGCCTTACCTGCCATAGCTTCAGACACATGGGCATGCCCAGTTTGGCACCTGCCTCTGGCTTCAAGGTACAGACTGATGTCTTGGATGGAAGCTCCAAAACCTGAACCTGACATTAGGAAAACAAGTTTATTTGGTCAGGCTCCAGGTCACAATTTTGCTGTAAAAACATGCACGAGTCTCTTAAGGCGATTAAAGCTAATGAAAACTCTCCTTGCATTTATTTTCTTTATATTACATTGTCTATGGGAAACTCAAAAAGAAGGGTTAAATCAAAACAGGCTCAAAATGGCTTGGGGAACTGCAGTATGAGAATTCACAGTTATCTACATAGATACACTGCTTTGTAAGAGAATGACGCCAGGTTGTTGGGATACGATGCGTTGTCCTCTCATACTCGCCAGTGTTTCCTCCAGCTTTTAAAACCCTCTCCAGACAAGTGGCACCTGCAGGTTACTTTAAACGTTTTTCCTCTTCTTTTGGCTTCTTCCTCCATTTCTGTTGTAGAGCATGCCTGCTACATTTACATAGGGAGACTTGTATTATCCCAACTCTCACGTTGGGGTGGGCAAAATACAGCCTGCAGAACACATCCGGCCCACGAGGCCATTCTATCCGGCCCGTGGGGCCCCTAAAAAAATTAGAAAATTAATATTTAATTGCCCTTGGCTCCTGTCAAAAATGACAGGAACCAAGGGCAGTAGGACCCAGGGGAAGCCCAGCGGGCTCCCACAACAGCAGGTCCCGCGCAGCCCCACCCCCGCAGCCAGAAGGCCCAGCTGGGACTTCTGGCCTGAGACCACGAACCACAGATAAGGGGGAAGGTGCCCAGGGAAAAGTGGCTCCAGGAAAAGCTGAGCACCGGGGGAGGGGAGGGGAGGGGAGGGGGGGGGAAGTGGCCCCTCCTCCACTCCGTGCCTGGCGCCCTGCGCTGCAGTCGCTCACAGCCCGCTGAGGGGCTGCCTGTGTCTGCTCTGGACAGCCCCGCGGGCTGTGAGGGGCTGCAGCGCGGAGTGCCAGCCATGGGGCAGGGGAGGGGCTGCTGGCTCTAGGCTCACTTGTCGGAGTGTGCGCAGCAATAGCAGCTGCGTCCCCACCCCCACTTGCCGCACCGGGCAGTGTTTGCCACTGTTGCCTCTGGGCTGCCCTGCACGCGAGCTCCGGGCAGGCAGCAGCAGCAAACACTGCCTGGAGTAGCAAGTGGGGGGAGGGCTGCACCACGCACAGCCCCAGCAGGTGAGTCCGGAGCCGGCACAGGGCGCAAGCTGGCAGCAGGACCAGGTTTCAAGCTGGTGCTGAGCACGGGGAAAAGCAGCCCCTCGCTCGCACTGTGGCCAGCGCCCCACGCTGTAGCCGCTTACAGCCTGCATGGGGATGCCTGTGCCTGCTTCAGACAGCCCCGCATGGGCTACAGGTGGCTGCGAGGGGCCGCTTTTCCCCTGCCGGGGAGCAGGAGGTTGGGGCTGTGCACTGCCCCCTGCCTGTACTGCAGGGCTGGGGGGCACTGGGAGTGAGTGAGCGGGGAGCCAGCAGGACCAGGGTGGGGCACCTGTCAGGGGGCAGGGATACCCATGCGGCCCTCGAGAGCCTGCCAAGACTGGGTAAGCGGCCCTCCGCCCAAAATAATTGCCCACCCCTGTCATACATTTTGGCTACACAATGGTTGTGTTGGGTATATAAATCATACTGAATTCACATAGCTATTTACTCACTGGCTGACCCTACACTACCAAAAATACAAACCCTATAATTCTCCACTAGGAAAAACCATAGCACTGGCAGCACATTGGCAGTTTTACTACTATACTAGCTGACCCTACTTTGAACAGGGTCAAAGACCACTATGTTAAACACCTGCTTGCTGTCTACTCAGCAGCCTCCACCACTGCCTGCATGGATGGTAATGAGTTATAGGTCTCATTCTTCCTAAGGTGGCAAGTTAATTATGGGTCAAAGCTTGGGCCTCCTCCTTGTGCTGTCAGAGACAGAATGAATGCATTTCTTCAGCAGTATGGACAAAAGGACTTGCTGTAATCATCATCAGGAAGCTGAACTATAGGTGTAGGCTGGAAGGTGTGTTGGGGCAATAGTTCAGTCTCTGCCTGGAATCACCAGCCAGTGTCCACGAGATGCACGAGTGCTATAAAGGTAACTGCAGCCCTGAGAACATGGTCAGAAGATGCTGCTGCTGCTCCAAGTTGGGAGTTTTTCTCCCCTTAGCCCAGCTGCTCAATCTGTACCTTGAAAACAGGATTCAGGGCCGTACAGTTCTCACACACTATTGTGATTTGTATGGTTTGGGTTAGTAATTCAAGGGATTTAAAAATTGGATACTATTTCAACTGTTAAAAAAAAAATTAATCTGCGTTCAAAGAGCTAATTCGGGACACTCCGGCCAAGCATACACTTCTCAGTGAGGAACTGCAAAACAAACAATCCGTATTTCACACACAAGGTACCCAGAGCAAATCCATGAACAGTTGTGAATTTAAGCAGAAGAAAGCTGACAACCTTTTTTCAGCATATTTGATAAGCCACTGTGTTTTTTTTATGATATCACAAAAGTAGAAAGCAGGAGCAGCACTTCACTGAGTAGAAGAAATGTGAGAAGATACAAACCCCAACAACTCCAAATGCCGAAGAGCAGGTCTTCATTTTTTTGTCAGATCTTTCTCTAGAGACATGTGTGTTAAATGCTTAATCCAAAATATTTACCTTAGAAACCTCAGTTCCCAGATTGTAATGGCACTGAGTTAATTAGCTCTATATAACAGTTGTTCTAGACCTCATAAATACTAATTACATCCATGTGCAACATTCTGGTCAGTTCATGAGCTTTCAGGCTTGGATGTGTCCCCAGGAGCACTGAGCTCAGCAAAGCTGAGAGGAGAGGAAGGTGACTTTACAGGGGATCTTTCTGCTGCCCCCAGCCCAGGTCTATCAGCATCTGGAAAAGACCCCAAGTTAACTTTGGAGTAGCCTTTAAACTGCTCTACATTATATCCACTGTGGCAGCCAGCTGTGCTGGCCTAGGGCAGTGCACAGCATCTGGCTCTGCTCATAGCTGCCTTTTTCTATGTAAACTGACAATGTGCCCTACGTGGATGGGATGTGGAAGGAAATGGATGGTATAAAGCCAATATACCTGACTACATTTTCTCACGACAGAGAAGATCCTTGCTAGCCTTATTAGGGTAGCTTCTTGGCTGTTTTGCACTGTATGAACACAGCAGAGCAGTCTCAACAGGGGCCGAGGCTCAAGTCTGTCAAACTGTCAGTTCTGTAATGCCCCATGATCACAGCACATGGGCAGAACTGCCTGTGTCCATTTGTGCAGACACACGTGGGTTCCTAGGTATCGAATATTTGTTAGTTGGAGACATTTATCCATATCTCCTGTTCACAAACATATGCTAACAGAATGAGGGTATTTTCCATTTTATTGAAATAAGCCCTGGCCTACAATCTTTCCTTTCTAGAGTAAATGGAAAGTAAAGGCTTGGCAACCCCAGCAATTGCCAGGCTGGCTCATTCTGGTGTATATCAGAATGTGATGAGCTCAATTCTGGTCTCAGATGTGAGCCCACAACTCCAACTCCAGTCAGTGTGAGGTATACATATGCACTTGAGAGGAAATATTGGTCTTATTGGGGTTTCTTTCCCAAATCAAAGCCAGAGCAGCTGTGGTCTCCTTCCAATTTCATACATTTGCTTCAGAGCCTGCCAAGACATCATCCCCAATTCTTGAGGCTGTCAGGGAGTTTACCAAAAGCCAACTGTGCTCCAGGCTTGTGGAACACAAAATGCCCTACTGAGAACATAAAAGAAAATTCAAGGCCAGTCAGTACTGGAAGAGGAGATTAGTCTCCAGACTTGAAGGGTCTGAAGCAGAGCAAGGAGCCATTACCAAGATAGGAAATTTGTTTCATAATAGTCACACTAGAACTAAAAATTCTCCTTTTCCTAGAGACCTCATTGTACATTGAGACCTATCAATAACTGCACTAGAAATAACAACAAACTGAATCATACTTACCTAGCACACCTTTTTACCACTGCACCTCAACATTTCAGGAGACTGAAATTGTAAGTTAGAAGTGCTATTGTGTTAAATGCATTTCTGCATCTTTTTAAAGTTAGCTTCCACCGTGGCATGACTCAGAAGGGAAGAGCTGGCGGTGGGGCTGCAGTTGTGCTTGCCAAGGACAAAGAGCAACAAGAAGACGAGAAGAGCTTTCTGCAGAAAGCAATGAAGCACGATCTGCCTTTAGCGGATTGACAGTTCCAAAGAAGGAGTCTGCATTAGTGGCAACCAAGCCTTAGAAATAAATACTATTTCATATATTTTGACAACTGTAACTTAAAACTTGAAGTTCTGTGTTTATATTGGTTTTGCTTAATAGGAGAAAGATTTGCCTTTGCCTGAGGTTAATAGTGTTCCTGGGTGGCTGAAGCTGGCCACAAGGAAACACACCCTTTTTCTTTTTCACATTAATAAAGCTTTTAACATGTTTCTGGCAAATTGGCAAGAGAAGTGCGTGTAACTCATAATTGGTGATTTAAATGCAATCATGAACAAATAAATGCCTGTTCAGATCTCATTATTTATGGACTGAACCTGCTTTAAGACAAAATTACTCTTTTTGGGCATCAGCCAAGCATAAACACTTATTAAGTCTTAATTTTAATCATAAGCCGCAAATGTACTGTGTCTCACACAGTGCTGCCTATTTGGAGGTACTATATATTATAGGAGCTTATGTGAATTTATGGAATCCTGACACAGTTCTAATGTAGAGGTTCATACACAGAATGGAACTTTTTTAACCTTGGGAGACAGCAAATCATCATCAGTTTGTAGGGCCCATGAATATAAATGAAAATAAAACAAAGAAATGAATTGTAGGAAGAAATGGGAATTTTTTCCTGTCTTTGGATTACAAAATAATTTCATTCTTCATTAATGAAGTGCTGTCTATAATCCTCCCAGAAGAATGTTCCCATCAGGTTTAAGAGGATGTTAAATATTATTGTGCCATAGAATGGCCGCAATACTTTGAACAATCGGAACAAAGTATGGGGTGACCTCAAAACAGCCTGCCTTACTGTTTTTGGGCTCTATCCTGCAAAATGCTAAGCATTCTGACCTTGATCCAAGAAAATACATAAGTATGGGCTTAACTTTAAAATAATAAAAGTCTTTATTTTCTTACTATCTGGACACCATTTACACATATATATTTACCTTGAAACCCAGAAAATCTAGTGCCTTTGGATGCCGAAAAAGAATGTGTGATTAGCTACATGGTGTGCTTTTCACCTAGTGATGAATAATTATTGAAGTGTTGTCCCTTTGTTCATTGTTTTCTGCCATGATACCATGCATTTGAATGAATGTTTTTTAGTATTTGCTGATTATCCGCAAACAGAAGATATCACTTGCATGTCAAACAAAACAGAAATTTAAGAGATTTCTACAAAATCTACTCAAAGTTGTACTACTGTAGTAAGGTTATTTAAAAAAGAGTTCCAAGTGGATTTAATGCTGTATTTAATCTATTAGTGAATTTAATGGATATAAGGGTCCTATTGAAAGTACTCAAGTCCAGGACAAGTAGATCAGAAGCAGTGTCAGTGCAAACTTCTGTGAAATGTTCTTTACCCCTGTTTGGAAAGGACTGTTTCTTTGGATGGGAGATCCATCTTCCACCCCACTGTGGAAACTTCTAAGAAAGCTGTTAAATAATGGCAATTGTGGTAATGTGTTTGAAAGGCCAAGATGCCTCCACTAGGAACTGGACTGAGAACATAAATCAGATCCTACAGGCCAAACTTCCACTAACATTTCAATATAAGTCTCATTCATGTACACCATCAACCTGGAGTCAAAAGCTGTGTACCACAATACCAATCACCTGAGCCATCCAAATGTCCCAATAAAATACTGCTCTACATTTCAGATGGAAATGCCTCCATCTGACTTTTCATCCACTAGCTAACTAGTCAAGCTCTAGTTCCCCCTTCCCAGTACTCAGGTAGGTGGCCTAGCAGAAGGGATTTAAAAGTCACATACACACATAGGGTTATCATTGGCAGCAAATATTTAAGGCTGCTTGCAGACGTTAAAAAAATGCACCCCCCCCCAAACGCGCTTTACTTTAAACGTGGTGTGCTTCCATACTGAGACCAGCCCAGCACATGTGCAAAAGAGGCAGCACGTTAGTTTGACCTGGCTCAGCCAATGTCTGTATAAATTGGGTGCGTAAGTGGTGCTTTTATCAAATAGCTGATTGAATCAGCTTCAGGTAAAAGTGCAAGAAAGCCCTGCTGAAGTGCCCAATCTATACAAACGCAGCAAAGCCAGGTTGAAGTAACACGTTGCTTCTTTCAGTATAGCGCAGTTTTTTGGTTTGGTGTTTTTTTTAGAACATCTGTAAGCAGCTTGTATCTCAGACAAAACCTAGGAGAGAAAGGTTTGTTATCAGACCATGATTTATGGTTCAATCATATCCCTGGCAGGTCTAATTAGAAGCCACAATAGGCTCCTTTTGTCCCTCCTCAAACAGAATATTGGACACGGATTCTCCTCAAACAGATTATTTGAGATTTTTGTCCATTCAGAATGTCTAACTGAAGAAACAAAGCAGGTTAGATGTACCTCCTCTCTGTGCAACAGAGAGAAATACACTCCCTACCTCATCTGGGTCATTTGCTGGCATGGCTATTAGCCAACGGTCCTGCGCCACCTTCAGCAGCGAGCATCTGCAGAATCCCACACTATCCACAGAAATGGAATCTGTCACCACGTTCCTTCCTTCTGCCAAATCCCAGAGGCAGATCTTCTGATCACGACCCTGGCTTTTACCATCAAAAAAAAATGTATACATTCACTTGCACGCAAGTGTTTTGAAATAAAAACGAACATTTAAAATGTAACAATTTGGTATCAGAGACAAGTGTTAGAAGAAAAAACATACAAAAAATGACCCACCTAAAACAGTTTTCTCCAAGAAACACCAGGTGTATCATCACACAAACCAGACAAATAGCAATAAGACCATGTAGAAGAAAGAGGAAATCCCCCCCCCCACCCATACAAGTTCAATGTGATAGAGGTCACAAATACAAGGAGGTAAAAGCAAGGCTATACTTCACTGTTTACCTTTGGAGGGTTAACTAGAATGGTTAAAAAAAACCCCAAAAACCCAACAGTCCAGCTGTACTAGTGGAGTAGTTGTGGTTGTTCTTCCAGTCCATAAACTGACACAGGACAATACTTTTGCCTTGGACTGAATTAATACATTTCATTACCTTCCTTTGAACTGTCACCTCATAAAGAGCCCCAAGTAATCCTCATCCATGCATTATATTTTTATTAACTGTATTTAATTGTTATTTATTTCACTTGACAGAAAGAGTAAGCCAAGCAAAGTCATGTATACATCTGTTGGCTGCAGGACTACAACATTCAAGAAGCCATCTGGACAACAATGGTCAACTTCTCCATAGTCTGTGACAGCAAATGTCTAAAACATTTATAATACCAGAAAGATGACAGAAGAGGTGGTGGGGAAAACGGCACATTCTAGCTAACATTTAAATGCAGAAATATATAAAAAAAAAATACACACTGGACACTATGAGTGAAAATGTTATAAATATGCAGCAGAAAAAGGGAAAGAGGGAAAACAGCCTAATTATACAAACAATTTTAGCTGAACTCTAATTTTCAGGGGGGCATTAATTATACATAAGCAGACAACAAATAAAAATGCTAATGAGTCTGACAGTTCATTACAAGAGATGTCTTCTCATGATAAACATGTTAGAACACCTCGAAGTCGCACAGACGCTTTGGCATCTGCTCTGGAGAAAGCTTGATCACCCGTCTAATCCAAAGTACACAGTTCCTTTCAAACCGCCCTCGCTGAATGAGAACATAATGTGTTTTGCAACAAAATAAACATATATAACACAAAATGTTGGTTCATTTTTAGTGGATCCCAACCCACCATTCCTACTCTTTCTCTGTGTTCTCCAATCTTTTTCTACCTCCTGAAATCACTCATAACTTTGGTTTCAACAGTTCTTCCTTGCAAGGCAGTTCATATTTTTAGCACTCTTTTGGTAAAACAGTTGTGGAATGTTTGTCAACTTGGATCCAAATTCACTTTTTTTTTTTTTTATATAAACACAAAGGCCCCACGTCACCTCACTATCATTCATATACCATTTAACAATAGTCATAAGCTGATGGAGAATAGGTTTAGCCTAGAGATCAGAAGGCAATATTTTACAGTTAGGGTGGCCAAAATCTGGAACCAACTTCCCAGGGAGGTGGTCCTCACCCCTACCTTGGGAAATTCAAGAGGAGGTTGGATGATCACCTGTCTGGGGTCTTGTGAACCCAGCATTCATTCCTGCCTGTGGCAGGGGGTCAGGCTAGATGATCTGTTCAGGTCCCTCCTGACCCTAGCTACTATGAAACTATGAAACCAAAACACATCATGGACACTGAATCATGATGCTTTAGTTACAGAAAAGAACTGCTTGTTCAAGAACTCAATTATATTACTTTACATCTTGTGAACTTTTATTTGATTCTTTAGTTTACTTGTGTATTTCAAATTGTGTCCAACTTTGTGTACTTGGAGAGAAGACTTTCATTAATGTGAAAAATAAGCAACCCCTTAGTATAATATTAATGCAAATACCACAAGCTTCCCTCCTGTGCAACTACTCCACTAACCTGAGGAGCCCATCTCTGCCATGTATCGTCTCCACCCAGTATACAGATTTTCCTCCATGACCATCCATTGTCTTGTCCACCCTATGTGTTTTCAGGTTCCAGATCTGGACCAGACCATTGGCAGACCTGACAGAAGAAACAGATAGTGTTTTCTATGACAACCATCTAAAGTCCAGAATGAAATTTTGCTTCTCTGCTGCCTTTTCTGTCTTGGAAGTAGGTGTGTGCAGACACTGCAAGGACCATTTACTAGTGGGGCATTTTGTTCTTGTTTTTCTTAGATACAATTTACTTAAATAACGTGGTCTCTTCAAAGACAATGTTTGTAGGACGCCCAACTCTGCAACAGCTTCTGACAGAAGATTTGCTAGATGGCTTCTACTCACCCAGAGAAGAGAATAGGAAACTCAGGTTCTTGGCCTCTGCAGGAAAAGTGTAGAGTGTGGACTGGAGCTGCAGTTCCTCGCAATACAAACTCTGGATCAGGAGGCGGAAGAGCCATAGCAGCAATCATCCAGAAATAACTTTAAAAAAAAAAAGACCCAAACCCAGAAAAAACAATGAAGCAAAAGATTTTCTTAATCCTAGTATGTCAAGAAGCACATTATGAACCCTCCAGTTCAGACATCTGCTTTTCTTAGAATTTACACTCTCCCCTTAGAACTCACATTATTTGGAGGCTTTGGTACAATGTAAAATGTTTCCTCTGGTTCTTACCAAACAAGAATCCATCAAATGCACTTCTTGTTGTAATGCACCCCTACAAACTATGGCAAACGCATAACTACAGCACATGATCTCATTATAGATTGGTGTGTGTGTGTGTGTGTGTATATATATATATATATATATATAAAAATGTATTCATTACTCTCCATGTTGCAAAGCGAACTGACAAGGGTGAGCTTTAAAATGAAGAAACTGGATACACAGGAATTTAGTGGCACAAGTGATTTAATAGCCCCTGGCTATTCTTTCCCCTTCCTCCTAAAACAGATCTTTCTACCTCTGCACTCTACACACCACCATTCAGAGACATGTGTGACACAGGAATTTATCTGCTGACAAGGATTTCAGATGAGATCAGAACTATAATAATTTTGGCATGAGAGTCTCATTATGCAAAAGTGCTCCAACTTTTGTTCAAAAATGGTTATATAAAAAAATTATGACAACTATGTTCAATACTGTATTTGCAGGCAACTCTATTCTTTAAAGGAAGGATAAAGGGATAGAGATCTTTCCACTTCTAGGTCTTATTCAAATATGGCCCCGTATCAGTAGAAATCAAAAGTCTTTCACAGACTAACCGACTGTGAAAAACAGAGTACCCCCATTTTTCAAATTGACGGTCACAGGCCACGACTGAGTGAGCCACATACATATGTGCATAACTTCATGCACAACTCATCATACTGACTTGGAAAAGGGCTGCTCATGTGATCCAGATAGGCACATTCTGAAATGTTTTGTTTGAATGAGGGCTCTATGAGGCCTGTTCACTGTGTAAAGACTCCCAAACATTAAAAAAAAAAAAAAGCACCTCTGTAGATGGTAGGAAAACTATGTTGGAATTTGCTATAGATGAGCCTCCAGAACACTGCTGAGGGATCATAATTTTTTTTTTTTTTTTTTAATTATAAACTCTGTGTAAAATTACCTGGAAAACAGCACTGTAGTAAGCCTTTTTTAAAAGGCTTTCACTGCTTTTCTGCGAAATCAGTGGCAACAGCCATGACTTTATTACCTGCATTCAAAAAGTGAGCAGACTGAAAAGCCAGGGGAACTCATGAAAGCTGTCATCATTTTTCTTTCAACAAGCTGTTTAGTCATGTGTTACAGCAGCCCAAAGAAGCATTTTCTAAGTTAGCTGGATCACAGTAAAGGAATCAGAAAGAACTGCAACACAGAGGTACTAAAAGTTACATAGGAAATTAAATCATTTCCATTTTTCAGTAGACATTCATCTTGTATACCTGTCAGATTCTAATTTTTTGTTTATTTGACAAGACTCAGTGATTACAGCAACCTACATGAGCTGAGATTCAGTTCTACCTTGGGTTTTTACACAGTCCTAGTACCATGGTATCTATAATTCCTAATGAAGCGACACTGGGCGCGTCTACACAAGATGTTTACTGTGCGGTGGCCTAATAACACTGCATAGTAGCGTGTCGATCAAAAATCATACTAATAACCTGCTGTGCAGTGTTATTTGGCTACTGCGCAGTAAGTGTCACGAAAAACCATGCACCGGCGCTACTGCACAGTAAATGTAGTTACTTGCGCATTCAGTTAGTACTTCATTAAGGAAGTATTAAACCAAATGTGCAGTAAGTACAGCACATTAATGAATGTGTACACACCCTCACTATGTTTTAGGGTTGCAATGAAACAACCTTTTACAATCCAACATTACTCTGCCTCTATAGTACTGTGTGATTAGCTATGAAAATTAATAAGCTCAGTGCATCACCTCCACGTTGTAATGCCCTGACTCATCTGTTCTGCAATGTTGGTCTGCTGGTCAGGACTCAGGACAAGCCTGGAGAAAATTTTCAGTTGATTATACACTTATACTAGGTTGTGCCCCATGGTGAGATCCAGCCTTGTGGTGCCTGCCTGTAACACACTTCATCCTTATTATGAGGCTCGCTGTTACAATAAGCACTTTGTCACTGAAGGTCACTTTATCTGGACTCCAGGCCTGTACCTAATACCGTTCTAATCACTCTCTAATGACAATTCAACTTTGGAGCCTTCTCAATATTCAGTGTAGCTAATGCAGAGCATGTCACAGGGAGGACTGATTCAGAGGTATGGTTCTGAGGGAGGGAGACAAAATGGAATTGAGTCAACCCAGAGGCTATCTAGGATTATGAGGTAGATTTAATAGCATTTTTCTAATTACCAACACAGAAGTTTCTGCTGACAGACAGTAAGCGTGTGCATGGATGTGGGGAGTTTTTAGTTGGCATGAAACAGACGCTCCTAATGCATGTCTTTACAAGGACAATGCTTTAGAAAAGCCTTCTGTCTGGATAAAGAAAAATACTTGTAGACATACATAAGTGAATAAAGCAAGTTTTAGCTCTCCGGAAACTGTTTCTTTGCTAATGACATGTACCTATCTGGAAACCGAGTTTACTATGCCATGCCTTGCATCAACAGCCTCACACTGTGTTCTGCTGATGACACCAGGTGATTTTCTCTTATTAACTGCTGTTGGCAAGCCAGCAAAGGTGACTTTTGGTGAGATGTGGCAATTTCACAATTCAAAGTTTTCTAACTGCTGGTTGTGCGAGAGCAATTTAAGCAGATAAAAAGGTATTAAATCAACAGTAGTCATGCACCTCAGCATTTTCAAAAATCCCACTGGGGTCCATCTGTATCTTCAGTCACCTAAAATTCTTCTGAAAACACGGCAGTGAGCCTTTCCTCATACTCTAGTATCACCATTTTACAAACAGAGATAACAGTACAGAGGCCCTCTCTTACACAAAAATTACTGAGGTTTACAAAATGTTTTGCCAAGGAAAATTGCTATCTAAATCCTAAATTTTGTTACTGTGCTCAGTTTCAAGCCCAGTAGTGAAATATTCCAACGTCTCTTAGGAGTCTATGCATCTCCAATGAGTTATCGAATTAGCGCAACACTTATTTGACAACTCTGGAATGCCAGGGCAACCTATTCTGATGCTGAGTAAATCTGCAGCAAGCCTGTTCATGCAAAACTGCATGAATTTACTTAGGATTTTTGGTCTGGCACCAAAATCTGGAAAAGGTTTCCATCTAGCAAAGTGAGACCACAGAAAGACATTTACTTTCAAAATGCCTAAAAGAATCCTCTGCCCTGGACTGCCTGCTTGTCTGAGACACTCTGGTATGACCATTGACTTATAAAGCAGGACAATAGAAAAGTTTTGCTTATGGCACTACTGGTTTGTATGAGATGAGCCTTGTGAGGTGCAACACCTTGCTGCTGCACATTTGGCTTGGTCATTACTATGTTGTTCCTCTTTTATTTTTCTAGCTCTTCCTGAATTGATAGCACTGTTCTACTTTGGGGGGTCAAAATGGGCTCCAAAATGCTATGGACACCTATACAGTATTTTTGACAAGATGCAACTACAGATCCTCCTGTTGGGTCATTTGCATTTCTATCCACTGGCAATAGTAGGCTGGCTGGAAAAACCCATATGCCCAGCCTGGTGCCCTAATAAGCAAATGTCTGTGGCCCTCATATCTGTTTTATTATAAAGGGCTTTGTCCTGCAAAAGAGGTTGCTGCCAAGCATAGAGATGTTTAATCTCCTTTGGTTACATAATTTTAAAGAACAATTCACTATTAATAATCTTTATAAAACCCCACTTTGTTTGAGATGCCATGAGAGGGACTTTTTCTTAAACAATTTGAAACTCCTCTGGATCCATCACTTCAGCATTTCGTATATAAAAAAAAAAAAGTTAAGCTTTCAATTAATAATAGTCATTTAAAAATGTAAATGTCACAAAGATTACCTTAGAAAAATCTCTCAGAGAATTAAAAACATTAACAGATTCCCACAGGAAAAATTCCAGCAGAATTCAGCAACTCTCCTGTTCCCACTCCTGTCACTTGTATTTCTATCACACATAGAAGCAAAAACAAATTGCTATTAAAATATCGTCCAAACACCCCATCCCTGTTCCCCACCCCTCACATACACACAAACCCTCCCCATGATTTAGTCTGAGATACAGACAGCCTGAGCTAAGGCTCAAAAAACTCCTTTTCTTTTTTTCATTCATTCAGAATAGCAGAAACTTGGTGGTAAAGAGAGATTTTTCAGGTACGCCAGAAATAAATCTCTCTAGGCATGTCTGGCAAACTGATATGGGACTCAAACCAGCAGGTGTGCAGACATAATTATTACTGCAAAATATTCAGCATATCCAGGTGTGGTCGTGATCAAATATATGAAATCCCTGCTATTCTTTGGAAATTCCTAGTCTCCCAGGTGCCATCCTCCCAGAGGAAAGCAAGATTAAAGAATTAGTTAGTAAAGATATGAATAAGCTTTTTTTCTTTCCCATTCTCAAGCTGCTTCTCCCTTTTTCTCACATAAAAAGCCCCTCTTTGGGGCTTTTTGCACTCCTGTCTTTACCACGTGTTGGGTCAAAAGGTAACTTTGTTCTTTTACAAATGATTTTTAAGACACCATGTTGTATGGCATATGGCTAGTTAATTGCAGACAGAGCAATGCAGCACCTGTATTCAAATATAAGGTCCAAGAAAATTGATGGAAAGGAACTCTTTTATGAAACTCCAAATAAAACATACATCACTGACTCCACTCCCCCAGTACCACTTCCAGTTTTAAAATATGGTAGAGCAGACCCTGCAGTAAAAGCGTCTGAAAGGCTTCCAGGGCCAAATCTGTCCATTTTCTGCCCACAAGTAACAGCTGACAGCTGGGCTCTCACAGTAGGGCCTTTACCCCTCCTTCCCACTTTTGTCCAAGAAATAATAGTATCCCAATAGCTGCACGTAACCCATTGAAATCTTCCAAACTCCCCTGACCCCTACCTTGTTGGCTGCCTGGGTGTTCCTGGAAGTAGCCACCTTGGATAAGGAAAGACCCAGTGGATAAGGAAGGACCAAGTGGCCATCAGCTGAACTGCTAAAATACAACAGATGAGGATTTTTGTGACCTCTTTTATTAGATTAGCTGTATAGTTGGGAGAGCTGTTGGACAAGTTTCAGGCACCGAGTGCACTTCCTCAGGACAGAAGCTGAACAAGGGGACTTGAAACCCGAAAGCTTTCCCAACTACACATTTGGTCCAATAAAAGATATCCTCACCTCTCATACATGTCCTGGACCATCATAGTGACAACAGTCCAACCCTACAAGACACACAAAGACCTCAAATAACAATGGGTGGGTCAAGTGCTGTTGGTTATGAGTTTCTCCTAGCACACATTACATGTTAACAGCATTCAGGATTACAGGTACACATTTCATCCAAAATGCTGCTATATATAACCAAAAAGCAGCTTTCAGATGTGTCTGCACAAGTCAACTGAACTGGAATTTAAGATTATTTAAATGCAAGGAAGAGCCTTTGTAGCTTAATGCATACTAAAAAGATGTGCTCTAAAGGCAGGGAAATTGTTTGAAAAAAAAAACAAACCATGCATTCCTTCAAATATTTTATTTTTCATCTCAGTCTTTGGGTTTGACACTGCAAATCCCATAACCTTTACTCAGCACACTAGTGTAAGGAAGACAGCAAGAGGAAGAAGTCCAGAAAGGCAGTGATTAAGCTAAAAATATAAAAGACCTTTTTTCCGCTCCCCAGCTGAAGAGACTGGGGCTCAAATCCAGAATCAGGGCACAAGTGAAATGATCACTGATAAATCAGCAAAACTGTCACTCTAAGCTCAAGTCAAATGCAAGACAGAAACAGTACGGTATGTTCTAAGTCAGAACTGAGATACACGGAGAGAAAAGGGGTTGAGAGGGAAGCCAGCACAGCAACTGGCACATCAGCACACTTGCTTTAGTTTAGGAGCTCCACACAAATGTTTGCAACAGTCAAAGCCCAACAAAATATGACATTCAACTTTCAGTCAACTACAGTCCAGGCATGTAGCAATTAAACTTTTTATAGCTCCACTTGATATCTTTATTAGTATATATAATATCCACCGATATGATGTTTTAGTGCATGTTGCCTCAGAGCTAATTAAGAAAATACAGCTAGATTGCAAATAGAATGACCTGACCCATAAAATGTGCAATGGAAAGATTCCTATCTTTTGGAAATATGCACATTCAGCACTGGTTAGTGACTTTGCATATTTATTCTTTATCTACTTCAGATATCAGTATCAAAGCAGAAATTAAGCACAGTGATGAACCTCGAAGGATTCATGTGAAAACCTAAACAGAAAATAAAATCATGGCAATAGTTTGGAAGCATGCAGTTGTGGGATTTGGAATTTGAACAAAAATATAACCAAGAGACCTTCAAACTGAAATAATGCTGTTGCTTCTGAAAGGAGATGCAACAATGACAAACAGGATTAATTATTTATCTGACCGTGATACACCATAACGTATTAAGTGATACCATAAACCTGCTGCCATGCATCCTACACTGCAAATGAGAATATACCCATTTTCTTTCTCTTTTCTTTTTTACCCTTTTTAAAAAAACAGATTGAGAACTTTAAATATTGTCAACAGCAGTAAGAGTGCCTACTCATGAGAAAACTCTGTAAAACTCAAATCTTGGGAGAAGCTGAGTATTTCCATCTCCCATTGACTTCAGTGGAAGGTTAGATCAGCTTCTCCCAGACTCTATTCTAAACTTCACCTCTCTCCTGCCACATATGCTGGAAAAATGAATGTTTCTGTATTTTCACAGTATCAGCTAATAGTTAAAAAGCGTACTGGATTGCTTATTGACCACTGGTGGTATGCCAAGAAATCTTGTGAAAGCAGAAAAAAAGTGGTTCATGGTAGTAATACTGTGGGATTTTCTTAGTCATTTCCAGTTAGATAATGGCTATGCCAATTTTAGGATCTCCTTTCCCCTAGCCACTGTCTAACAGAGAGATCAAACCACAATATACTTATGAATTTGAGGAATTAATTCCACAAGGAAAATACATACAAAATCTGAGCATGCAACTTTCAGGAATACTTGGAATCTGAACTGGTACCTTGAGGATCATGTTCAAATATTTCCATCTGCCATTTTAAAAATTTCACTTTAATTACTTTCAAAACATAGATTCAACATGGGAACAAAACTAAGAATGATTGTAATTATTTTTAAGATACCAAGTTAGCATATGGATTTCATTGTCATTTATGCATTTTAGTCACTGAAACAAAAAGCTATTAATCAATATGTAAAAGCTATAAATGAACATAAACATTAATCATTCTAATACTCCCAAAGTGTCACACTGATAACTTTTTTTCAGTCTTTCATTCTGACATATTCGCCTTCAGCTATCAGCTGGTTGACCTTTCTTAATATAGTTAAACATTTTGGGCATTGCAAATATCACTGAAGTAAACATTTCTGAGACAGCCAAATATCATGACTACATTTATGCCAAAAATGGGGGCCCAAAACATCAGAGAGCCCTTGTATCGTATGTCATTGCACTTGCTTTTAATACATGAGACTAAAATACAGCATGAAAACACAGCTGAAACTGATGAAATTTTAGTGTTTCACAAACAGGTTCATTTTCCAGATTAAGGGAAAAGAAACCCATCTGTTTTGCTTTATGAAGCTATTAATTGCTCAGTAAAGTGCAATGATAGAGCTAAAGAAAGCCTTATTTTAAGGAAAAAGAAAGCCAATGCAAAGCACACAGTAGTTCAGCCCCAAGACAGACTCTCCATATGGCTAATGAAAAAAGATATAGGACCACAAATGCCAAATCTCCTTGAAAAATTAAAGAATGTGAAATGCACAATATAAATGAAAAAAGGTCTTCACACAAGTGTCTCTGTACATCACAGCATTCAGGCTCAGATATGCATTTTTGCACACTTGATAAATATTGCAATCTAGCAGAAAATCGATAAGCCGGGGACCATCAAAAGGTTGTTTTGAGCAGCCTTCGCGTTCAGCCGTGCATAGCAATCTGTCAGCCACACAGCTCTGTCTGCCCAACCTCCTTAATTAGGGGTGCTGCCTAGTGCAGCATCAAGCACAAATCTCTTGCTTCTAATTGCTAATAATGTCCTCAGACAACATAAGTTTTATTAAATCCTTCAAGACATTTTAGCATGCATTTCCTGAAATAATTTCATTTAGGAGCAAATTATAAAAAACAAGAAAAATGGGAGCGAAGAAATGTATCAAGTTGTTACAGCAACCAAAATTATTTGAGCCAAAATTATGAGCCTGCAATTAAGGATTCCGTAATTCTGAGCAATTAACATCTACACTTCATTTGAAAACTAATTAATTCAAGAGACATATTTTTCCCATGACAAACTTTTATGATTATTTTATTTATTCCCTTCTAATTACTCTTTAATTAATCTGCTCTTGTATAATATTATCCTATTGTTCTGGCACCCAACCAATAAAGACAATGAATTGATTGCAGGTCTGTTGTGCAACAGCCAACTCTGCAATGCCAGTTTCAACACCCCGTTTATTTATTCGTCTGTTCTATTACTTTTCTTTTCCTCCCACAGGGCATAGGAACGTGAAACACTATACACACCGGATAAGTTTTTGTCTTCTTTACTTTTTTCCCCCTTCACAACGTGGAACATAAAGAGTTGATGGAATCCAATAAAAATTCACATACGTAATACGATATTGCACAATAAAAACAGTAACTTGTAGGAAACGAAGCTACAAGTCTAAACTATAGCATAAAACAACTAATTGATCAACTACTGACATACAGAGCAAAGTTCTCAGGTTGGGTAAACAGGATTAGCTCTTCTGACTTCAAGCTTCACCCCAGGACCGTCGGCCCATAGTATTTGATAAGGGAAGAGTCCAAAAACCATTCTCATACTTATTCACATAGTAATTATATAACATTACACTCATTTTAATGCCTTCTGCCAGCTTTACCTGAAGCAACCTTTCTATTGTGGATCAAGTTATATTAAGTTTCAACTGGGGGGGGGAGGGAACTCCCTCTCACACCTTCCTTTATAAATCATTATTTTTGGAGAAGTATCTGCAAGTAAACTAAGCCAAAGTAGCAATGTACACAAATAAAGGATTACATATTAAATTAAATGCCATTTGCGATACCATCTTGACTCCTTTAGAGAGAAAATTATCTACTAATAAATCCATCAACCCAACTGCTCCTTTACTGGGAGTAGACCTTATGTTTTCTGCAGCATGAGCTGTCCTGAAATTCCTAGCACTTGCTGTCTCTTCAAAGGCAGCACCCCAGGTCAGGAGCCCGTGCATTTTTTTTTTGCCACAGGAAGAACTGAGAAATGATCCTTTTTAAACGCACAGAGAAGCAATAAGCTATTTCCTATATCTTTAAATCTCCTGAATATGTTACTGCATGGATGCTATTTTCTCTGCTACAGTATATACAACACAGGCCACAAACCTTTTATCCAAAATACTCCTCAGAGCAGCAAACAGTTATTTCTGTATGTAAGTTGAGCTTTCTGACAAAGGCTACCAAAATATTTTCTTTCATCTTTCTTCCTTAATTTTTTGCTCCTTAAAACAACAAGAAGAAAAAAACCACACACTGTGGTCACCAAATAAAAATGATTGGGAAAGAAAGAGGGGAAAAAGTATTTTCACCATTAAATCATGACAGAAATCCTAACAGCCTTGCCACAATATGGGCAACATTTATGAGATTACTAAAATTTCCTGTGTTTCACTTGGTTTCTGTTCTTTAATATTAATTTTGTAGATTTTTTTTTTAAAGAACTTTAAAAATATCCACTTAAATAAATAAAACAGTCATTGTAAATCAGCTGCAGGAGTTCCTCCTAGTACACGCAGTTCATTTTCCTCTCCTGTATCTTTGACCCAATCCTTACTTGCACTCACAGATTGACTGAAATCAGTGCAGCTATTCACATGGGAAAGGAATTACAGGACCAGACCCTTAACAAAAAGCACAAAAAAACCCCCAAACACACACACAAACAAAAAAAACAAAACCCCAAAACAAGATTACTGCATTAACTCAGTAAGTACAGTAGTATTTATTCTTTAAATTCTTTATTCATTTAAATTCTTTTTTCACTTTCCTCTTCAGAATTCTTTACAAGTAAATCACTGAACTGCTGAGAGACAGATCTCATTAAGCACTTTACAGACAGAGAAACCAACTTGTGTGAGGTGACCGAGTCACTGGAAGAGCCCTTTTCAGCACGCATGCTCCAATAGCCTCTTCCTATGGGCGACGGATTCAAGTTAGATTTTTTCTAAGAACGCCAAGTTCCTTAACCTTGAAAAATAAATGTGCACAGCATTATTTTAATCTGCAGAACTTCATTAAACCAGAAGCCACAGTTCTCATTCAAGCAAAACTCCTGCTGGTATCTGTAAAAACTGTGCTTTAATAAGGACCTTTCAAATTCTGACTCGTTCAAAAAATATCATTCATTTTTTTATTTTTTTTTTAGAAAAATGAGAGAGAGAGAGAGAGAGAGAGAAAGAAGGGCCACGTGTCATGTGTATCAGCCACATCAAAGTTAGGACTTGAAGCAGCAGCTTATAAAGCAGTTTTTTGAATTTGTAAAATTCAAGATTAATTGGTAACAGCACCTCCTTTTTGTCCATTGCAATTCCCATCAGACAGAATATAAGCAGATGTTATTTGGACAAGCCAAGTTATCAGATGGCAAATTAGTCCAAGAAATCTAACAAGAATGACTGTAATTCCGGTGCAAAAAGGAATGACATTTACAGGGTAAATATTATTTGGCTATCAAATATAACAAATGTTTGTTTTAACTGATTAGGCTAATCTTAGGTTTTAGATACAAACCCACAATTGGTCTTTCATGTCAAACTGATCACATAATTGTAGATCCATTTTGCATGAGCATGTAAGCAAGCAGTTGTTAAATATATTCATTTCACACTCTTAGATAACAATACCGGATGTTAAAAACAAACAGGTAAATGGTAAAAAACGTGAGGGACATAAAAACTAACATTTGCAGATTTGTAACTTGTCAATAATCTTGGTTCTACATTTCCCAGTTCCGATCACTATGTCTGCCACTTTTTAACTGGTAGCTCCTTGACGTGTGAGGAGAAGCATCCAAATGCTGATTAGCAAATGGAAAAAAAACGAAAGTTACTGTAGAGGACTTAACATGTCTAAAATGGTATATTTCAAGCTTCATTCCTCTCATCCAGTAGGAACCACAGATGACAGGAAAAAATGCAGTGAAATGCAAAATAGTTACACCAACTCAATTCTGAATCTTGAAGCATCCTGCAATACCTGAACTTGAACTCCCAGCCTTTGAATGCGCTCTGAACAGCCCCCTATTGTCCTGCACTTTTAGGCTGGCAGGAATTGAAGTGTCAATCTTTCATCAAATAATCAGATTATGTCATGTTCTGACCAAATTCATTAGGAAAACTTTTACCAGTATCATTATCTCAAACCAGAAAATCTAGATCAAAGTATAACAGATTTTACAGCACAATAAAACTGTTATAAATATTTAAACAGTAATTAAAATGCCTCCATTGTTAAAAAGTAAATAAATAATTGAAAGCTGCCTCTCTTTATAAACCTATCCAAGGGAACCATATTTATCCAATGCTTAAAAAAAAAAAAAAAAAAAGACCAAGGTAGACCAAGTGAATGGGATGCGCTTAAAAAAAACAACCAGATTATTTGAGAACAGGAGGTTGCTAGAGTTTTAAATCATGTCTGAAGTTGGTCACTCCAAACACTGATTCCAGTGACAAATTATTAACCCCCAGATGCCTTTACTAAACCCTTTCCCAAGCAGGCACAGATCAGACAAACAACTATAGCCACATTCTGGAGTCAAAGACTCCATAAATTATAGGATGTAGGCCACGTGAGAAAGAAGACTTGAGGGAAGAATTATTTTTTTTAATTTTATGTTAAAAAGTAATTCCAAAAAGAACAGAACACTACACGTCAAATCTGTCAAATTTTGCAAAATTTTCCATGGTCTTGTCTGTATTCATGCATAAAGATCTAGGTCATTGAACCTGATTGTTATTGTAAGCATGATTTCTTTTTCTGATCATTCACAGAAGCTGTGTCTACATGCTAGCAATCTTCATACCCTGAACGGGAGAGCTTCCTACGTAATTTGCCCTCTCTTCCCCATTCCAAGTGGACATCAGGAAAGGCTTGTTAAGGAAATAGTGTTCAGACCACTATAATGAATAGAGAAAGGATTTATGTATTGACTAATCCATGAACAACAACAACAAGACAGTCATCAATATTGGTTTGACTTCATTTTCAGTACCATAATCAGATTCTCAATCTGTAACTCAAACTTAAATACTATGATAATTTACGGAAAAGGGATTAATTTAGCCATTTTGAGTCAAAGACTTATTTCATAGCCTCATCCCAAATCCTGTATATTGTTAGGATCCCTTTCCCCTTTGAAGACTTAGTGAATGACTGAAGCTTCTAGTTTCTGAGAAACAGATAACACAAGACTCGTAATCTGACTCTAAGCCACTGGATAAAGGCAGTTTGTTTCCTCTTAGCCCATCTGTCAACACCTCCTCAGTAATTAGTCCTAATTATTACAAAGGGCTAGCCTCCCATTCCCATTATTAAATCAGAAATAGTATCATAGCCAGGTATCTTTCAACACCTACCAGACTGGCGACCTTCGATTTCATTGAATCTTCTATCAGTATCCGCCTTTGGAAGAGCCTAGGCAGTAATTTTAGCATCAGCTTCAAAGATGCAGATCCCACAGTGGAATTCCAGGGATGCATTCATATACACACCCACATCATGTGACAAGTGAGCAAGCAATACAATTGACCTTTGCATTGTTCTCCAAACTACTGTGATATAAGGCACACATCTCTATTTTATACATTAGGAGATATTTTTGTCTTCCTTCGAGCTAACGAGTAACAAGGAAACCATTGCCACCAGGGCTGTAAAAAAAATGAAGATCCAATATTTTAAAGCAGAAACCATCAGATGTCTCTAGGATTTGATACAAAGAGATGTTTTCACTGTAAAAAGGAGACTGCAATAAAAATCGGTTTTGCCTCTTTTGGAGGGGGGAGGGGGGCTAAGTATAGAGAGGTTTAGCTTTGCTAAATTTTCCTCTGTATTAAAACACAAGACTACAGCTGACTGAAGAGCAGACAGGTGTAGGACATTCCAGATGGCAGGAGACAAACTTGGTTGAGAGGTTCAGTTTTTAATCGGGCAATTTAAAACTCTATTTAACCAAAACACTTGAAAGAAAAGGGTGTCTGGGTTTTTAGCATTCAACACTCCTTCAGTTTGAGATCAGGCTTGTGATCACACTCCACATCACCCACAACCACCAAACTATCCAGTGTAAACAAGTCCCCCTTGTCATGGTAGCTGCACTAGCTCAACCCCTCAGCTTAGACATGGTGTATTGATGTAAGCTGCCAGGGTGCAAGTAAGACAGGCAATTAAAAACTCCAATGCAGAAACAGCCCAGCAACAAAAACAGGGATCACAAGACAGCACAATCCTAATGCTTCTGAAGTAAAGTATGAGCAGTCAAAACATTGTGAAAGATTTTTTTTGTGTCTCATTTATATTACTATCATTGAAGGAAATAAGCTTTTTTTCCCTTCTTTGCAGGTCATTCTTAAATCCAACACAAAGCCTTTTGTGCTAAGAAAGTCATTATTTGGGGGGAAGTAGCCACCCAGTTTCATTTAGCATGCAGGTCCACCCTCATCCCCACCAAAGAGATCCAAATTCATGCAGGAGCACAAAAGTGAGAGAGAGAAGGGATGGAATCTGCCAGGATCCCACAGCTCCTCCATGGCACACACCTGGAGTGGAAGAGTGGCAGCATCTCTGTGAGGGCTCTGCGCTGCTGGATCTGTCACTATTTATCCCATGGCTTCTCTTCTCAATCCACTTATTACAGTCCTCTCTCAACAGATTTATCTGAAACTGGCACAGAGGCATCCTCCAAGAGGATGAAGGAACTGATCCAATTCAAATCCCCTGCACCATTTCTACCACCTCCATCACAGGAGCTACTTGGTGCACAGATCAACTTATAGGCTGGATGTATTTCCCCTCTGTAACAAACTCAGCCTTACAGCCACACACCCACAGCTAATATTCCAACAAATATGATTTTGCAAGCAAATGTCACTTGAATTATAATTAAGAAAAGACAGGTATTAGCTCATACTGATGTGTGTATAAATATTTCTGAAAAAAATTAAACACCAGTTAGAAATCAGTATTACCACAATTATTCTTCTAAGAGCATTCTGAACTAACCATTAGAGCTCTGTAAAGGGAAATTTGATAGTACCAGTGTAAAGCAGCATACCCTTCTCACCTCCAAAAATACTTGTTGTGTTGTTAGGAAAAAAATTATAATCAGAAGCATCTTGGCAAGGAAATGTGATTTCATTACTGAAGACATTTATTCAGCCCTTCATTGTTCTTTGCTCTCAGTATTCTAGGACTAAATTGTAGGACAAACCAGCGAGACAAGTGTAAATACTGAACATAATAACTTAAGTAAACTAAGTATGATTGTATCATCCACAGGCTGGAAAAATGGTATAGTCGTTTAAATATCAGACTCTGGAATACCTAGACTTCCTGGAACTACTAGTTAAAATCCCAGCAGAATTGACTCAGTTCTTTTTCTTTCCAAGTTAAACAGACTGCTTCCATCTAGTGTGCATGTATCTTTCACAGGAGACTTTTACAGGTCCTATCTGTTCTGCATCAATGCTAAAGAACCCATGGCACTTTCAGAAGAGTAAGGGTTTGCTTTCGTGCCTTGCACCAGAATCCCTCTACAGTTCAATGTGCCAACTGTCCATCACTCAAGCCAGGGTTAACTGCACTTCAAGATCCTGCCCTACTTTAATGTAACTTTCGTTATCCAAAGACCTGAGAGTAGCAGTGGTATTTTTCACAATTGTCTCACATCCATAGTCAAGTATAAACATATAACTCAATGCTTTGGTAAAAAAAAAAAAAAAAAAAAAGGAAAAAAAAGGAAATTATTATATAAAGAGGGCTGCACAGTATAGGCTGAAGAAAAAAAACAAGAGGCACAAACCTGAGGAAGGAAAGGGGAAAAAAATCACCCTGCTACCATTTTCTTAGTGGCATGGCATGCATGGGTCTTGCAGAAAAAGCAAATCACTAGGGTACAGGGCCATGCCTCCTGCTCTCTGCTCTCTCCCCATCCTTCCACTCCCCAGATAGGATTACAAGACTGAGCTCATCATTTTTACCTAGAACAGCAATTCCCTAAGAGGGGACCACAACCCCAAATGGGGTCCCAGCACTTAAGAAATGGGCTCAGGAACCCAACTGAGAAAGAAACAGGGCCAAAATTTAAAAACTGCTGGTGAACCACCTTTGCACTAGTTCCAAAATTGTATTTACTCACCAATGTTGTTTGTGAGGACCCTTTAAGGAAATGTACTTTTGCACTTTTTTCAGTGGTAAAACCAAATTTCTTGGAAGGACCCTATCAACCACACCTACATATGAGTAATTTTACTCCTGTGAGCAGTCCTACTGAACTCAAATGTTACCGCACCTTTGCAGAATAGGGCTCAGACCTGAAATATTAACATGGAAGCTATTTTTAGAGGCTTTCAGAACATATGAGATTTTTAAAATAATATATTTTGTTTAAAACTGTATTACAATTTGACCTGCAAGGTCTTCAATATGTTGCTCTTGCAAAGTCTACAAGTGCTGGGTTCAAGGAAGAATTCTGTGCCAAGTGTATTATAGCTGCTATTGCAATAAATTCTTCAGGGATGAGGTCTGCCTTTGTTTATAGTTGCAGAATGTTCTTCTAAACTTTTATTGATTGAAGTGAATTCTGAGCCCCTGTGTATTTTTGCATCTGTAATGTGAGGTACATTTCAAAAATAGGTGTACAAGATGAGAGAGCACTGTACTCTGAATTTAAAAAAAATGTCAGTGTTGTGATAAAGCAGAGAAGTCAATCAATTGTATGAAGCACATGGCCCACTCTAAACCTGTATAGAAATATGAATTTGGTCTACCCAGTATTAAATATGAATCACACGCTTTTAAATCTGGAAAACAAAGTTTTCTCATAAAATCCTGTATATTTAGATTTCCTAAAAAGTTATTGCTTCAATTCTTGGTACTTTTATGGTTTGGTAAAATAACTCCTTTTAAGTAAATTGGGTACTTTGTAGATTTTAAGGGTGCAGTTTATATTTAAAAGAAACCACCAAGGTAATCTTCATAAAGCCTGGCCGCATTTCATTGGCTAAACTTTAGCTATTTTGCTAGTTCTGCTGTATTTTTAAAACCCATGAGAGCTTTGTATGGGATATGTCTGCTCAATATTATTACCAGCCTCAAATAAATAGCACTAATGACCTACTAGAACCTCAGCTATTCCTCCCACACCCATTCAGCACTGAACAATTTTGATTCAGTTTACACAGCACTTTTTTCTGGAATTAAGCTCCCGGATTCTCTAACAGCCCTGTTTTTAGGGAATCCCCAGGAATGTTCATAGTCTTACTTGTATCAGGGCCCTGGTTCTGACTGCTGCTGGGCATTCACAATGCTCCATGAACTCAGGTTTCAAAGACGTCAGTACATCTCAGAAGCAGATCCAATGGTACTTGCACGTCTCAGGGCCCCACTTCAGGGTTCCTGAATTCAGCAGCGACATTCCTGTTGATTCCCAAAGGTGTGTGCCCCCCAACTATCTGGAAGATCTAAGAGCAGGAAAATTATCAACAAGACCAGACATAAGGAAAAACACTGAATCATGCTCAAGTAATTACCAGAAAATACGATTCTCTCAAACATTTGCAACAAGCTAGATTGAGCCTTCAGGCTCAGTCCCAGGCTGGGGTGGCATGTAGCTGCACCACCCCAGGAGGAGCTCCTGGTAGAAATGATGAGTCAAAGTCAATTCTGCCCCTCCTCCTATCCTGTTCTGCAGGACAGCAAGGCATCTCAGCCCAGTTAGGCTACAACTGACTCCTCGCTATCCCCACAGGCTAAAACGTGGAAGGAAACAATATCGTATCTACTTGCTTAGGAAGGTGATGGGGGAAGCATTACACATTAAGCCTACGTCAATCTCTTCTTTCTCCCCCTTTCCCCCCATCATTTTATGGCCACAGAAATCTAAAATAGCCATATTAAGACATGTTTATTACCTGACTGGGCCCTGGCGAAAGCAAGAAACAATCAAATCCAGGGGTGTTCAACAGAGACATGTCATTTGGCCTGAAGGCCCCCCAAGGGTCTGGAAATTTGGTGGCATTGTTAATCGCTGCTCCTCTGCTACCAAATTTCCAGACCTGAGAGGAGCCCCAAGAGCCAGATAATATAGTCCTGTGCACCAGATCATATGAGCACGCAGCTGGATCCAGATCATACCACAGTGCAGTCAAATCCAGGCACAGGTTCAGGCCAGTACATGGCTGTATCTGGGCACACAGAGTTGGGCTGGTGTGCCAGATCACATCCTGTGGACCATCCCCACACACTGACCCCACGTGGATTCCAGTCTGCAGACTGACCTGTGCCATTCATCCAGCCTGCAGGACTGGAAGGTTGGGTGTCTCTGATCTAGTCCAAGGCTAACACTGGCATGGAACAGAAAATGCCATTCAAAATACATACTTCAGGTAGGTGGAGCTTACGTCACACTTCAAGTTATGATTGTGAAGGTCTAAAACCAGAGATTTTCCCAACAGTTTTAAGAACAGAAGACTTTTTTAAAAAAATAACTACATTTTGCAGGCATGCAGTCTCTCAACATGTATGAGGTATAAACCCCCAACCATTCAGCATCAGTTTCAAAAACATAGTGATGGAACAGCTACGGATGAGGAAACAGTACTGGAGAAATTAAACGACTCTCTAGGGCCTCACAACCAGCTGTGTGAGAAATGGGATTAGAAACAGGGAATTCTAGTGCCCAGTCCCCTGGTCAGACCATAAGACCATCCGTGTCTCTAGCATGCACATCTGGGGGATGGGAGAAGGCAGTGTGATCTGGTGGTTGGAAAAGAGGACATGACAGTCAGGACCATGAGCTGCTTTATGGATTACGGCTTGTCACTTGGGGAACTAGCAAGGCACAGAGGTATTAAAACTCCTGAAGCAATGAACCACTGCAATTACTTTAAATGAAACTTCATCTCATAAGTGGGCTCTGCACAGGCACCAGGGTTGGCCTGCACACATTATATTGAGAGATGGGACTTAGTATATTAATGTTGAAATTACCTCAAAACCTTGCATTTCTTTACTGGACAAAGCAAACTTCTATTCCTAAATACCTCCCACAGCTACACACAACACTTCCTTTGGAAAAAGGTTTTAAAAAAGGGATGTCAGGGGAAAAAAGACAAGTGCTTTATCAACTAAAAGAAGTGTAACTGTGGTCCCCAGCCACAGAACAGGTTAGGGGATGGTGAAAAGCCACAATGAGCAGAAGCTCCCCAACAGAAGGGCATCAAGTCAATGTGCTATCTTTGGTATCTACAACGCACCCTGCATTCTCCCACACCTCTGATAAATCTTTTACTCTTTCAAGCAACAATGCCAGCTAAGCAAATTTAGGGTTGGTCTGTGGACCTTCTGAGCATCCTGTAAACTGTGTGTGTTTAATTAGTCACTTTGTTTCCAGGTACTGGAAACTAGCAAACACAATCCAGGAAGTCAAACAGCATGTTTGCAAGCTGGAATGATGGTGACCATTTTTTTGGTTCATGCCAATTACTACCAATTACAAAAATGAAGATCTTGCATTAGCTCCACTTGTACGGAAGGAGTGGGGGAAAATGATGTGTTCAACTGCAATCAAGGAAGCACAGATGCCAACAGGAATGACTGACTATGAAAAGCTTTTCTTACATAAACACAGAAGGAAGAAATCCACACCCTCAATTGTTGAAGGGGGGGGGGCACAGGCAATGAGAAAAACAAGTGGGAAAGAAACAAGCACTGAATGTCTCACAGGCTCCCAGCTACCCCCAGCTTTACTCTTCTAGTTCAATAGGGTGAAACTGTTATAGACAGGTGGGAGAGTTTACTGTGTAAATGACTAAATTAAAGGACAACTGAAGTTCAAGGAGGCAGAGCAAGCCAGGCTTAAAGAACTGCAAATTTCTCGGAGTAATGAGCTCAACTCTAGGTGGCAAGGCACATGGATGTATGCCAGACAGCAATGAGGCAGGGATCTGGCTACTCTGAAGTCTCACCTCCTCTATAGAAACAATTGTATGGGTCCTTTGCAAAAGTTCCATTCTGGGTAGTCTAAACACTGCAGAGCCCAAGCTACTACATATATGTATATTAGGCCTGCGTAAAGCGGCTACTGTTTGCTTCGGATTCAGCCAATTCAGGGGACAGTGATTCAAATCACTGTCCCAAATCAATTCGGCAGCTGCCGAATCAGCCGTATCTCCAAATTGGACAGGACCCATCCCCCGCCTGCTCTCTCAGACACGTCAATGCCCCAGCTCCCGGCTCTTTTAAAAAAAAAAAGGGCCCACTCACCAGTTTCTGCCAAGTGGGGGGGGAGGGCGATCCCCGCTGCCCCATGCTGCGTGGGGGGCTCTGCCACGAGTCCCCAGAAGTCCCGAGGCCACTGCAGCAGCCAGTGAGTGCAGCAGGGCTTTTGCTTTTGGGTTTTTTTTTAAAGAACCGGGAGCTGGGGCAGGTAGGGCAGCCATGGGAGGGCTAGGAGAGCAGGCAGGGGGCTTATGGCAGAGCCCACAATACAGCGCAGGGCAAGGGGGATTGTCTCCCCCACTGCCTGGCAGCAGTCAATAAATGGGGGCTTTATTATTTTTTTTAAGAGCTGGGGCCAGGCGGGACAACCATAGGTGGGGCTGGGAGAGCAGGAAGGGGTTGGGGGTGCTCAGGGGGGCTGGGGAAGCAGGCAGGGGATGGGGCCTGGCAGGGGTCCCCCCCATGGTCCCCTCCCCCACCCCCTACTTATCAGCATCGAGGCTGGGTCCACCTCCCTGCGGCAGCAAGCAGGGATTGCCCAAGTCTCTGAAGCTCTCTGAATCTTTTCTGAATTGATTCGGAGAGCTTCGAATCGATTCGAACCTTTTTATTGGTCTCCTGATTCGATTCAGATTCAGCTGCCCAATCGGGCCGAATCTCCTCCAAATCGAATTGGCACAGCCTTAATGTACATAGACAAATACAGCCATCCACAGCAACACCAAGTCCCCATGCAAAATATTATAAATCTTAGCAGAGATCACCACAGGAGCAGTCTCAAGGAAAACTAACAGCACTTTTGCCTGTTTATGCCACGTTCCCTGCACAGAGCATATCTGGATTTATAGTGTTTAACTAAGTTACAATCTTCTAGTTGCAGGAATGGAATTAATCAGCCATTATTCAGAGAACTGCAGGGCAAAAAACAGAATGTGCATATTCTGCCATACCATGATAATTACACAGCCACTCCCTCCCCATCCATGTACCACCAAAACAGACTGTAAAGCTGACCTTGACTTGTGTAGAAATCACTTTTTCTAAGGCCTCTGTTGCAGCAAGTTACTTTATTCTTTCAAGTTTCTTATAGGGGTTTCCATTTAATTTGCGTTCTGCATCTTCTTCAAAACCCTGATTGAGAAGAAACAGAGATGGTGTCCAGCAATGTTCAGAAAGAAAGGGAGGACACAAAGATGTGCCAACTTGTGTTTAAATTTGCAACAATAATTAAAAGCACATATAATACTGAGCACTTGTAATAAATACAGCTGACAATTTGGAACTGAGCTACAGCATCCTACATCCCAGCTCATATTCAAATAAAGTCATCATGGCTACACACTGGACAATAGTGAGGACCAATTCTAACACCTGTGCACCTGGATGGCAAATAAGGGCAGACACAACTATGTCATCTGGCACTGCCTGATCACATGCAATATGTAAAAGAAAAATATAATTCTTTTATGTGTATATTTCATTTATTTTTAGAAAATAAAATATAGAATAAGCTCCAGGCAGAGGCAGCCTTGTGTTGGATCTCTCTCTTTCTAATTTTAATTTCAGATGCCTTATCTTTACCTTCAAAGCCCTATGCAGTCCTTGCCCACGCCTAAATCTCTTCTAGATGTCTCCTATTCTCCCACTTGGCCCTACTCAGCCAATTTAGCTCATTTATTGCTTACACTGGTTTTCTTTCCCCAAACGTAGCTCCATGCTTCTTTTTTTCCCCATGGTGCACTTAAAACTGATGAACCCTCACTGACCCCATATAGCATACAACTGCATTCATCTCCTACAAATCCTCCTTCACAACTTAGTTGTTTGGGACAATCTATCAGCATTGGCCTTCTCTTTGCTTTTACTTTGATACTATCTCCCCATTTTAGTAAGTTAAAAATATACATATGCAACCAGTATGCCTCAAGTGACAAAACACTTGTCTTTTTCCTATGTCTTCCTTCCTTTACCACTAATCCTTGCTGCTTTAATTTACAATTCCATTTTCCCTCCTCTGCTCATATAGAGTAGTACTTTATTCCACAAATAAGCTCATTATTTCAGGTAGCAGTACTGGGCCATGAAATTTTAAATACTTTAAGATAGGAACATGCCTTTTTATTATCTGTAAAGATTCATGCTCCTGAGTGAGCTGGAATAAAACATAATATTCACAGGACTGATCTGTTCGTATAATTCCTCAGTCCCCAGCTCTCCAATCATCCCTTTTCTATCATTCAAACTCTATTTGTGATAATGAAACCTGTTTTTGAAGTAGAGGTAGAAATTTGTGACCAACTGAACCAGTTGTATGTGCTATATACAATATCTTTTCTACATCACACCTATCGTATGGAACTTACAAAAGTGATAGCTTTGTCAGCCACCAGCTAATCAAATGAGAAATTATTAGGCTTAGAGAAATAATGAAAGCAGAATCCAGCTGTGCATCTGTTGGACAAAAATCCCAGAATCTCCCGTGTTAGCTCATGTGCATTTCAATTTCTGGGAAGAAAAGAATGGGAGTGGCTCCACCCTGTCTCATGTGAGCTATAAAACAGATTTATTACCTGGGTTATATTCCGTGTTTTCTCCTGAGGAAAAGTAAAGAAAGTGGTGGAACAAGTTCATTTTTTTCCGGCAACCAGGATTTTCTTTATTATAAACAAAAAGTTGAGTTTTGGACCCCATTCGTATCATATGGCCTTTTTATTTAATACTCTGGTCACACTTCCTACCTTCCCAAATCTTGTTGCACAGCCTTTTCTTTTCAGTGGGGAATCAACAGCTGTTCCAGACGTCTGAGCCTGCAAAGTCTTCCCTAGAATTCCTATCTGCTATATTTTTAACTTGAAATCCTTCCCACTCACTGCAGTATCCAACATCATTGGCTCCCACTGGGACCTGGTAAAGTAACTCAAAAACTGCAAAATACTGGTGTGCATATCTTCTTGGTTAATTGAAGCCGAGCTTTCTCTCTCCTTATTCAGGTGCTCAAAAAAGGAAAAGAGCAGCTAAGCAAGAAAGAGTAAGAAGAGAATATCTGGAAAGCTTGGGCTTTATACACCGGGGTCACGGGATTGGGATAAACCTCAGCAGGGGAGGTTTTCCTGTGTATCTTATTCTCTGACTGTAAAAACTCCCCTCTGACCCTTAAAAATAAATCATGAGAAAGAGTTTGATGACTAAGACTTTTTTCTTCCCCACTTCCAAACTTCTCTTCTAACTTACACTGTGGTGTTATAATTTTATTTAGGGCTTATTGGCTGTCCTATCCACACACCGAATTTTATGCTGGGCGATTCATTTACAAAACAGATTATCCCCAACAGGTTATTCCCAACATACTGCAATAAGAAGTCTGAAATATGTTTTAAGTACATTTCTCAACCACACTGCAGCCTGGACTTTCGCAAAACTTTGGCACAGTTTGCGAACACAATTACTAAAAAGTACAGAGAGGGTCTGTTAAGTGGGTCAGTGCCCTCATGCAGGAGGATTTGCAATGTAAATAGGACCAAAATATCCACATTTTACAGCTTCAGTGGTCTAGCAACTACTGTGGAATAGGTCATATTTCCTCCAAATGGTATACCTACTACTTTGACAGATTTCAAAACTCTAATTACATGAAAGAATCACCTTACACAAAATGCTTTAGTGTAAATCACATATAAATTACTACACAGCTAAAATATGAAATTATGAGTAAAGCTACAGTAAGTATAATGTAATACAATGCTTCATAATACGGCTTTTCTACTAGAGCTGTGAATAACACACTGTTTATCCAGAGGAAAAACTAACTGTGCAGTACACAACGAAAGCTTGGGAGTCCACTTCTTGTCACGCACTCATGTACCAAATCTAAACTCAAAAAGAAGCTTTTCTCAAGCCTCAGCTGGGACAAAAACTAAGCGTTTTTTCATGGATTTATTTCATTCTTATTGCTTTGTGCTCACGTTTACAGCTCCACAGAGACCAATAATTTTGAAAGAGCTCAGTGGTTACAGTAGTTTTTGAGTCATTGCTAATTTGAAACCCTTTGTTTGTATAACCAAATACATTTGAATGTGTCAAACGTAAACCTTAAAAAAGAAGAAAAAAAATCCAAAACAGATAACACACCTACATGCATTTTCTGGACCAGAGTGTCATTTAACTTATGCTATATCTTATTCCTTAAATATATTGTGTACATTATAAATGCATGTATTCAAATCTGAGGATGTTTTACAGCAAAACAACTCAAAGGAAGCTATTCTAAAGGGTAAACTTCAAACTTTGATTTATCATAATTAAATATTTCTCTAAGGCCCTAACTATGGCGGAAAGTGATTGACAGAGCTACTGTTTCACTAGAGCTATACTACTACGAATTATTGCAGAATAGTATTTATTTACAGAATATTTATTTACAGACTAGTATTTATTTCTGTAATAATTACAGAATTATTGCAGAATAGTAACTATTCTAGTCAATTTTCCATGAAAGTAACGTCTAATACTGTGCTTCTTAACTATTCCAATGAAACAGTGTGTTGTTAGTATGTGCAGAATTATCACTCTAATTAAAATATGCAAACGCAGCCTACAGCCTACAAACTGCTGGAAGTTTAAGAACATGTGAGGAATACTAGTTAAGGGTTGGGTTGCAAAAGGTAGTCTACCATATCTTTAAATGCAGCTATAAACATGCAAGGCACCAAACACTTGCTCAATACATTAGCTTCCCAAGGATATTAAGATTCCAAGCTGCTAATTTTTACAAGATTTTCACTCTTGTTAGCATTGCAGAGATAACACATATGTAGAATTAGAAGCTGGTATGCATCAACAGAATTAATTCTGATTGCAGAATCCTTCTGATTGCAGAATCTTTATGAGGACATACAAGCCAGAAAGAATCCAACTAGACTTTATAATCCTGGGATAATTTTATGACACCGAGCATAATTAAGAGACAATAAATAAAGGACCCAAAACCCTACTTTCAACAGCTGCAACTGCACAATTGCAATTAAAAATTTTACAAAAATGCCCTCTGCCATTCCAAATAACTCAGTCCCGCATACTTAATTTGCTCTGAGTGGACAAAAAGAAGGTGGACTTATGCATACAGCGGAAATGACTAACCAAAAAGCTTTCAGTTGTACTCTTTCTCCAAATGCCTGATGGAAAAAGTCACCAAGACTGGGATGGGGCCAAGGGAGTGAATGATGGGCAAGTCAGGAAGAGGCAGCACTAAAAAACACAACGCTCACACAGCAGGCTGCTCCACAAGAAGCATGTCAAAAATGAAATGTTATCTGAAGATGCAAGACAACACAGGGCGGTATCCCACTGACTCTGTGTGCTTGCTGGTTTCAGGCTATGAGGCAGAGACAGGCAGTTAGCCGTGTTAGTCCACAACCAGTCAGAAGGCAGGTAGGGGTGCACCTTTATAGACTAACTAAATAAGATATAGAGAGAGAGCACAAGTTTTCGTGGGCTAATGTTCACTTCAACTGCTGTGAAAGGACATGAACAGGCAGAGTCACTAGTCAATAGAGTTGCAGAGTGTGGATGCTCATTTGTTTTACGCTTCAAGTTTCTTGCACACAAGGCAATCATGTGGGTGCGCCCACTCTCTCTTTCTCTGTTTCCCTCTCTGTCCATCAGTCTTCTTCTCTCTCCCTCTCTCTTTCTTTCTTTTTCTCTCTTGGGTGGTTTCTGTCAGCCACGCTTGCATCCTTGCCACTCACCCCAACACAACATGGCGGCAACAATCAGTGGCACCGGTGCTCACACCAGCTTGCCCTGGGTGGTGCGTGCTTTATAAGCTACCCATTACCAAATGGACTGGCAACTTTCAGTACCAGCCACCAGCACTCAAGTCTGCCACATGGACCTGGCTGCATCAGCAGCCTGTCCCTTTTGCCCAGCGGAGGTAGAAGAGGATTTATTCCACACCTTCTGCAGGCGTCCCCAGGTGCTGCTGCTCTTTGCTGCCCTCAGCACCTTGTTTGAGGCACTAGACATGGACCACTTGGAGGCTACCTATTTCTTTCCCATACTGGTCGGCAGAGGCCTGGCCAACTTTTTGCTTGGTCAGGCCAAGATGGCCATCCTCAAGAGCTGCAGGAACCAGCTCACTGGGGCTGTTTTGGATGACGCCCTGCAACTTTTTCAGTTCTTGGTCCAGGCACTCCTGACACTGGAATTTGAACATGCGGTCGGTCCTCTAGCAGACAGGACCCACACGCCGGGCGTGCGGGGCCATTCAGGGGGTGCTCTGCAGCGTTGAGAGCAGCCATTTATTTCTCACGCTGTGATACTGCTCACCCCTTCCCTGGGTACGACAGGGGTCTGAACAGGCTGATGTTGTACTAGCTGCTTTTGTTTTTAGACTGTGAGGGCAGGCCCTGTGGGCCACAGCCTGGGGCCCTGCGTAGGCTGTCTTTTGTTTTTTGTTGTGGGATTGCTACCCTCTTTTGCCCCTTAATAAATGTTTATAGAAAGTCAAACAAGTCTTTTTTTCTTTCTTACGATTTCTTTCTCTCCTCCTTTCTCTCCTTTTCTTTCTTTTTCTCTCTCTCTTCTTTTCTGTTTCTCTCTCAGAAACCACCTATCTGTTTTCTCTCCCATATCAGGCAGCTTGGTCGGGCTAAGATGGCCATCCGCAGGAACCGCCTCACTAGAGCCAGCTCTGATGATGCCCTGAGACTCTTTCAGTTCTTGGTCCGGGCGCACCCGACACTGGACTTTGAACATGTGGTCCTCAGCCGACAGGACCCGCCTTCCAGGCACGCTGGGCCATTCAGGGGGCGCTCTGCAGCGTCGAGGCATCCGTTTACTCCTCGTGTTGTGGTACTCCTTGCCCTTTCCCCGGGTACCGCCGGGGGTCTGAGCAGACTGTTGTTGGACTAGCTGCTTTTGTTTTTTTAGACTGTGAGGGCAGAGCTTGCAGGCCACAGCCCCAGGCTGTCTGTTACACCTGGGTCCCTGCACAGGCAGTGTTTTATTACGGTGTTGGGTTGTTACCCCCTTTTCCCCTTAATAAACCTTCATAAAAAAGTCAAAAGTCTCTTTTTCTCTCTCTCCTCTCTTACTTTCTTTTTCTCCTTTCCCTTTCTCTCCTTCCTTTCTTTCTCGTTTTTTTCTCCTCTTTGCCTCCTTATTCTCTTTTTTCCTCCTCTCTCTTTCCCTCCTTTCTTTCTCTTTTTTCTCCTTTCTCTTTCTTTTTCTCCTTTCTCTTTCTCTCCTCTTTCTCTTTTCTCCTTTCTCTTTTCTCTTTCTTTCTCTTTCTCCTTTCCCTTTTTCTCCTCTCTTTCTCTTTCTTTTTCTCTTTTCTCTCCTCTTTCTCTTTCTTTTTCTCCTTTCTCTTTCTCCTTCTTTCTCTCCTTTCTCTTTTTCTCCTCTTTCTCTTTCTTTTTCTCCTTCTTCTCTCTCTCTCACTCTTTCTTACGTTGGCAGAAGGACAACACGAGCCATTTGCACAGGCACAAGCAAAGCCCCCACGTTTCCCGGGACAACGTGGCCGAGCCGCCCCCGCACGACGGCTCCCGGCGGAGGCGGCGGCCGGCAGAGGGATCAGGAGCCGAGTCCGGCGCGGCCAGGACCGGCCTCAGCCCCCTCCCCGCTCCCCGGCGGCTCTAACGGCTCCGCCCGCCGCTGCGCGGACCCCTCCCCCCCGCAACGGGGTTCCCATGGTAACAGCGGCTGCAGCAGCCGCCCGCGGGGGCGGGGCTCTGCCACTCCTCGCCTCACCGGTGTCCGGGGCGGGGGGGTCACCTGCCGGCGGAGCGAGGATGCTGGTCGGGAAGCGGATCGGCCGCTCGGCACTCTACTGGCTGCTCCTGACAGGCCAAGACCGTGCTAGAGGAGCACCGAGCACCGCGATCGCGTCACGGCCGCCAGGAGCCAGTCACGTGGGCGGTGACAGCATGCGTGACGTCACGGCCCGGGGGCGTGCGCATGCGCCGTTAGAACAGAGCCGGGCAGAGCAGGTTCCCGCGCGGCGGGAGCGCGCGGGTCGGTCCCGGCGCAGCCACGGCCCCGCGCCGGCGGCTCCCGCGTTGTAAACCGGCCTCTCGGTTCCTTTTTCCAAGCTCCTCTTTATCCGTCCGTTTGACTCGGGACACCCTTTAACTTTTTTCATTAGCAAATGCACATTGTGAACGAAACCCTAACTCTGTAGCTTCTGCAGTTCATTGCTGACAGCTTTGAATTGCGTAGGGATTTTGGGTTTTTTTTAATTTTCTGTATGCCGAGACAAATTAGCCAAAACCAATTCCAAATCCGGGAGTCGGTCCAGATGCACGCGTGGCCCCGCCAGGGCACTGACTCTGGCATGCCAGTTCCCCTTTTGCCAAGCTAGTCCTTATCTAGTCACTTGGCGCACCGTATTATTTTAATCCTTTTATTAGCAAATGCACATTTCTGATGAAATCCTAACTCCGTAGCCTGTGCAATTCATTGCTAACAACTTTGAATTGTGTAGGAATTTGCTTGGAAAAAGAAACTGGGAATCGGGAACCAAACTGCTGCACAAGGCTGCCCGGTTCCTGGTTCCTTTACCCCAAGCTAATCTTTACCTGTTTATGTGACACATAATATTTAACATTTTTATTAGTAAATACACATTTTGGATGAAATCCTAACTGTAGCCTGTCTAATTCATTACTAGCAACCTTGAATCGTGTAAAGATTAGTTTGGAAAAAGGAGCCAACTTCAGCCTCACTACAATACAGGAGCCCGAGAGCAGGGAGGCTGGGTGCACCCTCTCCTCACGCTTCGCACCACCCCACGCTCACCACAGTTTTCTGAAGACACACCAGTGATGGGTAGGGTGCCTGCCCTGAGACTCAAGGAACCTGGGTGCTCAGAGTTGACCCACCCCACCCCCAACAGGCAAAGTTGGCGTCCCCTGTGTCATCCCCCCCTCCCCAATTTGGGATCTCCAGCTGGATGACCAAAATCCCCTTTGAAAATCTGCACATTATTGTATGGGAACAAAACAGGAACCAGCATTTACAATTTGGTGCAGTGGATTCCAATGTTAATAGAGTGAATGATGCATGTATGTTAAACCCAGGCACTGCCATAGTCACAGTGGTTTTCTAAACGTGTGGCTTGGTCAGGAATTGTACGAGAATAATATTGAACACTGCTGTTATTTGTTCGTATTAGTCATTAATATTGAGACTAAAGTGACATCCGTGGAAATGTTAAAACAATCATGTTACGCAGAGGCAGAGGGGCTCAGGGATTACAAGCAGGACTTGGAACTCAGAATTAGCCGCATCCTTTCCATGTGAGTGAGGTGGTGTCTATGTTACGCAGCTTAACTTCAGAGGTTATTATGAGCACTTATACATTACAGTGATAAGCACCACAGAAAGCCTGTAATACATATCATTCAAAGTACTATATAGCTCCATATAAGGGAAACTGCCAAGCAGAAGAATATGCCCACCGAAACAGACTTGCACTCTGAAAAACTGTTTAAAAAAGAATAACCAAAGGAAGGGACTTGAAAAGATGCAAAGCTAAACAAACACTCCTGGTAAATTGGATATTATATTAGACTTTCATTAACATTGATCTTTTATATACAAAAACTGAGTTCTGGTAAACGGTGTAGGACAATATGAAAATGGCTTTTTTAACAAAATAAATCTCACCCTTAGTATGGGCCAGCTGAAAAGAAAATATACATCAGCAATCCTGAGAGTAATATTTAGCTGTACATTTTAAATCTGTAGAAACCTTTTCTCCATCCATTCATGGCAACAACTGCAAAGCAGAGTTCTCTTCAGTGTTGCTTCCATCCAAATGAAGTAGTATCATTAAATAAACCTCTATCTTTTTAAAGTGACTTTCATTGCCAAACACTGCAGTGCAAAACTGCAGCACCACTGAACAGCAGCCGCACTTGGAGTGAAGAACAGCATTTCCTATAGAAACTAGCAGCTGGCAAAGGGCACCTTTGCTCAAGCAGGCAGTACAGACCCCCCTCTTATAACTTGCAGTGTTTCTTTCCATTCACACGAGATGCACTTGGGAGGAAAAAAGGGTGCGACAAAACAAGGATTAATTTGTTTATGTTGCCAGGTTCTAGAGATAAAAATACCACCTCATTTTTGTAGTGTTTGAGGGGTAGATTCTCAGCTGGCATAAATTGTTACAGTTCCAATAAGGTTCCACTGAGGAGCTGCCTTTATACTGTGTTTCTTAAAATAATGCTTTGTATTTCTATGCCGTTTTTATCCAAGGATCCCAGGCGGCTTTTCAAAGATAAATCAGAACACGGCTGTGCTGGCAGATAAGTGATATTCTATCCCATTTTAGAGGGTCAAACAAAGGCAAAGATATCTAAGTGACTGGTCCAATTTTACATGGTAAAAAATTATAAAGATGGTCATTTTTTCTGTTCCATTTGGGTACTTATATTGTACACATCACCCTGGTATCAGGCCCAGGAATCTTGATTCCTTGGTCCAAGTACTACATCACCCTCTCCCTGAACAGGATTACCAGTAAATGGTTATAAAAACTCACTTACACTGGTGATGTAATTCTGTACTTTTCCTTATTAATAATTTCTAAAGCACAGACAATATCCTCAGTATTGTACCCTGCACAAATGGATTTGAATTACTTTTTTCCATTTTTCCCTGAAGTGACCTGAATTAAGAGACTTAAAATTGCAGCCTGCTGCTATAAAATTCTGGGTATTTTAAAGCCACATGTTCATCGTATCTTTAACTTTTTAATTTGCTCAGAAATAAAATGTTTATTAGAATATGATGCAGTGAATACTCCCTGCAGTCTCCTTGAAAATGAAACACCCTCTTTTAAGAGTACAAAGATAACGAGCTACATGGAAGATAAAGTGGTTACAAGAGCTAAGGAATAGAAGAATCCCATTAATTAACCATGAGTTAATGTGAGCACAAATTTATTACAGTTGAATGCAATCTGTAATTTAGAGTTCCATTACACAACAAGTTTTCACATGCTATTCATCATCAAGGGGCCCCCCAGGATGGTTGGATTTGAATTTTTGAACAGCAAAAAACTATATATTATCACACCTGTCATATTTTTAGTATTAAATATTTATTATGAAGAACTTAATAAGGCACCAGTCCTACATTGAGATCAATTCTGTCACTTCCTATTGGAGGGCCTTTATTTCAATTATCCTAAAAACAGGCACCTGGATACCCTTCTCTTTTACAATTTAGCCTTGGTGTCCATATAATTTTACTTTGTCATTGTTCATATATATGTTTTAATCTTCACGGGGGGGGATATTGCTTCAGTTCTTTTTTCTTTTTAGCCATCAGGCATCTAGTCAAATAAGCCATTCAACCTATTATCTTCAAAATAAACACTCTTTTTATTGTGAACAGTGCCAAGCTCCTTAGATAAAGCTTCAGGTCTCAAATCCAAAAGACACACTGTGTCCTTTTAATAATTTAATAGTAGAAAACCTTTATTTGCCCAGTCCTGTGGCATTCTGGAGGTTTTCAAGGATTCTGGTTTAGGTTTCGGGATTAGGTGAAACTAGAGTGCCTTAAACCTCTTTAGAGGTTTGGGATTAGATCTACATCAGCCTAATATAGCCTTTCTGTGCAAAGCTAAATTAAACAGCACGAATATTTGTTGCACACTGATTCACAGGTGTTTGGCAGAATACCAGAAAACATAAAGGAACCACTGGAAGAATCATGAAGGCAAAGCTGTAGAAACATGAGCATTAGCTAAGTACTGCAGTATCACTTGCAACTGTGGGGTCTTTCAGAATGTGCTTCTAAGTGATTTTAAGCATGGATATCATTTTTATGTGCGTCTGTAGCATAAATGTGAGTAAATTGAAGATCTATCGTGCAAATGGATCAAGGATTTTTATTTGGGTATCACATTTTGGTAATTGCTGCCTGTTTTATAGCAAATGTATATTAAAGATTGTCAAACAGCTGATATCACTGAAGCTCTATTGTTTTATTGTCCACATAAATTCTACTCTTTGTCTGAGGTATGCGCAGCACTGACAACATGTGCTAGTTCATAAAGAGACAAGCAAATAGATTTATATTTATTATTAAAACATCACCATGCCTGGCTCAGAAATCGGGCATATGCTTCTTTGATGACAATGGATTAATTGAAGGAGATAGGTTAGTAGTCTAAGCATTAGGCTTAACGAACTAAGATTCTCTGGCTTCGTCGACAAGGAGGATTTTAAGCAGTTTATGCACTAACACAGGTGGCAATGGGAATATTTCTCCTCACGGACTCTACTTTGTAGTGTAGGGCTCCAGTGTTTTAGGTGCTACCACTGAGATGAGTAGGATTAATTTAGATGAATAAGAGTAGCTCATATTATCTCAGAGCTATTGCTTCAGACTGCATGAAGACTCAGGCAGAGAGCACTGCCCTGGCTTATGGTGCATTCATAATTGAAACACAAGATTGGAAGGTTTGGCAGTCATGCACCATTGTTTTTATGATCTTGACCCTATTTTACTATCAGGCATTGTGCTGAGTCACTAAAATCAATTTTCTGTCCTTAGAGGGTAACCACTTTTAATCATTACCCAATTTAAAGCAAAGATGACAGGCTCTTCACCTATCTGTGAGTTAGTCAGCCTCCAAAGAGAAGTCTACGTTTAACGTATGTTTTTCTAAGCAGAGATGTAGTAAAAATAGTGATTCTTCCATTCACATGATCTCAAAAGCTTCATCTGAAGCAGCACAGCTTTTCATTGCAATCAAAATAGAAATGAACAGGCAAGGGACAGGCAATTTTTTGGTTATTTGATGTAAAGGTTCTTAGGAAGGGAATTAAAGAGGGAGAAAGACTTCTCAGAGGATGAGGAATATTATTTTATTTTAACTAGCTAGGATACCAATTCAGTAAAATGTTTAAGCACATGGATTCAGAGAGATGGAAGTAAGGGCCTAAAGTTAGGCACTCACTTGAATACTTTGAATAGGTATACAAATAATGCCACTTCAGTAAAATGGGTCTGGGGTATACATACTGATCTACTTTTAAATGGCTCATTTTTCTATTATGGAAAAAAATAACTGTCTCCAAAGTTACAGTAGTAATTAGTAACTTCTCCTAATGTACATTTACCTGTTACCTATTTTTGTGCTCCTATAGCAAGCTTCTTTAAACATAAATTATGTGATTTGACTATATGTCTTCCCAGTTTCTAAAGATGATAGATTCTCTAATGATCTGTGTTGGAGGTTAATTGGAAAGACTTATGTAGCTATGCTGCCATGCTTATTAAAATGTTACGATGGCATCAGAGTTGCATATGGTTTAACCTTTAGATGTAGGTTTTGAGATAAGGAGGGATTCTTCCCCTCCTCAGTAGTTTATGAAAGGAAGGACAGAGAAAAATGTTATCATCTGCCTGACCAAGGACATAATCATAAAATAATGAACATATGTATAATGAAAGTATTAAAAGCCAAGGGAGGCTGAGTGGGAGTTCTGTTTCACACATGACTGATTTGCTCTTGAAAAACAAAACACCCAACAACTTCATCTGTAAATTAAATGGCTATATGAGCATGAATAACAATTGTGGCAAATATGCAGCTATTTCCACTGGTGTCTTTATGTTACAAAACCACAACACTTCTCAGCCCTACTCTCACTCAGATAAAACAATGAGGGCTAGTAGCTCTGAATTAGCACTTTGTCATTTTAAAGGTTGGTTTCAATACAGGCTCAGACTTATGACATGATCGGTTCCTGAAAACTGCCTCTTAAGTCGAAACGTTGCAACTTGGAACTGTTTTTCCCATAGGAAACAATGTTATAAATGGAGATTGGTTCCTGAACCAAGGCCCAATACCCTATTTTCACCAAAAATAACCCAGAATTTTGTAAATCAATTATAGATGAATAATATAGCTACATTAAGGCAGACAAGGTTCCTTGGGTGAATTTGATATCTTTTATTAGACCAACCCAAATGGTTGGAGAATAGTTATTAAGCAAGCTTTCGGGTTCAAAAACCCTTCGTCAGGCTAAGGACGCTGCAGCAGTTGCTGCGTGCTCTTCCTGGATGGAATGATTCATCCAACCATTTGGGTTGGTCTAATAAAAGATATCAAATTCACCCAAGGAACCTTGTCTGCCTATATCCTTAGACCAGTACGGCTACAACCTAAATAGCTACATTAATGCATTTATATTGTAAATAGTAATCACATTGATTTGGAAGGACTTCTTTGAGGAGACTTTGCTGGACTTTTTGAAGGGCTCTTGGTTGGACTTTTTGAAGGGTTCTTGGCTGGAGTCTTCTCAGGAGTCCTGGCTGCAGGGTTTTCTGGAGTCTTTCTGCTTTCTTAAAGAAAGTTGCCAAGGAAGTTTGGACAGATGGTCTCCAGGGACATGGGCGATGCAGCGAACTTGTTCGCTGTTGTGGCATTGCATCAGATCAAGCATTGTGAAGTCAAAACTGACATCAGAAAGTTGAAACAGGGTGTCAATTGATAAACATTGTAAGACAAAACGTTGTAACTTGAAACATTGTAAGTCGATGACTGCCTGTACATTTAAGTCTAAAAAAACGGAGGAGACAAAGAGTTGCTGTTTGTACAGCTCTAGAAGGCGGGCCCTGCTGTTCTCTGTTGGGAACATGCTGTAACATTTCAAATAGTTTCTTTTTTGCATGGGAAGGTCCTGTGTTGGGTACTGCTACATCCAACTTGGTTGAAGTTGGTAGGGGTTTGACCTCAGACCCTAAAATGGTGTTTCAATGGGATTTAGATGCCAGAGTACCTTTGAAGAGTGAGGCCCAAAACATCTTTGGGCATTTTCCTTGCTGTCCTTTAGAACAATAAAAACTCAGAACACAGAGGTGCTCCTCATCCCCAGAGCAAGAAAAAAAAAACAGCACCTGGAGGTTAGTAATGATTCACAATAAAGGGGAAAGTGAAAAGGGAAATGCAAAAAGTCTAAAGCAAAAATAAAGAATTATTCTGCTCCAGAGAGAAGCAAAACCCAACCACATGAATTCAGAGGTATCAAGCCAGCACAGTGACATTACCATTTGAGCAACTGAGGGCCTGCTCCTTCTTCACCTGACACTGATGTAACTAAAAAAAAAAATCACTGCACTAATGCTATACCCTATCTTAAGTAAAAAAAGAATCAGGTCTTTGGTTTCAGAATGACAAAGGAGTTATACAAGTCTGATGCTCAGACTAGAAAGGTCACACACCCATTTGCTTTCTGTAGCAGTGGGGAAGAGGTCTGGTTAAATATTAGAATGGTATGAAAGAATGAAAGAACCAGGTGTTATTCCTCTGGGAGATTCCCTGCAAATAATGCTCTGTCATTCTCAATGAGTGCAGGCTAGGGCCCTTCTCCCAGCAGCACTCAAAGAAAAACTGATAGGATGCTTATTCATAAAAATTAGGGATGGATCCAGATAGAATTCCAAATATGAATGCCAGTGGACTAAGGAGAGAAGAAGACAGCAGTCCAAACTCTTATCTGCAGTGAATTGCAAATAGCACATTTTTTCTTATTAAAGTCTGAACAAAAACCTGAATATAAACAGCCCCAAGATCTATGGAATTCAAATGTGCAGTCTGAGTGTGGTGGCTTTGTCCTATATCTACAATGTAGCTTTAGCAACCCTTCATTTTGTCATAGATTTTTCCCTTAAGGTGAGGTGTGCAGGTGGCAATGAATGTGTGTGATTCAAAGAAAGCCAGCTAAAGGCTTAAGTGGACACACACACTACCCAGCAGCATGAGATAGTTTAGTGTAACAAAACCAAGATCCCAGGCCCACCTCCTGAGTTTATCCTTTAAAGACTGGTCCTGTGCTCACAGCTGGAGTTTATGTGAGTCCTGCCTTATTAATTAACTGTAGCCACTGTTTTTCCCCCTTGAATTCCAACAGAAGTAATTAGAAAGCAGATACCTCACTTGTAACAGCTGGCTCATTTACACCCCACCAACCAATTCATGGGATTTGTTCCCATCCTTTCTCTATTCAAAGGAAAGTGGTAAAATCAAGAGTTTGAGATGGTAAAAAATAGGTACAATGATCTTTAAAATAGCTACAACAATCTTAATAATAAAGCCATTTGGTGCAATGCTGAAAACTCGGAGGTCAAATCCAGCGCCTGTGAACTGGGAAGTGTCAGTTTCACCTAACACATGGGGGGAAAGCCCTCCCCTGTCTACTGTATCCTCCTTAAAATAGGATCTGTATCAAAGTAGCAGCTTATTTTCTTCACCACAGGCTGTTGCTGTCATTATAGCAAGGTCTCATTTTTATTTAATGCCAGAGTTAACAGTCACATAAAATCTGCACAGGTGAAGAGAGCAGACACCATTAAGTTGTGCAATGTGACTCTCTGGGAATGCTGTGAACGTTCACGTACCTCAGATTTATTTATTTTTGGCTGAACCAACTTCAGATCCTCTCTCCTTCACAAACGGTGGTCTCAATCCAGCCATCAGGTCTGCCACAAGCCCCACTGCAGCCGGTACCCGCCCCTGTCTGCCATCACAGATCCAGTTAGTTCTTGTTTTAAATGTGTAGCCAAGGTATAATGATATTAAAAATGCATCACTGCTATGCTCTAAATCCGAGATTTCAGAAGAGATGCCTCAGCAGAGAAAAGCTTTCATGAGGCTGCTCTGAGAATCCTCCCTGCTGAGAAGGGACAGAGATGAGCCCGTGTCAAGCAGTTCCATCATTTCCAGAACTTTTCAGACACAGGAAGTTTGACCATGTTAGCAGCAGTTCTCAAAAATTAGCACAAACACCATGCATTAATGTGAAGTGCATATTCCAGATGTGTTTGCACAGTGCCCAGCAAAATGAAACCCTGGTCCCAAATAATGACTCTGAACAGGGCCACAATAGAGATAACAGAGCAGTGCTAAAGCAAAAAATCAGCATGTCCTTTTGGGGTGATGTTCTTCTGCTCGGTTCTTCTTCAATAGCTACAAATCCTTTGGCCCTCTCCCCACTCTGGCTGAAATCAAGCAGTTGTTGCTAGCACATTTTCAGTGGTTGAGTGAGGAAGAGTTTTCATTCTATTATAATGGCCCCATTTGTGATATGGATCATGTAACGTGAAAACTCCCACCCTTCTAAAAACCTCACTGTAAGGCTTTCAGACAGAGTGTAAGAGGGGTGATGGGCTCATAATATGTTTCTTTTCTATAGTGCCTTTTATTCAAGTGTCTCAAAGTGCTTTTACAAGTTCCAGATCAGTCACGGGAGGTAGGTATCTCAGTCCTGGTTGAACGAGAAACCAAGGCAGAGAAAGACCAAATTATCTGCCCAAGGTTTTACAAAAAGATGGTAGCAGAGTTGGGTATAGAAACCAGGACTCCTGAGATCCAAACCTGGATAGCAATCACTATACAGCATTTCTTCCCTGGTAGAATCACAGTCTCAGTAACTTTCAGCCATCTAAAAAAATAGTAAAGAAAATTTTAATCAAATCCAAAAACCAGCATAATCTGGAATTACTATTGTAGTCGACTAATTTGGAGAGACTGCAAGTTATTTTTTCTGGCTTAGTTAGAAGGGAAAAAATAAAAAGGTAAGAACATCCAACCATAATTGCAACCTATTCAAGTTTCTCCTAATGAGCACAGTACTATTTTGTTGTTGGAAGTCTTCAGTAAACACTTATTAAAAAAGAAGGAAAAAAATCAGCAAACATTATATGAAAATATTAGCAACATCTAAGAACAGAATTTAAGCCTGTACTTTTATTTTCTTTTTCAAATTACAAAATTATTAATGGCCCAGTAAAAGACTTTTTTATTTTGAAGATGATAAATAATAGTCTATCCAGCCATCTTTAGATATAATTGATTATTTTACCTATTGCTGTCGGTTGTAAAAAAAAAAAAAAAAAAAAAAAAAAAAAAGAAGATACCTTAGATTTTTGGCTCTACTTACATAGAAGGAAAGAACAAATGCTGCTGCTAATGACAGACAGCATCATTATGAAAAAATTCCATTTGCCACCAGGCAATACAACCTAGTTCCAGCAATTATTGTATTAGTCAAGTCGTTGAGAAGTTCCATAAAAATCGAGAGAGTTTTAAAGGAGCATTCAACGTTATTTGGCAAGTCTTGTGATGTAACAATTAAAAACATGCTTCAGGCTTCAAAATATGCACGAGATTGCCAAAATCAGATAAAGCCCCAGAGGGTCCCTGACTCGCAAAGAAAGAAAATCAAACTGTTTACTTTTAGGATAAGACATTCATCAACATTTGGCTTTTGTTTCAGCCGAAGTCAGATAATAACAGCGCCACATTCTAAATCGGTTTCTAACAAAATCCAACGAGTTTGATGTCATGCCTTCTGAGGGTGAGCCATGGTGCTCGCTTTGGGTGTTAGCTGGAGCTAGCACTAAGATCCCTTCTGAGAAGCAAAGAGCTGATCCGACCAACTTCTGCTCTGCAAATGTAAAACCAGAGGCACTCACGAGCATCCAGGAATGCGGTGCAGGGAGAAACAGGGCCTCTTCCACTAGTGAAGATCAGGAAGCCAAGGGTGGGATACAAGTAATTTCCTCCTTGTTAGCAGGGGCTGAGCCCTGTCCCATCTCAGATTTGGATGCTGCCTTCAGGGAAGAAAACCAGAAGTTTCAATCCAAGTGCACCCACTGAAATGCTGAAGAACCATTACAAAAAATTGTCCTTTAAATTGTGAGGGGAACATTGCTACCAAGCAGCAAGTCAGCCGTACTCTACCCACATCTACAATTCGGCAATATTAAGAAATAATGATTTATAGGAACAAAAATGGAGATAAAATATCAGCTCTCTGCAGCAGCCGGTGAAGAGAAACTCGATCCAAAATGCAAGGCACACGGATAAACCATTTCTTCAAGAATATGTCTGTTTGTAAAGGGAGATCCAATTCTCCTCCCTCCCAACACTGGGAAGAGAACAGGAATTCCCTAGTTACCAAATAATTCTCACCTTGATGAAGGCAACAGTTCTCAATTCATATTTTGTCTCTTCAGTGAAACTGAGCTGTAGTCTCAAGCCAGGACTGGGGGCCAGGATAATGTAATTATTAGGGAAGTGAGTTAAGTTCGTGTATTAGCAACAGTATTCTGCCAGTTTTCCATTTGCAGCATGTTGTAGCTATTAGAGCAGGTGAAAAGACAGATTAGAACAGGCTGTACTATGATCTTTCATCAGCACAGCACTCCATCCCAGCTGGGTAAAAAGTACTTGCCATTTTTAGGTCCTGTGGGGCTCATTTTTAGTGGTGGTTAAGTACTCAGAGCTTCCATTGACTTTAGTGGGAATAGTAGTGTTTAGCAGCTCTGCAAATCAGCTCTTTTGTCTATCATGAGATCTATAGATCAGATAATGACCTACAAGAATCCAGCATAAATCTTTTGGAAAGCAGGCCTGTTTGATTTGCATTCTCTTGTTGAGCTGACTAGTCTTCTTCTGTAGAGACAAGTTTTCTCATAAATAGGTCATTTAGAGCTCTTGTCTCAAAATGATACGTTTTGAGTCATTTTTGAGTCATCTCAAGAGTATACGGAGGCAATGTATCATTCTTGGCTATAAATAATTTCAGTTCTGATTTATAGTATATCTCTATATGAGTTACTTCTGCCAAACCTATAACATATCTGGCTGGTACCAGGTGAGGTCTTATGAGGGTTGTTATTTTCCATATGTAGTCCTTGCCAAGATTAGCATTTGAGTATAAAGAAATTAGGTTGCATATAGAAGCACTCTCTAATTAACCCAAAACAATTGCTTTCAACATGACCTATATTTTTAATATTCTCTATATTAGGACCTTTGAATGACCATATCCTAGAACCATGGAAAAGGAAGAGTGGGAAATCCAGAAAGCAGAAATATAAAATTAAATTAAAACAGAGGAAGAGTAGATTTGAATCATATGGAACAAGTCCACTAGAAACAAGTGGTAATTTTTATAGTGAAATGGTAAGGCACTAAATACTGATAAGGGAAATGATTAGTACTGTGAAGACTGAGTCTATAACTCAGCCACTGCCTGGAGGGACACCACTACTGCAATGTGGTGGGTAGGAGGACTAATTTAAGCCCCACAGCAGGTTGTCTCCGTGTCTGTGCAATGTAACTCCATTTTGTAGGAGGCTCCACATGCCCAGACAGTGCCTGCTGGCTGATGTAGCTGTTTAAAAGTATGCCAAATGGCAAGTGTCCTTGCCAGCCAAAATCCTGGAGGACTGTTTTGCTTAGGCACAAGCTTCATTTAAAAAAACTCCCCAAAACAGAAGCCAGTTTGCTCTTACAGTACAATTCAACAACCTGCCAAAACAAGGTAGACAGGCATGGCTAGAAAGTCACTGTTCTATCACTGGCTCAAGCGCTCGGTTGCCTGCTCTCAGTCCATCACTGCAGAATAACAAACAGCTTCAGTTTTTCTATGCCACCACCCAAAGGAAAGCAATTATTCCATCTGGTAAAGACATCACATCAGGCCCTTGGTGTTGGGACAGACAGACTGGCATTTTTGTGCATCAGTGCCCTCTACTGAACCGAATGAGAACTACTTGCTTAGGTCACATCAGGCTAATGCTGCAGAAGAGGAGTGCTGGGGTTTAGGAGTAAAAGGTTCAGAATCCTCCCTGTGCCGCCCGTCCGGCCTTCTGGGTAATCAGAAGGTGTCACACAGATGAAACCCGGAGTTGGCAGTGGCTGCAGAGATGCTATAATATCACAGAACATTTCCATGTGTCGCTCTCTGGAACGTGTGTGCAGTAGTTGAGAAAGGACCTAGACAAGCAGCCTCTGATGCCTAAAGACAAACACAGTGGCACTGCTTTGCCGTAACCTTTATTTACAGTGAATGTCTCGGCTCCAGCTCCACATTTTATGGAGGAACAGACGGCTGTTTTTTCATGACAACGTTCCGTTTCATTGGTGCGCTGACATATTTACACACGGGCCAAGGTCTGGGCTGCAGTGAATACAGGGCAATCTATCACAGGAGAAAAAGGATGCAAAGATTAATTTTATGAAATATTTTTCCATTTTCCTTTGACTCGGTTGTGCGCTTTGCTACGGCCCATTGGATACTCAGTCAGCACCCAGTGCAGTGCCGTCTCGCATATACTTAACATTGTGTCTATCTGCCAAATGCCGTGCAAGTCTCCTTGGCAGTCCTGCAGGGTATAGGGTGCATTTTTTTTATACTTCCTGCCCTTTGATGAAGTGTGCCAGAGAATGTAAGGGTAGAAGAGTCCACACTGACCATCCAGGCTGACCTACCATATGACACAAGCCATAAATTCTACTCCAAAATTATGCAGTGGAGGGAATAGTTCTTCCTTACTCTGCAAGGGAACGCTAATTCAAATTTATGCATCAAGCAGATAATATCCTATTTATTCCCCTCTTGGGGGAACCAAAGGGGTTAATGCACACTGGCATTGGCTTTATCCCTTCATATTTTTCCTGCAGGAGATTGAGTAATACACTGGGCATGCTGACTATATTTAAAAATAAAGAGAAGCCTTGGACATCACATTAATTATGCTGCGTGTGATGTAACATTAAAAAACAAACACAGATGCACCTGGGGATTGTGAAGGCATCTTCTGGCCTCACTAGCCTGGCAGCACACGTTGGCCTTCTAACATTTCCATGTGGAAAAACATTATCTAGTGCGGAAGAGTTTACTTTGAGCGACCCTATTGCCTTTCAAACAATGAGATGTCAGGGCCATTGTGAAGCTGAAGAGATGTTTAACTTGTTTCATAAGCACAGTTCATTGCTCAAACAGCTGAAGGGGAAAAAAATATAAAGGAACCCAGAGAAACAATTGGAAAGAAAAACTGGACATTTGAATGGAATAAATGCTGGTGTCTTTCCTCTGGCATTGACGTCCTAACAAAGGCTATGGGATGATTTCCTCTATTATTTTTCTGTATGAGAAGAAGAGAACTCTTCAGGCATTTGAGAGGGGTTTTCTTTCCTTTGAGAGGTAATCCAATACAAAAGGCCACTGCATGCACCTAACTAGCTGGCCAGATTTACTCACCCTTTATACAGAATCCATGCAAGGTCTCATTTAAACCTTTAAAGGTACCTAAGTAGTAGTCAGGCTTTATGCAGAGGGGGGTGATTTTCAATCTACAAAAGACCTTTTCTCCATTGCTGAGCAGCACAAAATAAAATAACCTGCTCAGCCACAGACCACACTGGCAACCTTCTGGGAGCCCAAGGGCCGTAGCAAATCTCTGCTTCAATGGACCTGATTGCAGCCAGCCTCACCTTGAACAAGGAGCCAGAGTCCAAGAGATGTTGAGGATGTTTGCACTGATGTAAACTCCCCAACGTAGACATATTGCATTAATGTGAGGCAGGACATGCATTGGGACAACTTCTCTTGGGGTGCAACTACCTCCTAACGTAGACAATAGACCCAGTTGGTGACCCAGCTGGTCATTTTGGAGTCCTCTTCTTTGAGCAGAAGCTGATGGCTGCTGTTCAGGAACCTGGAAAAGAAAGGCAGGGCAACAAGTGAAACAAGGGCATCAGACATTTTTCTAGGAATGAAAATAAATAGCTAAATGTCTTGAACGGGAACTATTTTGGTACCAAGGTGGGCTTCCTCATCATGAGCTATTTGAATGTGCTTACTATATGGTTGAAGCTTTTATTGTTGAATCTGCTGCTGGCAACTGATTTATAGTTTTACTTCATATCCTTCATATACAATACTTCATATACAATATATTCTGTGCCGACCAGCGTGGTGGCGCTCTCACGTACAGCAGTGTCTCGAGTCATTTAGTTTCTCGCTAAACTTGGGGAAGAATACAACACTCTCTGTGCTACCACTGCTGGATTGTATCCCTTCAGAAAGAGAAGGAGGATTGCTCTCCTTTCGCAGATGGGGATCTGAGCCATGAAGCTGATGAAGTGACTTGCTTAGGGTCATATAGGCAGTCTGCGGTGGAGACAGGAATTATTTTGGGTCCCCAGAGTCCCAGCCTAGCGCCTTGTATCCCCCAGACCGTCCCTCCCCATCAGCTTTTTCTTTGAGGCTCGCGCTTTATCTGGAATTCCATTATACATCCAGCATTTGGGGTGGAGATGGGATGGTAACCAAAGGGTGAGGAGTTCGTTACATCTCTGTTCAAAGAGGGCTAACGTTTCATGTAAGGAATTACACGCTTGAGGCAGTTGCAATCATCTTTTGCACAAATAATTTAAGGTTATTTGGTATTTTTTTATTCTCATTTAAATTTTTATTGGAAACATAAATAGCTATGTCGGTCACCAAACCAAATAAAACAAACATATTGAGTAGGGTCTATTATAGACTAATATGGAAACAAATAATCCACTAGTCTGGTTTTATTTATAAACTTATTTGAGTTTTTACTCTAGGCTCCTATTAATCGGGCTTGTGGTTTTCACATCTGTACTGCTCATGCCCAGCTAACACAGAGTGCCAAGTTGGGCCTGGGCATCCTCCAAGTGCTAAATGGAAAACAGACATGTCAACTCAAGCTACTTCAGAGCAAGCAGGGCCCTGCCAGTAATCGCACTGCAGTGCAGCAGAAGCGGAGCAAAATGCAGATGAGGTTTCAAGGTGCCCGTTTGAAAGTGATTTGCTTCTTCCTCCCCAGTGGGCTGCGGCTGGGCTGCCTGCCTCCTGGCTCACTGCCACCAAGAGGAGGTGGTGCTTCTAGAAATGGCGGCTCTGGGCAGTTTTTTCCTTCCCCCATTACTACTTAAGAATTCCCATACTAGACTGGTCCAGTGGTCCTTCTACTCCTGTCTCCATCACCTTCTCCAGCAGTGGCTACCCCCACACACTGCAGATGCAATAACTCCCTGGAGAGATAAATATCCCTTTCAAGCTTTTTGTTTAATCTTAACATTTACTTTAAAATCATTTGGATGATCAAGCTATCTATAGCTGTCCAAAAATCATGCCGATTTTCTGGGCAGAATGGATCCAGCTGTTACATACAGTTGGTCTCTGACCCTGCAGAATCCCTCTGTTAATTAGATCAGGAGCGTATAAAGATAGTCCCAAATTTAAAAAATAATCCTGGCCAATGAAGCTCAGTGAGCATCCAAATAGTGTGTAGGTTCATACACACAAATATGGGGACCATTAATGCAGCTGAGAGCCAGTCCTAGGGCTTGTCTACATTAGGAGGTAGCTGCACCCCCAAGAGAAGCTGTGCCAATGCATGTCCTGCCTTGATGCAATATGTCTACATTGGGGGTTATACATCAATGCAAAACACCCCCAACCATGCCAAGCACAGCATGTGGGCAGCATCTGACTTCCTCATATAAACTCTAGCAATGTCATTCAGTCTACATCCACAACACCCTGGCCCAAGGCATCTCCTGGGCAGAGACTGCCAGATTGTGAAATGGTTCTTTACCTACAGATGATGATGAGGAGGAAAAGAAATGATATTCTTTATATGAACACATGCCCACTACAAACAAGGCTGAGGTCACAAGACTGATTCCCACATGGGCCCTAACCTGGTCATTATAACTGAAAACCTAATACAATGACCCACTGGATCATCCATAACAGTACATTTGCTACAAAGGAAATTTATTTGGAGATGTGAGTGATGCACAGCAGTGCCATAAAACATGTTTTTTCAAGTTCTTATAACATCATTTAGATGCATTATTCATTCATGAGTGCAGTGACTCATATAAAGAAATCAGAGCATGGAAGCAGAACAAATAAAAGTGGCAAGATTTAAACAAAAAATTTGCACAACCACCATGCCCTAGCCATGTAAAAGGAAATGATTTTCATGTCATCCAGCATCCTCCTTTTCAGAGAACTATTTTGCCTAAGTTTAAGTATTGCTGCTGAATTAGGGGCAGGCAGAAGCAACCATTATGAAGTTGAGCTGGCCAAAAATCCCATGCAGTAGAACAGAGGTAGGTGATCAGTTCTGAAGGCCATGCTCTTTTGTGGCTGTGGTCAGAGTAGAGAAAAAAGATGCAATTGCTAATTAGCTTTAGTCAGAGAAGAGAAAGGGCCCTTTAAAAATGTGGTTCCTGCTGCAACAGAGTATACCACAGGCTGTGGGGGTCATGGCTCAATGCCTTGGTACCTGCCTTAGCCAAGGCAGTAAGAACCATTAGATGAAATGGAGAGTTAATATCTTCTGCCACTGTATTTTTGTGCAACTAAGTGGGAGGTAGCTTGAGAAAATGGGCAGTGTCCAGCATTTCCAGGAAGCGAAATGAGCTTTGTAGCAGTTATGAGCAAATCCAGCACACCCTCATTTTTGCATTTTAGGCACAGGTGAAGTGGAAATGAAGTGGAAGCAAGATAAATCCTCCTCACTGGGACAGTTTCAGAGATGCCACAGTATACTTCCTACAAGACCTCTAAAAGGCCAGATGTCCATAGTTCCCAGTGTACAGTTCCCAGTAGCTAGGGTCAACTTTGCTTCCATGCATCTCATGGGCTTATCTGACCTTTAGTACCTGCAGCTTGTGGGGATACACCTACACTAGCTTTAAAACAGAGCAGGCTGATGCCACTTCTCTTCTAGAGTATATGGTCAGCTGCTTAAATGGATCTTGTAGCCTGGTCTGAGATCTTTCTGCTGCTAGTGATACCAGTATTAATTTAAAACTAACATAGGTGTGTCCCCGCAAGCTGCTGTCACTGCACTGGCTGCAGTATGGACATACCCACTATCTGAATAGATACAGTCTTCTGCTTTCCTAGCACTTGTAACCAGAATAAGTGGTGCTGCCCAGTGGGGGACTGAGAAGAATAATGGTCAAATAAACCCATCAGACACATGGAAGCAAAGCTGACCCGAGCTACAGGGAACTGTGTGGACATCTGGGCTTATAGAAACCTTGCAGGGCGTATACTGTGGCACCTGTGAAACTGCCCAGGTGAGGAGGATTTCTCTTGCTTCCACTTTATTTTATGAGTATTCGATCATTCTCATTCTCACAATGACAATGAAGGTTGTAACAGTTAAAACTAATTTGAATTTGTTCTTTAGACCCAGATCTTTGTCTGGTGGCTGGTGCCTCTGTGTTAACCAGCCACCTGCTGAAGATCTGGATCTAAAGAACTAAAGCTCTAAATCTGGACCTAAAGAACAAATTCAAATTAGTTATTGTCATTGTAAAAACAAAAGTGATCAAAATGAGCCATTGCATTACGGACAGGAAATGTTCCAGATCCCAAACTTCATTTCCAGCCATCTGAAGTATTACTAACTCCTAGCAAACTGGTTTACAAGTCCATCTAGGCCAGAACTTGACCTGATGTAATGAAGCAAGGGCCACTGGACTCTATGCCTCTGGAATAACCAGAATCTTCTAAGTGTACAGCCCAAGGCACTAGCAAGTCCCCTTACTCGGTGTCTCCCTTGGGAACATAAATCGCAATCTCAGACATGCCCCTAGCACTCCAAATTTTTCACGGTGGGAGAAGCCAAGTCTCCTGTTCTCCCTAATTTTCCAAGAGAATGAACTGGATTCTGGAGCAAAAGCCAAACAACTTCCTAGTTCTAAGGCAACTCCTAGAGTTTGTGATCCAGTCTCAAAATACATTGCAACCTGCAGTTGTCACTAGCAGGCAGGATGCCACTGCCTCTTCATTTTCATTTTCCCTCCTGCTCTCCCACATTAGCCTTCCCTGTCAGCCTTATCCCTCTTACCCTACAGTCTTTATTTTGGCTGTCTTGCATTTAATGCAGGGTTACCCCAGAAAGCAAATCTATTTGTTAAGGGAATGATTTATTTTTTGTGTGACACCTAATGTGACCCTAATAACTTTGGCTTCAAAGAAACCAATGGGACAATTCCTTGTTGATCCAGACAACTTATCATCCCCCGAACACAATAAAAGGGAGGGTTTGTTATCAGCAGGCAGATGCCCATTAGTATTTTCACAGGCAGAATAATGGAGGGAGCTCCCTTATCAAGCAAGGAGACTTGGCATGTACTCCAGGCATGTGGGGGGAGGCAGACTGTTTTTGCTGCTTTCAACTTGCAAGGCCACACAACGGGGGAAGTGGCCATTTGAAAGAGGAGTGGGGAGACTGACAGACGGTTTATGCCTGTGTATTTTTTTGGAGGACACTGCGTTCCTGCCATGGGAACGGGGTGGACAGTAAAAGCAGTGACCAGACGTGAAGAGTGACAAAGCAAGTCAGCCACGGACGGCCCGTGGGAGGTCAGGGGAAATGCACCATTAGTCAAAGCTGGAGGAAAAATAAAACCCGATGACAACTGGGCCATTCATGTGCTTCCCCTTCAAGGAATGAGCAGGCCCTTTGCAGCTCAAAAGACTCAAGTATCAGCTTCTTTTCTCTTCAGCTGGGCTAATGTTGTATCAAGCTCTTGGACTGAGAAACTCCCTTGTCGTTTATATCCACTCTTATCTTGTTGTTCTTGGCTACACTTCAGTGAAGTGCTGAACTAGGAGAGAGCCTGGATCAATAACGCAAACTCAAGTGAACTCCCCTTTCCTATTAGGTGTTCAAGTCTATGACTGGGAGGAAACGTTCACGCACTTGTAAACTGAAAAGTATTAGCAGCACTTCCCCATCAAAAAGCTAGTCAACAAACCAGAGCAATAGATGCATTGATGCTTCACATGTGCAGCCCTGATGAAGCCCATGGGAGCTAGATGCTGGTTTCTGAGTTTGTTACTCTCTAATCATGAAAATGCAAGAGTGGAGAAGATGCCAGGGGATAAGGGAAGGGGCCTAGGAGATGTGTGCAAGAGAGATTGAGCTGATGTTCCACGTTGCCACAGGTTAGTAGTTAAAATTGTGAGGAACTTTCATTATAACTGACCGATCAGTTATAGTAACAAACATCCTCCTCCGTTAAGAAGAAAGAATACCTTAACTAAACTATGGACTAAAATAAAAAATAACCCACAGCTGCCTAGACACAAAGATCTCTTATACCCACCATGTCCAAGATTAAAGTCTAGACATCCCACTTGGAGAACAGCAATTCAACTGGAGCAAGCCTCATTTAACATCCAAGATGCCTGGATATAAGAGTAGCTAAATTCACCCCTTAATACAGAAGTAATTATTACAAATTCCACCATTAGACCAGCTGGCTTTGATCTCCCTAGACATCTTTGTTCTTCCCTAAACCAAATCAGGACAAGACAGAGCAGATACGGATTTCTATTACATCGATGAGGCTGGACTAGCTCACCAAACTGACTGTGGTGCCCCTTTTCAAACTTTGAACTACATCACCTCTGGATGCCCTCTGTGTGCATTGTATCGGATTTGTACAATACTACACCTGAGGCAATCAGCTGGCTGCAAAATTTGGGCATAAAATGGTGAATATGTTTTTCCTTGCTTTGTGATCATGATCACCATTGTACATTAAAAAGCAGAAAGGCTCAACATGAAATCTCACTCATTTCAAGCAAATGGCTTAAGCAAACTGAGCAGGGAGGAAATGATGGGAGTGGTTTCCAGACTATTGGCAATGATGGGAGTTGCTTCCCCCTTGCCCCCAGTGTTGTGGCACTGCTAGACTTTGAGGGGAGTCCTGTCTAGAGCTTAAAATGGCAGGATGCAGCTATAAAAATAAGGGAGGGTGGAAGCAGAGGCCCATGAAGTGCTCTGCGAGGGATGCACAGGATCCTTCCACTCACAGGAGGAACTCAGGTGAGTGACACTTACATCAAGAGGGACAAATTAACTGAATGCAAACTGAGTGAATACCCTTCAAGGTGCTGGCCACGGACAGGGGAAAGAACTACGTAAGAGAAGAAAGAGATCAGTAAAAAGCTGATCCTTCTGAGAAGGCAAATCAAAAGAATGACTGGAGTACAATCTAGTCTTAAGGTAGGACCCAAACTCTTGACCAAACACTTAGGATCAACCTGGACCGACTTAATGTGCACAAGACTAACGAGTAAAAAAAAAAGCACAGTTCAAACTTCCCAGAAAACCCTTCGTCATTTTAATGCATATGAAATGAACCAGACGGGAAGATTGTGGAGGCAAAAATCAAAAGGTCTTCAGGATCTAATTAGATTAAGCCTGGTGTAAATTGACTACTTAATAAAGAGATGTGCTTTGGCAACCTGAATAATAGCCATTTCTCATGTCTTCAAATTATACTATGCTCTTAAATTGCTTCCTGTGATATGGCTAATAATTGCTGATTTATACATTACCAAAATAATGCATCTAGGCTAGCCAAACTGAACAGTGATTTAAAAAACAGAAATGGCTTGATTTCCAAACTGCTGCATTTAAGAACAATATCTTCCGGATTATTTAGAAGACTCCTGCCAACAGAACATAAGCCTGCTACATTTCTCTGAGGAAAAAGCCTGAATTTCCTGATGTTTTCAGCTGTTTGCACAACTTGCCTTCACATGAAGTTGCAAATTAATGCACTTCCTTCTTTGTCTTTGAAAGAGACAGAGACAATCTAGTGTTATCAAGAATGATTAAAAATGTCCAGTTCCAATCATTTGTCCCTAAACAAAATTATTTAAACCAAGTAACCTAGATGTTTGTGCATTCTTAATAAAGACTCCAAATCAATATAAAATAGTTGAAAACAGCTGGGAAAGTATATTATGTTGCTACCATCTTGAATGGAAGCAGACTGTACCCAATTGAGATCCATTCACATTTTAATAAGAAACCAAAGTAAAGTAACCAATTTTCAGTCAAGAGTTTGCAGCAGAACACAGTGGTTAATACATTCAGACTTTGTCTCTTACAGGTGGCCTGCAAAGGTGGGAAAATAGTAGCCTTCATTTTTCTATGTTTAGATGTATTTTTTTAAAGCTTAATAATTTTGAAAGCTGTATACCCCCCTCTGCTCAGTATGGTTGCAATTTCCAAAACCTGCACATCAGAAGCATGAAGTCTTTATTTCCTGGCTTTGATTGGAGGTTTGGAGAACCATGGGAGTTATACAGCCCATGACAAAGACCCAAGCACTGAATGGGGGAAAAGATCCATAGGCCTGGTTTTTTTAATTTTGTAGTTTTGGTTGGTCTTGTCTTAACATAATTTAACTCAACCCCCTACCAAACTCTCAGGAAGAAAGTTCTCCCAGTAAAATATTTCAGAAACTTGCCACGTCGACTGAGAGCAAAAACCTCTTGTACTTCACTTCTCTGCTCCCACAACCCAAACACAAAAGACAAGTTTCGAACCTCCCATTGCTGCTAAGGTGGAAAAACAAAGAAACAAACAACAACGAAAAATAGGTAGCAATAAAACGTTTCCAGTCTGCATTACACCATAAAGGAAATGGGAGGATATCGAGACGTTTCCATCCCTTCACCTTTAATGGAGAGATTTTTACTGGTGGATACAATGTCAAACAACGCAGTGCCTTGATTTTTAGTATTAGTATATTAGAGAACCTGGATTTCCCTTGCAGGGAATTTTGAAGAGACCTTTGCCTGAAACAGGTTTTCCCCTCGGAGATGCTGGTTCTGACAGGCTGCAAGCTCCCAATACCTCTATGCAGCTAACAATGCACAGCACCTTGTTCAAACAAGACTGGTCTCCATTTCACTCTTCCCCCAGGGAGTATCCACTTTTCTCCTCAGACAGTAACTTTCTGACTGACGCAATCAAGTTCTGGAAACCTGCCTCATTACTTTATATTCCAGCCTCTCAGGGATGACATTAATTTTCCACTGTAGGACCAGCAGATGTTGGATGTGCAAGAGCTTGTCTATAGGAAACAAAATAATGGCACAGAGTACTTCGATGCCACACTTAGAAATGGACTGTAGGAAATAATGCTGGTGTGGAAGAGAGATGGATTAGCAAACCCAAAAGGATTTTCCATGATTGCTAAGCAGCATCTAGGGGATTCTTTAAAAAAATAAGAACAACCCCCCCCATTTTTTTAAGGGAGATTTTAAATCTAGGCTCTAAACCTGAAAACTTCATCAGGTGTCTTTACTCTGTCCTTGTGCAGAAGTAGTATGACAGAAGGGAGACTTCTTGTCATTAGATTTTTACAAAAATCTACGGTTGTTGGGAGGGATTCAACTATAATGGATAGTTTATAGATCAGTTTGTCCAGTTTTTACTCATGCTGGGCCTCTTGTTTGAGACTCAGTTCACGGTGTGGTAGCTATCCTGGTATCATAAGAAACAGACAATATACCTGCAAGGGGCTTGCCCACTGCTACAAGCTGAGTTGATGCCAGAGCCTTGTCCAGGAAACTAGAGTCCTGACCCTTAATCCTTTACTCTGTCCACTACACAACACTGCCTCGAGTTCGGTCCGTATTGTACATAAACACCAGACATTTCTTTAATTAAAAAAAAGCACACTAAAACACCAACATGTACTGGCCCGTGACTTGATTATACTTTTTATACTAACACTGAGAAAGTCCCAGATAAGATTAGCAGCAAGGTGCAAGATATACATAAAGTAGTCCTTTCTCCAAAGGTTTCACACTGCATGTAGACAGAGCAAAGGATGGGGCGGGAAGTATTATCCCCACTTTCCAAAGAGGAAATACAGAGATTGAGGCACAGATCCAAGTGACTTAAACTGTCATGCTTGGCACACAACTTGCTGTCTCCTGGCCTCCCCAGCTCTCTTTGTTAGGTACACGGGCTCCCTATGCAGAGCATGGGGAGAGTTAGATGGCTCAGAATCGGGTCTGCAAAAGCCAGTTTGCAACATTAACTCAGCTAATAGGAAATATTGAGGACATGGCAGCAGCAACTGCTGTTTTGTGCAGAGGTTGACCTGCTCCAGGAACATGTATGCTCTTGAGCCCATCAGGTGAGAAGTGGAGAAATGCTTAGGCTGTGAATCCTGACAGGCCTTAGGAGTGACATAGGGGCCCAGCTTATGTTATGTAACTTTTTTTTTTTTTTTTTTAATTAAAAAAGGGGCCCAGCTACTCAGCACTGTCAGACAGAAGTGCTCTGGATATGCCCAGAAACCAAACTTCAGATGTCTAACGAACTTCAGTGTTGTCGCTTTATGTACCTTCTGGATTAGGAGGCAGGGAAGCTAAAGATTAGACCAGGACATCCAAGTCTTTCCTATGGATATAGACCTAAATGACAGGCCCAAGGTCACAAAGTCGAGTCTGTGGAAGAGTCAGGAATTCAGTAGGTACCTAAAGAGCCCAATTTGTCATCTTAACTTTATAGCTAGGGAAGTTAGCAAAAACAAAGGGACTACTTGAAATAAATGCTGGCACGCCTGCTGTAGCCTTGCAACCGCGCACTGAACAAAGAGGGAGGCATTTGCAGTCATTTACTTACCAGCATAGGATTCTGCACTCAGCTTTTAAATCAGTTGACCGTCCTAAGTGTGGCCTCCTCCAGAGGCAGTGGAGTTCACTATACTGCCTTCATGCTGACATGTCTTAAGGGTTTCATTATACCCATTAAAGAAGAGATAATTTTCCTTTGCTTTCCCCAACAAGTAGGGTCTCATCCATGTCTATACAGCTCCGGTAGGCAGAACAATGTTTTCTTAAGGTGTGCATTAGATTAAATGCTGTTCAATCAGATGCATAATACCACAGCACCGCCAGGACCTTTGTAACGTGCGTTTCTCATGGCAGGATGACTGACAAGAGCTGCCATGAGGTGCTGAGGGAAATATTTCACCTGGCCCATCAAACTTCAATGTAGAGGATTAGAACTAAGAATAGCTGACAATATTGACTTTGAGTGCCACAATGGAAATATAATTAGCTCCCTGACATTTTGTGGATAGCAATGCTTAATTCTTTTGTAACCAATTTAAGTAATTATGCCAAATCTTTTGCATAGTGCTTTAATAGAAAGCATTGCGTTGGCTTTTTAACCTCCAGCATAATTTTAAAAGTTTGGTGCTAGAACCTCTGTGTCGGTAGATGTTGTACCCTTCTGTCTGAAGAGCTTTAGAAAAGAAAAATAAATAAATAATTAACCAACCTCACAAGCAAAACTAAATACATTTTTTTTTCTTAATACAAAGCACAGAACAAGCAATGCCAGGATGCATTTTACAAGTCATACATTCAGCTTGGAGAGAGGTGTCTTATTTGGAAACACTATTGTTTAAAATAAGACTATATGTGCATATTTAATGATTAATATTCAATGTCTATTGTGTCCTTCATATTTTGAATAATAACTGAAGTCTAAGTTGCTTTTTTTTTTGCAAGACCTTTAGACATATACTAGCACTCATTCCTATTAAAATGCTTAAAATCATCGATGTTAATGGAAGGAAAAACATTTCAGCATTTTGATTTCACTGGGATTTAGAGTCATGGCAAACTATAGACACTGGCTTTGGGGCTTTGCTGAACAGAGATGGATGGTTGAAGAGGCTTTCAGGCCATGGAAAATCCTAGCAGTTAGTCTAAACTTAAGTATTTCTGATGGAACTAGGTTGGTTGGAGGTGTGTTTTTTGTCAGCATAGATATTCCAGTAAAAACCTTAGCATAGGAGTACAGAAGTATTTCTACTAGAATGTCTTATTTTGGTTTCCAAACTGGAATAAGCTATACTGATATAAGCACTTTCATCCTGCTTTAATTACATCCATACAGAAAGGGTTGCCCTTTTAAGACCATACAAACAGTTAAAATGGCAAAATTAAGCATAAACAAGTCCTTTGGGTGTATTTTTTTAAGACAGTGCTACATATCTAAATTCACATTATGCAGAATAGTGAATTACCAAGTCATATAAAGCCTGGCCTAGACAGGCATGTTCTATTATTCTGTAATTGTCATTTAATCTGGATTAAAGTAGTTTGTGAAACTATGAGGGGAAAAGTTCAAGAATGATGCCCACGTTTGCTTTTTAATCACTGCTTGAATTCAAATACAAGGGAGGGAGCTACTAGTTCTCTCAAAGCCACAGACTATAGTGAAACCTCCCAAGAAATTCAAAACATAGGGTCATTGTGTAGGAGTTTCCATATACAGTCATGACAATATGCTTCTCGGTGCCAGCTCAAGAACAGACTCCCTAGGTAGTTTTTACCTAGAAGAGCCACCTATGACTCCAGGTTCAAGGCATTTACTTTGATTTTAAATTTTTGGTTTCCGTCACCAGAAATGGTCCCACTTTTATTGAGATGTGGAGGAGAAAGTTGCAATAAGCACAGACCAGAAATTTAAAAGAAATTAAACAAAGGCATTCTGACACAGTCTAGAAAAATCATTCTTTATTAATCTTAAATGTAACAATAAATAATAGGATCAGATCTATTTAATAGGCAGCCAGAATTCATCAGACTTGTTTACCCCACTGTGTGGCTTGACAAACAAGCCGTCATTAGCTGGCATCCTGAAAAGTTGCCCAACTGTATTTAAACTTACTTGCAGCTCACATCATCCATACGTGGCAGCATACATAACACTTTCAATTGGCATTAGTCAGGCTCATTTTCTTACAAAAGGCCATCCCCAGAGCGCACACAAGGAGTCCATCAGGAAAATAAGAGCAATCGTGCTCATTTAAGTTATTCTACCTCACTCTTCATTCTGACATCAATGCTATGTGGGCACGAAGGTACATCAAGATTTATTTCAATGGGCAACAATGCCTTGCACTAAGTAGAGGCCCAGAGCCAGGATGCAATTCAAGAGGCAAGATCAATTTTCAAGGACTCCGTATCGTGATTCTAAAAACAAAAAGTACCCCATTAAAAGGTTACTTTAGACAGTGATGATATGGAAAAATTTCACACCCCACACAAGACATTGGAGAGTTTCCCACCAACTCTCTTTGCTGGTTGTAGTGCAGCAAGCTACTGTTTCCATCCCAAGTCTTGTGACAGAAGTGAAGTTAACTCATCTTCCCTCTGGACCCACTTCCATTGGCATGTAATACATCCAGTCACGAGTACGGGTAAAACTGAGTAGAACAGCAACCTGCCACATGGTTAAAGGGAGCAATGCTGGTGCTACGGGGGGATTCACTAGAAAAATCTTCAAGACACATATCCCTTCTAATCAGCAGAGGGCTGCTGTCGTAGTGCAAGACATATGCAGAATAAAATACTCAACAGTTCAAGTACATGGAAAGAATGGGTTTGCTATGTGGTCTTTTTTTCTTCCTTAAAAATAACCAGTGGTGCATGCACTTCAGGTACACGATTATATTTCTGCAAAACACCCTCGTATACTGAAGGAACGACAGAGTTTTTGACTCCGCATGTGTGAACATGACACTTGCATAACAATTTTTTTTCCTGAAGGGAACAGTAACAAATAGGCAGTATTCCAAACAGATTTCCGTTTGCAAAACATTCCTTCTGCACCGAAAGCCTGAAGACTTTATCTCAGGGCAGAATCAAATAAATCAACAGGTATGATGAGAAATGCCACATGCTGTATTCAATCAAACAGGATCACTCCTGGACTCACTCCTTTTATAGAGCAGAAGCAGGAGAAAACTTTGGAAACAATGCAGCTAAGACTGTGTTGTTTTTAAATGCAGTCAGCTCTTTGAAAATAATATATTTTAATACCACTTTGAAAGCGTGTTGATAAGTACTGTTAAATTTGTTTGATACTGTCTGATCAAACTCCAGAAGCTATTTTCCAATAGCTTTTGAGACAGGGACAATTCTGATGATAAGAAATATTTAAAACTTGAAACAGATCTACTGTTGGTTTATAGTATAGCCTGCTGTGAAGTAGTCAACCAAGTTGACTTTTCTCCAAGCATAAGACAAAATGCCAAAGGTATAGCGAAGTAGCAAACAGTCCTTAGGAATTATGCAGAACTGTCAAAACTGACTTGCAAAACTACTGCTCTAAATAGAGAGTAAGGCTCGTTTTTATTTGGTCTTTCCTTCCAGAGAATAGTAGCTTACGCCTCCCTTCCCAACATGCTCTATTCTATTTTAAAGGATACTAAGTAAATAACTGATTGTGCTTATCAAAATACGAGCAACAAATTGCAACTTGGAATGCAATTCCAAGGGTTTTATTTGCCTGTTGAACAGCCTCCTGCAAAAGAAGCCTTGCTATTTAATTTCTCTCTCTTTCAATTGCCACAGCTTAGCCAGCATCTCCCCCTTCTGGCCAACACAAAGATAAGCAGCAGCTCACAGTAGATGAATGTTTTCTTACTTTCAGGAAGTTTGGCCAGTATCCTCAAAGAACAGCTTGCAGATAGGCATCTTCAAAGTGAGCTCTGAACAGGCGCACCTTTTCTCTGGTTTTGTTTTTAACCTAATCCAATTCCATTCCCTCTCCTCCCAAGTTAATTTTGTCAGAGCTTAAGTGGGCTTTGGTTTATCAATGCAAATCTATTAAAAAACGTATCATATAAACCAGATCTCTAATTATTGCTGAAAGACTAGAGCTTACTGAACAGCCAGTACAACTTCATGTGTTTCTAGGTTTGATTCCAATGTTTCAACGTTGCTTAGTGTTTGGCAGGGGATCAATAATGCGTGTGATGTTTCAATTCAGTTTGATCTGAAATTAATTAACAATTTAAAAACTATGCAGGAACGTAACCACCAAAACCAGCTTCTTTCTGGAAAAGCTTAATCGGCAAAGTCTCCAAACTGTTAAATAAAATCTGCCAGACTCCTCTGGGACACTCTGCCTTTGCCGACATTAAATTTGTCTGACAGCATGACAGCTGAAATGGCCACTTCATATTCTCCTCTGCTACCAATTCCTATACCCAGTATGTTTCCATGAAACAATGATGGCTGCTAGACATATTAGGGTGTGCTTTCCATCAGGGTGTGTTGACTAGGAACTCTTGTGATCAGCACTGGTTCCAAGTCACTCTGCTAGATGCGACTGAGGAAGTGGTGGCTGTTACCTAATAAAAACTGAAAGGACCCAAGAGCCTTGGGCAGTCTGATGAACTACTACTACTCCCCACAGATGAACCTCAGCAGTAAGGTGTTCTCTGGGGCGGACTCTGGCTGTCAAAGTCCCACATCTTGTCAGACGGGCTCCTGGCATTCTTTGCAGCACACCGCAAGCCGCTTCAATTTGACAGTCCACTTATCTGAGGGTTCGACATGCCCACAAGGGGGAAGTAATTTGCCAGTGGTTAGTGGTATAAACCAAGTGACATCTGTTCAAACTGGCCTCAGATGCTGAATGATGAACACAAAGATACATTTTTACATAAAATACGATTTCCCCCCCCCCCCCTTTTTTTTTTTAAACCTCCAGCAGGATCCAGGCACTTCAGAAATGATATGCTTCAGGGAAATAGGATTTTTGGAAGCAGTGCATTGATTGTTGTCTGGGCAGTTCTTCAGAGAGGTTCAGTCTGGCTGCAAGACTAAAGTTTCTTCCTTGCTGCCAAACTAAAGGAGTGAAGCCTGAAATGGCAGCAGCTGTCAAAGCTGTTTCTGCTCAGGATGCCCTTTTTCCTTGTCAGTTCTCGTGTGTGCTCCTTTTCCTTCTCTCCAGGGATGGTGCTTAACCTCAGCAGCCTGTGACTGTGGCATCCAAGCCAGAGCGCTTTGTGATATGTAACTTGGTTACCTCCTCAGCACTGGTAGGGTGGATGCCAACTGTCTTCATCATCTGTGAATATGTAGCACCACATCTATAAAAAATGATCATACGAAAAGTGAAGTCACACAATGTCTGCAACAAGTATCCAGACTGCCGCTTCGAGTGCTAGGCTGGAGTTATTTCTCCCTGTTTTCATGCAGTAAGAGCCAATGGAGGAGCTGTGTTTAGCAGGGGCGGGCAAGATGCGGCCCACGGGCCAGATGTGGCCTGCCAGGCCATTCTATCTGGCCCGCGGGGCCCCTAAAAAAATTGGAAAATTAATATTTCCTGGCTGCCTGTCATGCGGCTCTCGATGGCTTGCCAAAACTCAGTAAGCAGCCCTCTGATCAAAATAATTGCCTGCCCCTGGTTTAAATGTACTGTTCCAACAACAGCTTTTCTCATCTCAACAAAAACGAAACCGTTTCTTTCAAGGTAGTTATATGGTAAGTAGTGAAGAACTTACCCCCATAATACTTTTAGGTAAGGGAACAATTATCATCTTCATTTTGATAGATGAAAAGTTAAGACACAGAGAAATTAAGTGATTTGTCAAAGGTCACAAGTGAAATTTCTTTTAGTGTCTCACACATCCAGAAATCTCCATAGAGGGGAATCATGGCAGGTTGCATTGTGTTAACAGAGTGTAGAACGTGGAAAACAAAATCATCCTTTTAAAGAAGGATTAAGATAAGAGCTAATATTCGACAATAGGGAACAGCAGTTCATACCTACCGTGGGTGTATTCTACATTGCAAAAATTTGTGAAATATAATAACATACCAATACCAGGGTTTGACCTTCTGAAAACCTCTTGTGGTAGCTAGCATTTTGACTCCCCTCAGGCAAAGCAGAAAAAAAAGCTCCAGTTTCATGTACTTCCTTTGCAATGGTTATTTTGGATAAAACTTCAAAACAATGATATCCTAAAAACAGCAATTCTAGAATCTGTACCACTGGCAATTAATGGACAATGAACACATGCTGGAAATATGTGCACTTGGTGTGGACTGCAATCAGTGATTTCTGAGATATCCCTTACATGATGTTTGTGGTCCTCCCTTCCCAAACTTTTCTGCTTTTCTAGTCACTCGCCAATAAAAGCCTACAAACTCCACAATGATATGGTAATGGCATTGAGGACAGCAAATTAATATTATCTTCACAAAAATGTTTCTCAAGCCATGGAGTGTGCTTTCCTTATAAATTAATGTGGAGTGAAGCTCTATAATAATTTAAATATACACATCAACATTTATGAAGAAGCAAATCAGTCACAAAGGGACATATGAGAATGATCTTTATAGTACATCAGAAACCTAGAGGTAATGCTCTGTGCTATCAGAGACAACCCTGGAACAGTTCTGATCCCTTACTCCAAAGGAGCAGCAGGGGCTAGGACCAAGGAGAAAGCAGTACACTCAGCTGGAAGGCGAAAACTGTCTCTGCTTCAATGAAAAAAACCCTCCTAGTCTAGATCAGGCACTAGTTTACTTAGTCTCATATCCTGGATGTTACACTGGTATTAAGTGCTTTGGAAAGTGCGTGATGGAAAATGATGAAGTAACTTGTTCTCCGATTCCTGCCCTACAAAATTGTCTTCCTTGCCTTCTCAATTAGTGGTCAGCTTATACCCCGAAGTATAAGAATTCATTCTAGGTTGTTCTCTCCAGTTAGTTGAGTTGTCGTTAGTCTCATTTTAGGTTACACTTGAATCGGGCCCTTGAAGGTGGCACATTGACAAAGCAGAAAAAAGGAGTCTTGAACAGGTATAATGGAGGCCTTTTGTGCAAAACGTAACAATGGACTTAAAAAAAAATTGCTTGGGCAGGTTTATAGGACAACTTCCTCCCCAGTGAGAGAATCCTCCTTTTGAAGAAACCATAGTTAGCAGATGGATGCACAAATTGACTTTTTAGTTTATCTGGTCCTGCAATATTATTTTGTCTCCATTGTGCCTTAAGTATATTCAGTATTTCTGTAACTACATCCAGTATATATTAATGAAGAATGGCACTATTTTTAGTGAAAATGTGTAATGCTACATAAAAGTAATATAAAAACACAGATTCTTTATAGTGTTGCCAAAATTAAGCAGCTATCATTTATGATCTTACAGTAACCTAAAACACAAGCTTTCGAAGCTAGAGACATTCTTTTGTACTTACTTGATTCCAAGAGCAAATCCTTGAATAACTTCACCAGCATTTGGTCCAATAAAATGTAGGCCAAGAAGTCGTTGCTCTTTTTCTCGCAAGCACACCATCTGAAAACAATTCACCGCAAAGAGATCTTTTCTTAGAAAAATCTAAAGATAGGCCAAAAGGCTGGGTAAAATGGAATTAGAGTACCCCAAGTTCCCAATTCTACAAGCCATTCTTACTGAAAAAAGAACTTGAGCACATGTTTAATCCAACTGACATTTGAAAGATATAAGCATGTCCTTAAACCCACTTCTGAATCAATGCTTTAAGGCCACCCCATTCTAATATTTGGGCTTATCTGTATCCTATAGAGTTCATGGAGTCATTGAAGAATAATTTGAACAAAATTAAATGTGGTTTGGTTGGTTACTTGGATAATATCCAATAAATGCTGTGTGAGGTCCAATACCTACCTCAGGATAATATCATTCTGGCTCAGAATGGGCACTGATGGCCAAAGGACATTCCATAATTAATTCAATGAACCCTGACGGCAACCACATTTGGCAAAGTACCATAGAAACAATGTGTCTTAAAAACAATCGTGTCCAAGAGGAAGCCAAGAGTGGTAAATCTGCTGCAGGAAACTGAGACTCTAAGGGCTCCCAACTCACTGAACACTCACCTGTGTTACAGAACCATATTTTGAAGTGTTTTATACAGGTCAGCCTCCCATTTTTCTCAGACTAGTATCTACTGTCTACTGAATCTCTACCAGACCAAAAGATTTTGCTATGCAGATCAAGCAGATTTTATTTAAGACTGCATGAGAACTCGGGATTCACTCATCATTGGGGTCGTATAAGTGATAAGAGACTTCTAAACAATGGAGAGATTATCAAAACAACTCCTCGGAGGTTCAGATATAACAAGTTTAACATTCATTCAATTGTTTTGAGAGCAAGTTTAGAACACTATATGCTAAATGACTCAGCAGACACATTACTGGTTTCTTGTTCTCAGATACTGGCAATGTTTAAATGAGAAGCAATGGCACTTCAATTCTTTGCTGGAGGACAAACATAAAATGGGAATCTGCTTAACTGTTTAAGCAGCTGCATTTGACAAAGAGCATAGATGAAAATCCCTAGAGTTATAAATGCCTGGGATATTCTATGCATGGTAAGCTAGGAGCATGATACTTTGAGATGGACCAGTTTGATCACAACATTCATCTCATTGCAAGGAAAAAAGTTAGCCCCCCACTATAAAACACATAAAATATTCCACTGATGCCATCCTTTATCTTAGTCAAGCTCCTTGATACAGTAAAGTGGGGCAGAAAATTCTCTCATAATCAAATTAACTGTTAAAAAAGTAAATACATATCAGGTCTGAAGCTCTGGTCTAAAACCAAGAAGCCTCTGTTTCTACATAGCAGCTGTGGAACCACTAATCTCATTTTGTAAACTGATTTCTTTCATTAAAAAAAAAAAAAAAGTACTTCCTCCAACAAACAATTCAAACGTTACATTTTGGCTGATGACGAGTAACAGCCTTCTGTGGGGATGCACAATGTCTTACGTCTTAAATATTCTGATTCAAATAGAATTCTCAACAATTCCTTAACGAGGTAGCAGCAGTCCCCAGACGCCATCTAGCAGGGGGAGTTGCAGCAGCCAGCACTGCTAATTCAACATTTGTAAAGTGCTTTGAAGATGTAAAGCACAATGGGAGGAGCACTGAACTTGTGAATCAATGGTTAGCAAAAAAAGAAGTCTGTCAATTGGGAAAAGATCCCATCAGTCTTGGGAGATTTTTTTTTGGCAATCTTTCAAATGCTCCTCCTTAAATCACATTAGAGCCTTGTTTTCTTTTGTTTCAATAAAAGCTAAATGTTCAGAACACTTACTTTTATATAACACTGAGTTGCATCTCTCTCAGCCACAGTAAACTCCAACGGTTTATAATACGCATGGTACACCTGATGGGGGAAAAATTAGTTTTTGGATATATGGTTATATGAAGACCAGCTATATAGCATCATCTTGATTACCATTTCTAAACACTAGTGCTGTAAAAGAAAAATTGAGATGGATTTATAACTGCGTTCTTTTTTTTCAAGCGTGCCAGATATATAGTTACAGGGGAAAAATGAATACATGGAAAACACGATTAAGAGAGTGAAATGAATTCTTCTCACAGGATAAGCTTGTTTTAAAAAAAATCTCACTACTCAGCTCTGGTGTTCTGAATGATCATTTCTGTGCGCACACATGCACGCACACACACGTGTCCTTCAGAGGTCTTTTGGCCATAAAGGTAAATAACAGTTTGTAGAAAATACGAAGAATGACAAGTTCTCCATATCTATAATCATGAACTGCAGAGCTAAACCTAAGGCTAATTTCTGCAGACTGCTTAGGAAACAATGTTACCTTTTCACTGTTGATTTTGCCTCAGGTTTCAATTTAAGCCTATCAATCCAACTCTTTCTTATTTGCCAGTAAGTGTCAGTACCTCAGGCTCACCTATAGATAGGTCTCAATCAATCAAATGCACTATACAAATACACTGCTTTCATGAGCCAGACAAGAACAATTGTTTTGTGACAATCTATATTGTTCCAGTTGGTGCTAGAACCTAGAAATCAATGCATTACTATCAAACACTAGAAAGTCTGATGTCAATTTTAAAGCATACACTGAATTTCAGATTAGAGAGACAAAAAACAACATAAAACAGCAACACAAGACATGGGGAAAAGGAACTGAGTGGACGTAAATGAGAAAGCTGTTAATTACTGCATTTTGCATTATTGCATATTCTATGAAGTAAAATCTAGACAGCTTTCTATGAAGGCTAAATAACAATACTCTAGCACTTCTTTACAAAAATGGCTCGGTGAAGATTTGATTTGTTATAACAGAGCTATAGTCAAACAGAGGCAATTAATTTGGATTCTTCCCTCGCCCCCAATTCCATCCCCACCCTCAAGCAGTGGTGCATCAAAGCACAACTACCCAAAGTCTGTCTGCATGTGACTGTATTCTTCAATCTGAAAGACATAAGTACAGCGGATCAGGGACCAGCCAAGTCAATCAGCTATAGCATCACCTGTTTATCTGAGTATTTTTCAGAGGCATCAGAAAGGTAAATAAAGGTCTGGGTCAGTTAATTTGGAAGACCCAACTGGATATCACAGTTACTTATTGATGGCTGTACCATTAAAAATAGCAACTAGTGCTTAAAAAAACCCAGGAACCAAGTGAAAATTTCCCAAGCTACCCATGGCACCCCTGCTTTTAAAAGTCTTGGCCCTCTCTGAAATAAACACATTCCATCTTTTCAAGTACTCAGCTTCACGGAGCTCATCATTTTGATTGCCATTCCATCTTTTCAAGCACTCAACGAATGGTCCTACTAATCAGTTTTACCAATTATCACAGCTTACAGAGGTGAAAGTTGCCATCTCCACAGTAATGCTTAGGCTCCTTCCATCCAATTAAAAATCTTTTTTGTACCTCAGTGTTATCTTCTCCATAACGTCCCACTGCCTTTTCTTCTGACAGTCCTACACAGCCATATTCCAAAGGAGTGAAAACCGTAGTGGGTACCTGCATGGCCCAAAAAAACCCATGAAATGCTTCCATTGAATTAGATGACAAAGGCATGGCATGGCCCAAAGGCTTCCACCATCCAAGTAGCTCTAAGGAAAATTTTGGCAACAGCAAAAAGGACTCTAATTATACTGCACAAATGCACAGTATCGTTTTCACCAATCCATCCTGGAAAGCTTGGTCCCCATATTAAAAAAGTGAATCCTACTGATTTACAGGTGTGGCAGGATTTGTTTTTAAGCATTATAAGCAAATATTGAAGGAAAAAGTAACTCACACTGTCATAATCCATCAGTTCTGAAGATTGGCTGAAGAGACGCCGAGCCAGCAGTTTTCCTGCAGCTATTGCGGTAGGTGTTAGCTCTGGGCGCCCCTGAGAAGAGATCACAAAGTATGCTTCAGCTGGAAAGCAAATATAGATCAGGATCTTCCAAGAGGTATTTGGTAGAGAGAGACAGAAACTTGGGGATTTCAACTAAGCACTCAGAGGTCCAAGCGCAGTAGTGAGCAAGCCTGGCTAGGATATGAAGATGGGCATGAGACTGGGTAGGAAGTTCTAACAAAAAAACCCCTTGAACTCTAACCAAGACAAGCTCCAAGACCATCTGAGGCAAGGTCAAGGGGCCAAAGAAGGAACAGGCACAAGGAACAAGTTGTCTGGGAAGGTGAAGAAATCAAGAACTTGTGGAGGGATCGAAGCAGCAGTAGCTGGAAGGGTTCTGGTGGACAAAGCAACATTTATAAAAATAACTCTGAAATGCTGGATGATCTGGCTGCCATTTTAGTCAAGGATTCTCAGATTCCCACACAGCCCTGTTAGGTGGCTGCTCCAAAACTTCTACAATTCAACTCACCCGGCATCCCTGGCAACTGACAACCTTAAAAACTGGCTTCAAATACCAACAGCAAGATTCCCTGCTTGACCCACACAAACTTTTTAAGGTTATATGTATTACTCTAAAAGATCTGCTCACCTAATGAGACTGACTGCTTCCTCCCTCCCAGGTTTTGAAATTGCTGAACATGGGTAAGTAGCAGGGGTGTGCAAAATGGGCTGTATTCGATTCAGATTCAGCCTGAAATAGAGGGCAGTGATTTGATTAATTGATTTGGATCACAGTCCCCAATTCGATTTGGCTGAATCTGAAGATTCGACACAGATTTGGAGAATCAACGATTCGCCCATAGACACAGCCTTAAATGTTTTTTCTACATACCTCAAGGTACCCGGTGGTTCGTGAACGCTGCGATGCTGGGGCAGATGGAGTGTCCCACAGGCATGCAGGGGGGGCCCTTCCAAGTGCTTGGCAGTGAACCTAGAAGTGCTTCTGGTCTACTTTCGAGTCGGGTGCTGAGCACACTGGGGACCCCCCCCCCATGCTCCTGTGGGATGCTCCATCCACCCCAGCATTGCAGCATTCACGAGCCACCTGCTACCTTGAGGTATGTAAAAGAAACATTTAAAGCTGTGTCTGTGTCTGAATCTCTGAGTCTGTCCAATTTGATTCAGAGAGATTAAAGGGTCTCCTGATTCGATTCGGAGATTCAGCCAGTGAATAAGGCCGAACCTCTGCTGAACTGAGTCAGGGACCAAAGCTTCATGCAGCCCTAGTAAGTAGATCTGGTATGCATCAGTAGCCATGAACCATTTCTGTGTCCCTGCAATATCAACTGAACTGCAAGTTTTTTTCCAGTTTCCGTTAATGCTCATTGAACCAACTGCCAAAAGACAAAGCCAAGAAATATGGCATTATAAGCCCTTGCACCTACCTGATACATAAGTATTGTGTATTCTACTCATCAGCGGAGATTAACCTATTTTTCTGCACAACCCACAACAAATCATGAAACTGCAAACCTACACTTTTCTCTCCAAGAACCATCAAGTCATGGTTTTTCAAGCCTAGTATTTTGACTTTCAAGCCTGTAAATGTCATTTACCAGATGAAATTTGCCATTTGTTTTTTCTTGCACACATTTGCCTGAAACATGGCTGCCAATCACTTCTGTAGCAGGAAATACAGATGTTGTTTTGGCATTCCAGAAATGAATAGAAGATTGGAACGAAAGATAAAATTGTGAAAGCACTGCTATGCATTCCATAAAACTCAGCTAATTACTAAAACATCCATGCAGATAAAGCACAACTTCTCATAATGCAATGCCTTTAAGACCTTCCCTGGTAAATATTTGGAGTGGGAATTCACTTTGCAATCATGTGTAGAGCTACACTGTTATTGCTACGAATTGTTCATAAGAATCCTTCAACGTATTATACATTCAAACTAGATGTCTCCTAGGAGAATTTAAAAAGCTTTGATGTATTGTATATTTGTTCTAACACGACCTCTTTTTTGGTCTAATTTCTATTCAGAACCCTCTATTAAAGCAACATACTGTACATTCCACCCCCATTACAGATCTTTGTTATAACACCCTTTGAAAGAAGACAGATGTCAAGTGACTTGAATGTATACTAGCCCTCCTTATAAGAGCACCTTCTTTTATAGCACTTACCATGGTTCTTCAGCAAGCATGATACTGGAGAAAGGATTTTAACAAACACAGTTAATACATATATCAGCCTGACAAAATTATTGCATAAATTTGCCAGACTGATTTTCCTAATGATGATTACTGATAATGAACACCCCCCCCCCAAATGAGGAATTCACATCAGTCAAAAAAAACATTTACTCAGGGCTAAGAAAGCTTCTCAAGAGCAACAGATGGATCCCTGAAAAGTTTATTCAAGTGAGCAGTTCAAATGAATTAGGGTCTAATTCTCCAAACAAGGAAACAGCAAGGCTACCTTGCGCACAGTTCCATATTAGCACCAAGCGAAACTGTTCTTGATGAATAGGCAAGTGGGGTTTTGTTTGTGGATCGACTTTCCACGATGTCCAAATGAATACTGTAGTTTAGCTTTTAGTAGATGGCAACAAGTTTGTATCTATGCAGTGTAGGCTTTGGGAATGAGGGACTGATAATTACTGGGTTGGGAGAACAGCCAGGGAAAGAATAAAAAACAATAGGTAGAACATTATACAAGAACAGAGGGAGGAAAAAAGCAGATCAGGGACCTTGGGCAAACTCTACTTGTAAAAACAATGATATTCGCACACAACAAGCAGGATCTTGGTGGGTTCCTCAGTCCCCTTTTGAAAAAGTCTCATCCAAACAGGCCCTCCTTCCTCCCACCAAAATTATATAGTTCAAAGATTTTCAACCAATACACACTTGAATGCCATGTGGACACTGCTGGTATGTGGAACTGATGATTTCAGAGTACGCAGGAATTTCAGACATGCTAAAGAAATGCAACTACACCCGTTTTGCTTCACTGACAGTTCCCTAAGATGACAGCATTGCCCATTTTCTACTATGTGAATGAATTCTATTTTTTTCATAGTTAAGCACTGAAATAAAAAATTCAACATTTCTGTTGTAGAATTCCATAGTCAGTACCATGCAGGAAGTCAGACTAAATGGAGATTCCTTATGGGTTTCAATTCTATGAATATATTACCCCATTATGTCTCGTGTTATTGGGAGCCACCGAGACTCAACAATCTTCCCCAGAGGCAGCTGTGGTGGTGCTCGAAGTGTGTGCAGCGCGGCAGGAGGAAGAGGTTAGTCCCTAGGCACTGTGGGGGAGCCCAGCGAACAATTGGGGGGGGGGGGTGGAAGCAGGGGGCGGCTGTGAGGTCTAGCGAGGAGCCCTGTCAGTATTTGTGGATTTTGCTATTCGTGGGGACCTCCGGAACGTATCCCCCGCGAATGATAAGGGTCTCCTGTACTTACACATGAACTTAACCCATCATATCTACACAGCTCTAATTAAATAGAGTTCAGCCTCTCTGTGTACTGGATACACTTTTATCCAGGAGTCCCAATAATCCAATCTAAATCTAACAAACAGCATTAGGATAGATAAAAGCAGGAAACTGAGATAGGACATTTAGCATTTAAAGACAATGTGAGTCAGTGTTACACATATGAAGCTTCTGAAGTCCCAATATTTTTCATCAGCAAGATGAAGGTTGGAGAAAGGGGAGAAGCATCCAGCCAGAAGGGTAAATTAAGTGAAACATAGATAAAAAAGGGTAGGAGGAAAAAGGAAGGCATATGAGGCAAAGTGTCTCTTCATAGGGAACACTGCAGGTTAGCAGTAGACCCAGCAACAGAAGCAAGCATCGTCAGGGTCCCAGAGACCTGGATGCTTACTGGTGAATCTCAAATAAATGAGAGGGAGAGGAGAGATTAGGAAGGTAGATGACCCAACCATGGCAGGAACCAGTGATTGGACAAAGGCACTGGGATACAGAGAGGAAAGAGAAGATTTCTAGAAATGTCACAGAGAGAGCATGTGTACGTGACAATTGAAGAAAGGGAGAAATCAAAGTATTATGAATCTGTGTGGTGGAGAAGGACAGCAAGGCTGTCAACAGTGATGAATAAAGGGGAAAGGATTTAGGAGGAAAGAGTAGTAGTTTAGTTGTGACAGTTTAAAAAAGGAAGCAGAGGGTCATCCTCAAGGAGACATCAAAGATGGATAGGAAGGGACACATGCCAAGATGGAGGGGAAGGGGTCAAGGGTGGACAGGTAGATTTATGAGACATAAGTGTCTCTGGCTGTTTCAGAGTCCAGTCAGGAATGCAGAGGGCTTATCCAAGGACATTACATAACCTGTCACACCTCCTGGAAGAGTTAGAGGAACTGGCTAGTTTCCATGTGGCAGAGTCATGAGTCACTAAACTCTTGACTTAAACTATAGGCATCCTCTAGATGTCATAATTGTATTTCTACCTACCGCCTTTTAAAAAAACCTCTTTCATATATCAAAACCAATACAGAAAAGAACCACTGCACTCAATGGTTACTAATTTTAGTGATGGCTGTAAGAATTTTATACTTTGCAAGACTAGGACCATTATTCCATATATTGCCTGCCTCAATTTTTAATAAAATGCACTTTGGAAACAAACATGGACTGAGTAACTGATGAGCATCACTATTGTGCCATAATCGCACAATTTGGAATGTGGGAGTAATGATCGGTATTTCATGAAAACACCACTTCAAAATACCTTGCTAATATTGGATAATCTCAATTTGACTGAAAACTTTCACCTTGTACCTTAGAGGACATTCTGACAGCGCAAGAAAATGGTGCTACCAAATATTTTGAAGATAACTGTTAATGGGTCAACACTGCAAGAATCTACAACTACTTGTTCTGTTCAAATTAATAACTGAATGAGCTTCAAGTCTGTTAATACCTCTTACACTGTCTTGCCATGAATTGCCAAGCAGCTAAGTTGATTTGAGGTGATCATGTGCAGAACAGCAGCAATGACACAGTTGTGAGCACAAGTGTTTGGAGCAACCAAATTCCAAGTTCAAAGATGCAAGTACTTTTGTCAGAAGCGTTTCATAGCAGGGAACAGGAAGCACTGTGTAGTTTGTCTTATTAAGCACAATCAACCAACAAAACTCTAGCAACAAATATTCACAGAATTTTTCGCTATCATTCCACATCATTTTAGAGGATTACTGTCAGTTCAGCTAGTTACATATATTTTAACTCAGCATTCAGGGGTAACAAAGTCATTTATTTGAGCAAATACAAATAAAATGAGAAAAATAATTAAAGTGATAAAGATATTATTAGCAGCCTTTGACCTGAATTTCCCTGATAATCATCCACCATAATTTCTGATACTGAAATACTTCATAAGATCTATCTCAAGAAAATTACTGGTTCAGGTGACTGGCATAAACACTGCAGCTTACAAAATAGAAAAGGCCTAAACACAGTTACATACACTAAAGCAGAGGTCAGCAATGTTTTTGGGCAGAGTGCCGAAAACACCGTCGACCTCAACTTGTAAGATGTTGGCGTGCCTGGGGCGGATGGTAGAGGAGCCACTAGGTGCCCGATCCTTGCTGAGGCAGCACAACCCTGGCCCCTTCCCTGCCATCCGCCCTGAGGCATGCATGCCAAGCAAAATGCCTTCAAGTGCCACACTCTGGCACCCATGCTTTTGGGCATGGGGGTTGCCTAAAACACGATGCCATCAGAGATGCAAGTTTTTTTTAGTCAGGAACAAAGTTAGGCTTCCTGTTATTGTAAAATAGTTTATGTAGACATCATACCTCTGTTATGTCTCCAACTGCATAAATGTGAGGAACAGAAGTAGCTTCGCTGGCATCAACAATGATCTTTCCAGTTTCAGAATTCATTTTCACTCCAACTGTCTCCAAATTAAGAGTTCTAGTGTCAGGAACTCGACCTTAAGGAAACAAAGAAGTTTAAGTTAAAAATATTTGAAGACTTTGGCAGCTTTAAATCTACAAAACAGTCACTTTCCAGCAAAGGTTTCCAAGAACTCTGTGCAATTCAATAGCCCAACCAAAAGAAAACAAAAAATGTACTCGACAGTGGCAAAGTTGTAAATGGAAATTGCTGATATGAGTCTCTTTTTGTGAAAATAAAACATTAGCTTCATTACTAGTGCCTTTGCTTAAACAATTGTGAAGAAAGTTATCTGTAATACAACCTGTCAGCCGCCACCCAGTTCTACAGCATGTAGAAACCAGAAGATTGTTTATAGCGTATTATTAACTAGTTAACAAATGTAACATCAGTGCATACCTTTGTATATAACTGAATCACTTTTACAGTAAAGTCAGCTTAAATACTACCTTAAAGAGTCAGAGTGCCGACTTAAAAGTCATAAATTGTACAGATTTTTGTTTTTATTCATTAGTAACCGCAAAATAGTAAAACTGATACACAATTAATAAAAATCCTCATTTCTTGCAACTCGATGCTCTTTGTATACTTCACATAATTCACTCAACATAGACAACAACAACAAAAGTCAGTAAAGTCAATCTCACTTTCAAGTTCCTAGGATTGTGATGGGAACGGGTGCATTTTAAAACAACTCTTGATTGGATATATTTTTTTTAAAGTGTAGTAGTTTCCTTCACCCCTAGGTTTTATAAAAGCTGCTTTTTACACAGTTTTTACTGGGGAATAAATATAAGTGGATGATGTCTCTTTAAATTATGCAACCAATTAAAGAAAAGGCATAGAAACGATAACCTCAGTTACAAAAGACCACAGAAAGCTCTCTAGGAAAAGCCTGATAACATTTTATTGGGCAGTCTGCATGGTGTCTGGAATAACAGGCCCCGATTCCCGACTGGAGTTCCAAAGTGCTACCGTACTATAAATAATAAATTAATTGAAAAGCAATGAGCAGAATCACATTATCAAGCACTAGCAAAATTTACAAGGACAAACCAGTTCACACAGGAGATCAGCACACGCAATACAAACGAGGGAAACTTCCTTATGCTATTATAGCTGCATCCATTTTTGGAGGCTCTAGAGGAAGGGAATGGGAGCATATTCCCCTTGCGTGGGACCGTGGTTTTCTGTTTGATGTTAATGCAGAGCTATAGCAAAGCAAAATAAAAAGGGAAACGTGTTTTGATTATGAAAAAAGCAAAGCCTTTGATGTTAATGTAGGAAATTATTAAACAAAAGGAAAACCTGGCTTGTCACTGCAGATCTAATTATATGTAAACATATGATTCACTGCTTTATACATCTGCCATATAGCCAGGCCCCCCAAACAATGTCACATCTGAATGCCTCTGTAAAGACTTCTGTGTATTAATTTCATCTGGTGAAACCAACACTTCCTCTGGGAGTACTGACTGAAGCTGTCGGCACTTGGCTATCTGTCTGTCTTCCCTTCTGTTGTCCCCATGGGATGTTGATCTGCTGTTCCTTCTCTGCCCCCTGCTCCCCAGTCCTGATGCTATCAGGCAACAAAAATAATAAACCTCTAGGACCTTATCTTGGCTCGGATGTGAAACAACTTCCTACCGTTGTATTTCTTTGTGTATTGAGAGTAAAGCCTGGATATTCTGCAAATGGACAGCTAATGGGGTTTTCTAGTTTCCCCTTTTTCCTGCCCAGGCAGAGCCAAGAGAAAACTTAGCACGCAATGGCAGGGCATTGGGAAAAAAAAACCCTACCCTGTCAATAGATTAGTTTAAAGAGCTGTGACAAAAACAACAGCTGAGTTTATCAAATCTGCAGGGTAACATTTAACCTTTCAATTCCAATCTCTGTTAACATGTGCATAGCTCAGTATTAATAGCTAAAGAATTACATAAAATACACTTTGCTGGTCAATGTGCAACTCTTACCCACCTCCAGCTTCACTGCCTAAACATTACTTAGGAGAGAAGCTGAAGTTTTATTTGCTCATATTCACAAACTCAAAATATATTTATTCATCTTGCTTCAGATCAGATTTATTAGTTAATGACTTCTCCAACATGCAGTCCAAGTGACTCAATTAATTTGAAATGACAAATTTAGCAAATTCTGACAGGTCCCCACATTTATGCATCTGCAATATCAAGTCCGTTGCTAACATTTTTTTTTTGCAAGGCAGGGTAGCAGGGTTAAGTGTTTCTGATAAACTGCTCTTAAGTTAACTGTTTTTTTCAACTATAATTGTAGGAAAGTATCTGTTCACAGCTTCCTCCAAGGAAGAAGTAACTTCAGCCTACACATCAAACCCCACCACCTGAAGCAAAGATAGAGGCTCTTTCACAAAATCGAATACATGCTTTTCAAGCATGGAAGAAGACCGCCACCTTGAACTTTGAAGAACAATGAGACTTAAGGCACATGACTGACTTTAACACTTATCAGTGATTAGGGACCTATTGAAATAGCAATTTCACAAAAACCACGGTTTTGGGCAGGCTCCACAAAAAAGTGCGGGCTGCATGCTTTTGGTAGGCTCCCTGGAAAAAACAAAAAAAACCAACCCCCCCCCAAAACTTACCAAAAATAAAATGCTGGCCTCGTCTGCGGAACCAGCAATCCTTGTGGCCACTGTGCCCCAAGGAGGAGGGCTGCCAACATGGCAAAAAAACTGCTGCCATTGCCCCTCATTGGCTGCAAGGACTGTCTATCATATGGCTCTGCCCTTCCACCAATTGATGATGAGGGGTGGGGCCACATGACAGACAGCTCTTGCAGCCAATCAGCAGCAAAGGGAGGGAGTACCAGGGCCCCTCAGCCAGAGGTGTAGGGGGGCCAGCTGTGCTTGGCCTGCAAACGTGGCTGCCAGCTCTGCAGTCTGCCCGCAAAATCAGCTGGCAGCTGACTTGTTTTCAGTAGACCCCTACTCATCACCACTGCACGACACTATCCTACCCACCTGGAAAAAGATACCGACTCCTGCTTGCTGGTTCTTGTGCACTACCATACCACCCACTCTGCAGTAAACATGAACGAACGCCACGCTGTCACTTCTAATCAGAAATAAAACAACCGAAGTGGTGAAAACCTATATCTATATACCTATAACCTCACAGGCAGTTTCTATTCCCCTGGGGCTTCCCAAAGTCCTTTGCCCCAATTTTGACAAGCCTCGGCCGAGCGGTTTCTTGAAGATGATGCCAGCCAGCCGAGCTGGTGAGGCTGCCCACAGGCTGGGAAATGCACGTAAGCCCCCTCAGGCCACCATCGGGTTGGTCAAACGTGGATGCGACTCTGACCTATGTGAGGTTGCCCATTGTACAGCTCTTGGAGCCAGCTGCCCCCACAGTGAATCGGAGCCAAGTAGCACTGGGCTGCGACCAATTTGCTGATAGGCACCACATGTGACATACCGATTCAGAAGGCACAGTAATGGGCACAGCCATGTAAACAGAACAAATACGTAGGAAAACCCACAGCCACCTGCTCCTGATAAAACAAGGTTTTCCTTGAGGATAAAAGTATAAGTGAAGTTTACTTGCTCCCAGATATGTCCCTTGCTACTCATCTATTCTGCTTTTTTACTGCATTGCCCCTCATCCCCTTTACTCAGCGGGTCTGGATCCCCTGTTTTCCCCAGTCTCTGCACTTTCTTCCACTGTTGCTTAGGCAGGAGACAACTTCTCTGAACCAATCTAGGAGGCCACTATGCATTCCTCCTTCAAACCCCACTGCTACTACAATGTTTTGCTGTAGACAGCTAACTAATACTGGTTAATGAAGGTCAGATGGGGACAACTGCCTCTCAGTGAAGGGAAAAAAAAAAGGAAAATACCGATTATGGGGTAGGATGTTCAGATGTTCCTAAGCAGTTTAGGAGTTTGATTAAAACAGGGGTGGGCAATTATTTTGGCTGGAGGGCCACTTAATGTGTTTTGGGGACCTGTCAAGGGCCACATCCGTGTCTATCACTGTCCTCTTCTCTCGCTCACTCTCAGTCTCTTCTCTTCTCTCCCTCCTCCCAGAACCCACTGGAGCTCGAGTGTGCTGCAGCAGGAGGGCAGCGGAGTCAGCTGCAGACGCTGCTGGCAGGTTCAGGAGCCCTGATACAGAACCTGCCAGTGACATCCACAGCTGATGGCACCACCCTCCTGGCATGGTGGAAGCTCCCTCCCAGAGCCCCAACCTGGAACCTGCCAGTGGTGTCACCTATGGACCCAAGTAGGAGCTGCTGCGATGTTGGGCAGTGTCATCAGCTGTGGGCACAGCCAGCAGGTTCCAGACCCCCAATGCAGATCCTGTCAGTCACGTCACAGATGACGCTGCCACCTGCCCAGTGTGGCAGCGGCTCCTGCCTGGGTCCACAGCTGACACCACCAGCTGGTTCCATGTCAGGGCTCTGGGCAGGAGCTTCCACCATGCCAGGAGGGCAGCAGTGCCAGCTGTGGATACCACTGGCAGGTTCTGCATCCAGGCTCCTGAACCTATTGGCAGCATCCACAGCTGAGGCCACCATCTGCCTGCTGTAGCAGAAGCCCTGCCTGGGTCCACAGCTGATGCCTGATGCTGCTGGGTGGAAGCAGTGCCGACCAGCTGCCTGGTACCATGCAGTGGCTGGAGCCACCAGCCGCCCACAGGACAGATCCAGTTAGTTGGTGGCTGTCTACTTGTGGGTCAAATCAAATCTGTTGGTCAACTGGATCCAGCCTGTGGGCCGTATTTTGCCCATCCCTGGATTAGAAGCACTTGCACAAAGGTGCTTCTGAAAATGTCACCCATTGGGCTCTCAGCACCTCTGGATTTAGGTACCTAAGCAACTTAGCAAAAGCCACAGTATGAAGTCAGTGCTAGAGCTGTGACTAGCCCCTTACTGAGCTTCCCAAATCATACTGTTTGCCAAGGTGTTGAACTCCCTCTCCTTGCGGGGAAGTCATATCAACTATTCAACAAAGGAGCTAACACAGCAACTGCTTGTGAGCTGGGTGTCCTAGTGTCATCTGTGATGCCTTGGCCTGACTATTACAGTTGTGAAGTGACTTGGTATCTCCAAGAAACTAGAAGTCAAAGGACGTATCACCTTAGTTCTGTTGGACATACAGTCCATAGGATAGGTACCATACCATAGGATACCATACCATAGGATAGGTAATCTGTGATCTTTAAAGAGGGGAATAATGGGGGGAAAAAAGATCAAGTATGTTTCAGTCCACATGATTGGTTTACGTGCATTTTAAGCTTTTAAAGTCAATCAGAAGGCAAAGGGCTAGAAACACTTACAACATTCAATTTAGTGATACTGTGAAATCATCTTGGACCATTTCCTACTAAACAATGTTTTGCGCTGTCTTGTAGCTGGAGGCTTCCTGCAGGGAGCGTTCATCAACTTGCACCGTGTCTTAGCTATTTTAGTTCCACAATGTTTTCACACACATCAGAAGTATGCTCCATCACATGTCCTAGCAAGTACTGTAAATAAGGACTGTAGTAGCTACCATACATAGCATGTATCAAGCGTCAGAGCCATCATACTTAAACAGTAAACAAAGATCAGAAGCAAAATGCAGCATCCAAGCCCCTCTCACAACAGGCATATTAAGAGCAGTTCTGTGTAAAACAGTCTGGTGCCTGTCAGTAAAATGGGCTGTCTGTGACTAACACCTGATGGAAGTGATAACTTTTAGCAGGAGAATGCTGAAATCATGTCCTACTAAGATATTTATAAATTAAAATTAACAAGGAAGAGATGTAAAGTATAGTGGGAATTCAGAACAAAAGACCCAGGCTATTAGCAAACCACAGTGCCTTAATGATGAGAGCTTTCTGAGATTAACCAAGGCACATTATTTCCACTGAACAGTTCAAAGGTTAAGAATCCGATGGCAAGTTTTGTCCCTGAAGAGAATTCCTAAACCCATCCCCTTCCCACAGGGACCTGGCAAGGTTACAGCCACAGAAGATCAGGGCAATGCTTCACCATATGGGACTTATCAAAGCAAAGCGCTGAAGCAAAATTTCTATGCCATTTTTTTTTTTTTTTTTTTTTTGTGGTTAATCCAAATTGATGTAATTGTAAGGTTTGGAGAAAAGTAGCACAAAAAAACACTTAAAAGCATGGAAAAAAATAAGTGTACCTTTCTTAATACCAAATGCCAATGATCTTTCTTCAGTCATACAGGCTAGGAAAAAGACCATTTTATGCCCATGGTCTGAAATGCAAGGCAGAGTGCTTGATAGCTTATAGCATGCACCACCTGATACTTTTCAGTTTCATAAAGAGCTTCAGGTATAGTTCTTTTTTATAGCAAAGGTGACTTTATTTCAAGGGCATGGCCCTATACGCCAGCACAGTGTAGGTACAAACTCAGCAGCAAACACAGAGGCTTGAAAAAAGGTGGTTCAATGGCCCACATCTAGGAGACTTATTTTTTTTGAGAGACTAAACATGACATCTTCCACTGTTTTATGCTTCTCATGTTCCCATCAACAGTGTATTAGGCACCACCCCCCTACTCAATCAGACTGTTGTCATATGAAGCCCATTTCATCTTATCACAAAGTCCAAATGTAAACTTTATACCATTTAATTTTTTGTTTGCAAGAGACTTGAAAGAGGTAATTAAAACACTAGGGAACAAGTTCTACCTAAGCCACAAGGAAACAATTTATGCAAGCCTCTTGGGTAAGAAAACAGGAGTTTGGATGTGAGGAAAGAATCCAATTTTTCTTCTTTTTTTTTTTACAAAAATAACACCAAACAAAAGAAAAAACTTTTAGCACTTTCTCTTATGAAACCATAAACTGATTCTGGGTGATCATCATGATTTGTAGGAACAAGCCACTGGGCATCGCTTCAACAGAAGAAGTTTAGAGAGAAGATTGATCAATCTATCTATATTTTAATTGCACACTTCCCTCCTCTATCATATGAAATAAGATAGCTAATGTAGGGTGAATTCCCAAGAAGTACCTCACTGACCCTCCCTCATATCCGAGCCCTGTGCATAATGATACATGCAAGGTGGACAGGAATTTCTGGGGGGAGCAGAGGAAGTATGGAGGGAAAAAACAAAATAAAAGACAGCAAAATCCTGTTTTGCAGCTACAAAAATACCAGGGAACCCTGCTCATTCAAGCTGACAGGCCCCTCTAAGGCTGAGACCATGCACAGCCAAGCACTGGTCACCTTCTCTCTTGCAAATGTTGCCAGTGCTGCCTGGAACATGCTGGGATGTCATTGCTTCTGCTCCCCAATGGCTTCTGCAGTAGAGATCCAAGAGGAATTGGAGACAGTGCTGTTGCACTGAGTAAAGGTCTTGCAGTTACTGCTCCTCCCTCCACCAGAACCTCCCTGGCAGAGTTTGAAGGGCCAATACTGGGAGAGAATGCAGAACCCTACTTCCTCTTCCCTTAACACTACCCAAGAAAAACCCCTAGACCTCCACCAGACCGAGGAGACCCAATCCCTCACTGAAGAGTCTTCATACACTGAAGAAATCCAAGGAATCTACTGCAGCCCTATGCAAACCAGGACCTACTACCTATGTGACCAGACACCCCACAGCTAGAGGCTGAAAGGAAAATCACCCCCCACCACTGCTGCCGAAGTGCCTCACCCAAGACTCCAGGAGGTGCTGGGCAGAGGGAATCCTGGTGAGGAACACAGGTATGGGAAGAATATAGGACTGAATTTGTGCTATGGTGACGGTTACTGCGGTGGAGGAAGGATTTGCACAGG